>NW_016810977.1:1953381-1963785 GCF_001698545.2 Rhinopithecus bieti | reverse complement strand
ATAGTAGCAATGAATGCATAAACTTAATTAAAAACAAATATTTATTAAAACAAGTAAAATTAAAACAAATATTTATAATTCTTTAAAAGAAGTAGTACTTAGGCATAATTCTAATAAGACATATACAATATATGAACTTGTAAAACTACTGATGAAAGAAATCAAAGGAAATATAAATAAATGGAGACATACCATATTCATGGATTGGAAGAGTCAACATAGTAAAGATGTCAGGTCTCCCCAGATGGATATACAGATTTAATGCAATGCATATAAAAATCTCAGAAAGATAGTTTGTAGGTATAAACAAGGCTATTGTAAAATTTATAAAGGCAAAAGAACTAGATTAGCAGAAACAATTTGGAAAAAAATAAAGTGGGGGGATGTCTACTTGCTTTCAAGACTTACTATACAGTTACAGTAATCAAGACTGTGTGATATTGGTGGAGGGATAAATAGATAAACGGAACATAGTAGATAACCCAGCAATAGGCCTACATAAATAGTCCCAGCTGATTTTTGACAAAATAAAAAAGAGGAAGCTTTTTTTTTTTTTTTTTCTGAGATGGAGTCCTGCTCTGTCACCCAGGCTGGGGTGCAGTGGCATGACCTCAGCTCACTGCAACCTCCACCTCCCCACTTCAAGCAATTCTCCTGCCTCAGCCTCCCAAGTAGCTGGGACTACAGGGGTGCACCACCACACCCAGCTAATTTTTTGTATTTTTAGTAGAGACAGGGTTTCACCGTGTTAGCCAGGATGGTCTCAATCTCCTGACTTCATGATCCGCCCACCTTGGCTTCCCAAAGTGCTGGGATTTACAGGCGTGAGCCACCGCGGCCAGCCAAAAGGAAGCCTTTTTAAAACAAATGGTACTGTAACAATTGGACATCCATATGCAAACAACCAAATCCTCAGCCTAAACCTTACACTTTATATAAAAATAATTAGCTCAAAATGGATCATAGACTTAAGTGTTAAACGTGAAACTTAAAAACTATTAGGAAAAGAAACTTAGGGAAAAAATCTTAAATCTAGAACTAGGTAGAGTTCTTAGACTTGACACCAAAAGTTGATCCATAAAAGGCAAAATTATTAAATCGGAGTTCACCAAAATTTTTCTCAGTGAAAGATCCTGTTAAGATGAAGACAAGACACACTACAGAGGAGAGAACATCTGCAAAGCATATCTCAGACAAAGGAGTAGTAGCTAGAATATGTAACAAACGCTCAGAACTCAACAAGCAAAAACCGAACAGTCCAACAAGAAAATGGGCCAAAGATGTGATCAGACATTTCAGGGAAGAGAATATAAAGATGTGCATATAAGCACATGAAAAGATTCAACATCATTCGCTAACAGGGAAATACAAATTAAAACCACAATAAGATATCACTTCACGCTTGTCAGTTTGGCCACATTAAAAAAGTGACAGCACCCAACGCTGGTAAGGAGGCAAAGAAACTGGATTACTCCTACGTTGCTGGTGGGAATGTGAAATGGTACAGTCTAGAACAGGGGTCCCCAACTCCAGGCCGTGGACCAGTACTGATCTGTAAAAATTACTGGTCCACAGTCTGTTAGGAACCAGGCTACACAGCAGGAGGGGAGTGGCAGGCAATGAGTGAAGCTTCTTCTGTATTTACAGCCACTCCCTATTGCTTGTATTACTGCCTGAGCTCCGCCTCCTGTCAGATCAGCCTGGGCGTTAGAATCTCATAGGAGCGTGAACCCTACTGTGAAGTGTGTATGCGAGGGATCCAGGTTGCACACTCATGAGAATCTAATGCCTGATAATGTGAGGTGGGGCAGTTTCATCCCGAAACCGTCTCCCACTTCTTCACCATCCATGGAAAAACTATCTTACACAAAACTGGTCCCTGGTGCCAAAAAGACTGGGGACCACTGGTCTAGAAAACAGTTTGGCCGCACCTTAAAAAAGGTAACATGTCACTACAATATGATCTTCCAATTGTCTTATCCCAGAGAAATGAAAACTTATGTTCTTTGAAAATCTGTACAATGAATGTTCATGCAAACTATTTCTTAACAAGCCAAAGCTAAAAAAAGCCTCAGATGTCCTTCAGTGGGTGAATGATTCAGCTGTGGCACATCCACACTGGGAACTAGTACTCAGTAATAAAAAAAAAAAAAAAAAAAAAACTCTTGATACAACAATCTGGATTGATTTTCAGATAATTATGCTAGGAGAAAACACCTATTTCAAAAGGCTGCATACTGTATGATTTCGTTTAAATAACTTTTTTTTTTTTTGAAGGCGGCAGTCTTGCTCTGGTCGCCCGGACTGGAGTGCAGTGGGCCGGATCTCAGCTCACTGCAAAAGCCTCCGCTTTCCGGGGTTTACACATTCCCTGCCTCATGCCTCCCGAGTAAGCTGGGATACAGGAACGCCTGCCACACCTCGCCCCGGGCTAGTTTTTGTATTTTTAGGTAGAAGACGGAGGTTTCACCCGTGTATAGGCAGGATGGGTCTCGATCTCCTGACCTCTGATGTCGCTTCCGTCACACAGTTTTCTCACAAGGTGGCAGTACCGTTCCTCCAATAGGCTAAAAGTGTACTGGGGATTTATAATACAGGCTTGAGAGCCACACACTATGGGTGCCAGCTCACTATAATAATGATGTTATTAACGTTTTCAACACGCCAACGTTATAGAAATGGAGCACATGTAAGTGGTTGGCAGGGGTTAAAGAAGGGTGTGGTGGCAGAAGGGAAGTGTGGCCATAACAGGGCAACAGGAGGGTCCTGCTGGTGGTGGAAATATTCTGCATCTTGATGGTGTGACAGTATCCTGGTTGTGATAATGTATGATCGTGTGTATTATCACAGGTAAAGGGTACGTTTCTTTTTTTTTTTTTTTTGAGACGGAGTTTTGCGCTTGTTGCCCAGGCTGGAGTACAGTGGTGTGATCTCAGCTCACTGCAACCTCCGCCTCCTGGGTTCAAGCGATTCTCCTGCCTCTGCCTCCCGAGTAGCTGGAATTACAGGCATGTGCCACCATGCCCGGCGAATTTTTTGTATTTTTAGTAGGGACAGAGTTTCTCCATGTTGGTCAGGCTGGTCTCCCAACCTCAGGTGATCTGCCCACCTCGGTCTCCCAAAGTGCTGGGATTTCAGGTGTGAGCCACCGCGCCCAGCCTAAGGGTACATTTCGTAACAATTGGATGTGAATCTACAATGGCCTCAAAATAAAAGGTACAACCTAGTTTTAAAAAGCACGTAATATATGATTTTCCTTCAAAGGCAAACATATCTATGAATGATAGAAATCAGAAGAGTGATTACCTTGGGAGGGAGAGATTGACTGGGAAGGGGTGAGACAGACCTTCCTGGGGGGGATAATCGATAATAGAAATGTTCTATAGTTTGCTTTGGGTGGCGATCACAGGTATATATATGTATAAACATTTATTGACCTGCATAATTTTCTGTAAGTTAAATCTCACATAAATATAATATGGAGAATCGATCAGTTCCAAGAATTACTCCTTTCTTTACAATTGTCTCAAAAATGTACAGGAGAAAGGACCTTTCCTTCTAGTGGTCTAAGATGGTCTAATATTTGTAGATATGAACAAGGCT
The DNA here is from genome assembly GCF_001698545.2 of Rhinopithecus bieti. NCBI lineage: Eukaryota > Metazoa > Chordata > Mammalia > Primates > Cercopithecidae > Rhinopithecus > Rhinopithecus bieti. Next base: position 1,960,182 of record NW_016810977.1, on the reverse strand, counting down.
ATTCCAAAATTTATGAAGGCAAAGGAACTAGATTAGCAGAAACAATTTGGAAAACAAAACAAAACAAAACAAAACAAAGTGGGGGGACGTCTACTTGCTTTCAAGACTTACTGTATAGCTACAGTAAGCAAAGACCTCATCTAATAGATTATTGCTTACTATGAGGTTCATAATTCTGCTAAAACATTGATTTTCCCCCACTTGTTAGGGCTAAAGAGAATCTGAGCTTTTAAAAGATTACAGTAACTTGCAGAATGAAAAACACCTTGGTATTTGAGAAAAAATTCTAGTGATCACGACAGACCAAACGCCTGAGGCTCTTTCACTGGGCACAGTGAGTTCTGCTAATCTTACAGGCAGAACCACTCCATTCAGCAACTGTCCCATTTAAAGGACACCACCACATACCCCTCGCCTCCTTTGTGTTGCTCAGAAGGTGTGGCACTGCGGTGGGCCAGGCAACTCTCCCTGGGGCAGGATGCTGCGCTGGGCAGGTGGTAGATTAGAACCAACCTTGAATTTCCGCCCCCTCCAGAGCACACCGAGCCATGGGTACTGCTGGGACTTGGGCGGGCACACACCTCAGGGAGTTAGCTTCCCATGTCCTGACTTTAGGGACTGCACAGATGTCCTTTCACATCAGCCTTCTATTCAGGATTTCTGCAAACAGATGAGAAAGAATACTTGTTCTTGATGGTGTGTTGAACAATAAAAGTCATCAGCCCAGGAGGAAAGCCAGAAAGAATCAAGAGAGAAGATATGGTCATTGGAAAAAATAAGCTACTGTCAGCAGCCAGGCTGGCAGAGCTGGGGAAGCCACTTGGCTGCAAGTCCCCCAGGACTGGGTGGGCTCAGGGCCGAGGTCGAGGCACCACTGGGGAATCTTCTCCCAGGTACAGGATCTTTGGTTTGTTCTTAACCAAATGAAACTGTTTCATTTCCTTGAATCTATCTGGACATTACCTTTGCTTTTCTAAGGCCAGGGTGAAGGAGCTCTTCCCTCGCTCTAATTCTGAGTTCATCAGGCAACAGCGTGCCTTAGCTATTCTAACCGGGACAAGCTACAGCCTCACTTATTCTAACCGGGACAAGCTACAGCCTCGTTGTGTGCACAGTCAGTCGACATTCTGGCACATACCAGGGTCTCGAGTGTGGTATCTGAACCAGTCTGCAGGAGGCTGAGCGACTCCCATTTCTGAGCGTGTACAGAGGGTTCTCAATCCAGTACATTCTGCCACCTCCCACCCATGAGAAGTCTCTGTGTCAGTCTCTCCCTCAGCCGTCTGTCTGTCTGATTCAACAGTGACCAATTTAAATAAAAAGCCTAACACAAAAATCAGGCAAATATGTTTAATTTTTTAAAATAACTGATGGCAAAATAAAATATTTACATCACATCATACTGTGTAAACATGTAAGGTCTCTGTACAAAGAAATATACATGCAAAATAATGTAAAAATTTAACTGAAATAATAAAAGAAACAATACACAAATAAAATTATGAGGTTACGAATACACATCCAGTTTTGAATCCAATTTCTTTTAAAAGTTTCTGTACAATTTTACAAGAACCAACAAAAACCCAACAAAAGAATAAATAAAATACATCGGAAGCTGCAAAGCTTAACTGCGCCAGTTTATGGCTCAAGACCCAGGTGTCTGGCTGGCTTGGGAAATGGGCTGGTCTCTTTTGTAGTGCAGTTCACACAAGAAAGATAAAAAGACATCCAGAGAACTTCGAGGGTGCCCAGAAACCCAGCCTCCTTGAGTTGAAAGGACTCCCCACGCCAGGGCGAATGCTGCCACAGTGACTCGGGCATTGGGTACCAGCCGCGGGGCGGCCAGTGCTTAATCGGCTTTTATTTCTTACCAAAAGCTCAAAACCCAGCCAATTTTTGTACAGAAAGTTGAAAGTCAAAAAGTCTAAAAAGTAGTAAATGTCCAGACTGATTTTGGGAAAAAAAATAATACTTTGGCATTCTGAATAATAGCATAATAAATTTTAAAACATTACCCTATTATCCAGTTTTATATTCAGAGTATGAAATCACTTTTTACAGTCCTCAAAACCAACAAGTTTCACGAAAAGTCTCCTTGAACCGATGGCACAGGGCTACGACCCTACCCACCCACTCGCCAACCCCAACACACACACAAAACCATAAAGCTCACCATACGAAGTATGTGCTTTTTCTATATATTTATTACAGGTACAACAGAGGTCTTCATAAATAGTTGCATAAAATGTTAAAGCCACAACATTGCACATGATATGAAGTAAAACCAAAAAACCCCCAATGAGTGCATTTACAGTATTTTCATCTGACTGTGTACTGCTCAACAATCTGATTGACGGCTTGGGGCAGGAACAGGGGGAGGGGCAGTGGGGCAGGACCCAACCTGATGTCTTCATTTGATGGGCATACCCTCGGACCCCTAGAGGAAGCCCCAGGCGGTGGGTGGGGGGTGGGTAGGGGAGGCAGGTGGGAAAACCACAGACCGAAGGCAGGAACAGTCTTATATACAAGTAAGGCCTACATTTCATCAGAGCAAAACGATTCATTCTATTTTATGCAAAAGTTTGAGGTTGAATGCACGTTTCAGAAGCCACGTCTGGTGTGAGACGCACACAGACGAGGCGCCTGGAAAAGCTCAGAGTCGAGTGGACTCTGAGCCCTAGACAAGGCCGTGGGAGTGGCCGCCACCTGGGTGCGTCTGCCCCAGAGACGCACAGTATCTTTGATCGTTAACACCAGTGGTTGAACATAGGCATTTTGTTTCCTTGAATAAATCTTGAAAACGTTAAATTTGCAAAATTCTATTCATGTTTGTTTAAAAAAGTATCTTTTTATTTTTTGCAGAAACCTGAATAAAATACTGTGATACAGCAATGCGACCTCTGCCTTGGGCAGAGTGTAAGTGACGGTCCTCCACCCCAGCGCAGCTTGCAGCTCTGTGTCCAAGCACTGCTGAGCACAGCTCACTTGGAATGCGATTTCACACGATGAACATACCGGCAGCTGATCAGTTATATTTGCTTGTTTTTCTCTTGAAAATTCAGATTAACAGCTGATTGGCAGGTGAAAGAGAATGAGAAAGAACTTCTGGATAGGTCAAACTCTAGGCAGAAGCCTGCTCTGCAGAAAGTTTTTAATGCTACGGATAGGTCGAACATCATTCTGGTGTTTGCGCCGCTCAATGAAGGAAGTCAGTCTGGACGTGTCGAGGACGCCCGTGCTTCTGCCGTTGCCCGCCTGCAGCCACTGCTCCTGGAGGGCCAGCGCAGCCGAGGGACGCTTGGCGGGGTCCTCCTGCAGGAGGAAGCACACGAACTCCTTGGCCTTCTGGCTCACTCCTTTAAAGTAGTCATCTGGGAAGCTAAAGTCTAAGCGGCAAATGTTCAGGCAGGTCTCTTCCACACTGTCGTCCAGGAAGGGGGACACGCCACTAAGAAGTACGTATGTGAGCACTCCAACACTCCATGTATCCGAGGTCAGGGAGACAGGGTTCCCGAGGATGATTTCAGGGGCTGCGAATTCAGGGTTCCCCAGTAACTGGTGGATGTAGTAGGTCGTGTTGAGTTGAACAGCATCTCCAAAGTCAGCCAGTTTGATGGTTGGCTTGGCTAAACTCTCATCCACCAGGATATTCTCAGGCTGGAAGACAGAATACAACTGTCATTTTCAGACCAGTCCAAAATTAAGCTTACTCAGGATGATGGGCGGGACTCTACGGTGAGGTGGAAGGAATCTATGATGTCAACTAGGACAAGCCATGCATGTGCAAAGCAGGCCAGACCCTCAGCTGCCAGCCCAGGGTGAGGAGGAAGAGACAACCCAGTGGAGCTGGGACCCAGGTTCACAGAGCAGCTCTCTCTGGAGATCTAAGGGCCAAGGAGCCTAATGAAACCAGGCTGCTTTCTGAAGCTGGGTGTTCATTCTCCCTCCCAGCACCGCAGGGAGTACTCTCTTTCCTGCCTCAGCTACCACTGCACCCGCCACACCCACCGGGCAACACTCATGGGGACTTTCTGAAAGTTGTGGAAGGCCGGGAGGGCTCCAGCGTTTTACCCAGTGTACTCCTGACTGTGTGCATCACTGAACGCAAACGCTTAGAAACAGAGATTAGCAACCAGTGCTAATCAGCTGCCCCCGCTACCCTTTTTGTCCCTAGTTGCTCGGGGACTCCTGGCCTGGCTTCAGAGGGGGCTCTGTGCCCCGCATGGCCAAGCCGGTGTGCTTGGACCCCACTTCACCTGCCCGGGGCCTCACCAACCTTTAGGTCCAGGTGTGCTATCCTGCAGTTGTGCAGGTACCGGACAGCTTCCAGAACCTCCCCCAGGTGCGCCCTGATCTTGCCTTCGGTGAGGCTTCCCCATCGCACCACGCAGTCCAGGAGGCGACCCTGGTCGGCCCTACAGAGGCAGGAACGGGTGAGTTACGATGTGCTTTTCTTTCCAGACCTCTTCGGGCTAGTAAGAAGTAAACATGTCAGATCTGTCACCTGCTATGAATGTGTCATCAGGATCTCAGGGCTGTGCCTCTTAAGGTGTGACCAGACAAGGAGGGGGATTTTTGTGAAGCTCTGATGGGAAGACACGAGTGGGGAACATGGTGTCTCCATCTTAAGAGGGAAGCCAGGGGTAAAGCGGCCCAGTCAAGGGTCCAAACCCGCCTGTTGCAGGGCATGGCGTGGCCTGACTGCCAGCAGTACCAGGCACAGCAGGCATCCTGTGGTATCTGCTGAAGGAAGGCATGTAGACCATGCTGCTCGGAGCTGTAGTTTCCTCACCTGTGAAATGGGCCATGGGAAGCCTCACTGAGATCACGTAACCACAGGCTGGGCAGGAGACGGCCCAGTCAGCGCTCAGTATTGGACTCACAAGCCTTCCTCCTCTGAAATGACTGTTCATACGAAAAAACACTTCCCCAGCACTGCCAAGTGCCAGGCGCTCAACGCCTTCTATCAACTCATTTAATCCTTATGACTGTCTGTGAAGTGGGCCTTGCTGTACCCATCTGACACGAGGAAAGTCAGGCACAGAGAAAGCATGAAACTTGCCCAAGGTCCACCGCTCCAGGGTGGAGAAGCCAGGACTGGACTGAGGTGGTCTGGCCCCGCCTCTCTCAACACTGGCCTATGCTGCTCTTTGCAAAACAGAAATCTGTAGGAAGATCAGCTGCCTGTCTAGTGACGGGGAGTAGCCTGGGAGAACTGGAGTAATGTGTCATGAAAACAGATCCTATTAACAGGACGGTGAGGCCAAGCCATGTTGTTTCCCAGAAATGACGGCGGAAAGCACTGAAATGTCAGTCCACAAACGAAGGCCTTGTAGATTGATGACAAGCACTCAGGCCACAATCTTGTTACCCGGGGAAGGTGAGCAGTGACTGTTGGTCACCAGTGTCTGGAGCCAGAGAGGAGACATCCCAGGTCCCGAGACTCCCAGGCCAGGCCTCGGCTTGGACGTTAGCTCTTCCACACACATCGCACCATGTCGGCCCCATGCCAACCCTCCGAAGCCAATGCCGCTTGTAAGGATACCCAGGGTGAGAAATGAGCCGATGAGAGGGAGGGCGGGGACTGAGGCCAGGCCCAGGCCCGTGGACCTCCTCTCCGTCCACACTGCTCAGCCTCAGGTGCGCCCCACCGTCCGTCCTTCTGCATGTGTTTTCTATACTTGGGAGAGGGGCTGGAAGCAGGTCCCCATGTTCTGGGGGAGGTTTTAGCTGTGCAGCCATGGGTGGGAGGCCTTCCTGAGACATCCAGTGTCACCCACGGCACATGCGCTGCCCGAGGAAGCTGGTAAGGTTACATGTGGGGCCACACGGGACCCTGTGGAGCCTTGCCCCGGGAAGGGTATGGGGAGGCATTCATAATTTCTTTAAGAAAAAAATGACAATAACTGCAACATCAGGTACAGGGCCTGGAGGGAGTTCCTGCAGGCGAGGGGCCCCGAGCTTGGGTCTGCCCCTGCATGACCCCATGGGGGTGCCCTGCTAATCCTATCCTTCCCACTGAAGAGCTATGCAAACTTTCCACACAGCGGCAAAAGGTTTTACCCTTCCCCACGGAAAACAAGTTGCAAATGAAAGTAAATGTATAAAATGACCCCCCCCCGCCAAAAGGAGGAATCGACATTTTTCAAAGCTAAATGCACAGACGTTTGGGGCGGATGAATCCGTGGGGGTCGTCCCTGCCTTGTAGGAGGTTGGGTGGCATCCCTGGCCTCCGGCCACTCCCTGCCGGACGCACCCCCAGCTTGAGCTCTCCTGACATTTCCATGCGAACCCACACCTAGATGAGAACAGCTCCTGAGGGACACAGGTTTCAAACTTTACGTGACTGAATCATTTTCTGATCTTATAAAGGAGCCCAGTAAGTACAACGGTACCAGTGGGGCAGCTCTGGTTGGTGTGCCCGCGCTCCCTCTGTGGAGAACATTCTGCAGGGAGGTGCGTCTTACCCTCCCATCCAACTGGCCCGCCCTTGGCAGGAGACCTGAGGGGCAGCACTGATCCGGGGTGAGCTGCCCCTGCACAGGCTTGGGGGTATCAGGTCAGCCTCCAAACACTAATGGGGGCTTGGGTTCAGCACCAGAGACAGGCTGGCCTCACGGGACCTTCAGAAACGGGAGGGCGCCTCCAGGCTGGCTGGGCGTGTCGGGCGTTCCACCCTAGGACTGACTGCCCTTCACCAGGCGGCTGCCCGTGAAGACCACACTGCTTTCTGCCATTACTGGAAGGCTCAAAAACTGTGGGCTGTGAGAGTGAAGATTTTTTTTTTTTTTTTTTTTTTTT
>NW_016810977.1:1946965-1953036 GCF_001698545.2 Rhinopithecus bieti | reverse complement strand
CCCAAAGTGCTGGGATCACAGGCTTGAGCCACCGCACCCAGCCTGAAGATGTTTTTTAGTTCTGTAAATTCTAAAAACCCAATTTCTATCCTTCTTAGAGAACAAACGGCAACAACAAAACCCCCTGAAGTGGAGGCAGAGAGTGGGAGAGGGAAGGCCAGGTGTGTACGCACATTTCTAAGACCAGGACGTAGCTGGTGGGGGTCTCAAAGGTGTCGAGGAGGCCGACAAGCAGGGGGTGCTGGAGGCTCTGCAGGATGCCAAGCTCATGGGTGACCTGGTCGCGCTTCATCAACTTCTTGTTCACAAACTTAGTGGCCACTGCTCGCTTGGTTCCTTTCTGATCACATTTCTTAACGACAGAGAATCTGCCCCTGTAAAATATGTCAAGAAGACCATTTGCAGAGGCTGCTGAGGTCTGGCACTGAGAAAGACTCTGTTATCCTAAGTGGACTGGCTGTGTGGTGGCCCGGTCCTGTCCGGAGGCCCTGCTCTCCTGGCCACCCCATGGAGGAGCTGTGGTGCCATGGCCGTTCCCCAAATCTGTCCTTGTCCCCGTAGCCATGCGATTCTGCTGGTCCTCCCTCCCAGGCAGCCTTGGTCTCCTTGCATTGGTGGCTGCTTCACAGCACCGTGTGTGGTAGAAGTGACAGGGCAAGACCTCTGAGCCTCGGCCTTGCCAGGCGGCTCCCCTCTGCTCTCCACAACGTGCAGAAGCTGGGATGTCTGCTCATGCCTCCCGTCAGCCACCCTTCCCTGCACGTTTGAAAGGAGCGTCTGCTGTGGTCACTGCCTCAGCCTCGACCCTGTGGGTGTGAGTGTGGGGCAGGCACGAGGACCCTGGAGTTGCACCTGATGACTGGTCACACCTCATCATGATCTGGATGAGGCTTTGGACCTCAGATGGGGGCCTGAGGTGGGTAAGTGCATTCTGCACACGTGAGGACCAGAGATGCGCCTGCGGTGGGCAGTTTGTGTACAGGGTTAAAGGCCATGGCTTTGCCATGTCTCTCACTCGGAGGCGGGGGCTGTTCCTCCCCTTGAATCAGGGCTGCCTGGGGCTGGCTCTGGCCCACAGGGTGTGGAGGACGTTGGTCGTTGATTTCTGAGGCTCGGCCTTCAGAGGCCTTGACGCTCCTGCTGTTCTGGAATGCCACTGCCCTCACGTGGGGAGGCCCAGGGTGAAAGTCGATGTGGAGAGAGCCAGTGTCCCAGACAAGGCCTCTGGCACGCATGGGACGTGGTGCACCAGCTGACTAGGCCAGGAGGGGCCAAGAGAATAATGGCCCCATCTGCCCACCGCACCAGAAGGCACATGTCACCACTGTCCTAAGACAGCATGTGCTGGTGTGACTTTTTATGCAGCCAGAGACAGCTGACAGAGATATCAACAGGAGCCGTGTGACCAGTTATGGCCTCAGGAATGAAAGCCAGAGGGTGCTGCTGGCTGGAGTTTCTGGGGGAGTTCTTACAAAAGGACAAAGGAGAGCTGTCATGCTCCTTTGACCCTGCTCTTCCTGCCACATGGGACACAGCACCTGGATATGAGTGCTGTGTGGCCCTGGAGGCAGAGCCAAGAGGAGCCAGGCTGTCTGATGGCACTGCTGGGCCACCCCTGGCTCGGCTGCCCCTCATGAAGAGAAAGAGCCCCCTAGAGGGGAAACCTCTCTTAGTTTGTGCAGGAGGACCCTGATACCCCATCTGATTTTACTGTCACTCCTTGAAGTCTCCATGCACAAGCGAAACGTGAAGGACACAAGAGGATTAAGAACTTCAGGAAGCGTCTGAAAGACTCCTGAACTCTCCCAAGGCTGGCACAGAGCTACCACTATTCTACATGCACAGAGGGAAGCGACTTCTCCCCACCGAGGGCTGGCTTGTGGCATTTGGCCTCTCTGCTGGAACCCGGGAGGAAAACGGCTTCCTCACTTCCCCAGAGTTTAGCATCTAAAGGCAATGAGAGTCACGATTCAAATGCAAGACACACAGCTTCCAACTGCTGGCAAGATGACACGGCTTAGCTTTCACCCGTGCACTCTGTGGTATGTGTTCCCTGCGCTCTACTCTTTCGGAAGGCATTCTGGGTTGTACATCATACCTGCCAAGCTCAGCCACTTCACTGTAGAAGGAGTCAAAGTTGTCTTTCCAGGTCACCATGATCCCATCCATCCCTGGACCTGCAAGAAGAACAGCACCTGCCTGAACTTGTTTCCCGTGGAGCTTCTTGGGTAAGACGGCTATCGCCACGCACTGTCCCTCACAGCAGCTGCACATGGCCCCCGGGCGCCTGCCACATGGCCCACATGAGTGGAGACGTGGTGGGTGCATAAAGGACACACAGACACTGGGGCTTAGTGTGAAGGAAGAATGCAAAATATTTCACTAATAATTTTTCAAATTAAATACATGTTAGTAAAAACTGTTTTAGTTTTATTTTAAAATATGTTTACTAGAAAAATCTCAACTTGCACATGTGGCCTCTTTTTGCTTCTACTGGACAGCAGTGCTACAGATGGTCCTCCCTGTTCACCTGGCCGCACCGCCTCGAGGCTACGCTGCTCTCTCCTCCCCACGCCTCCTTTCACAGCCGTGAGAGATCAAGAGTCCACAGTATTTACTTAACGTTCACAGAGTTTTACATGGTTAATAAATCATAAATACACTACAAAGAGAATTCTATTATAAAAGTGCCAACTGTAAATCACCTGTTAGTAATGAATCCTGTGTACACGTCCACAGGAACAGAAAGCATCCTTTCTAGAGTCTTCCTGTGAAAAGAAGCACTAAGTGGGGGAGCCCCACGTGGCCCCGCTGCCAGGCAGCCCCTGGGAAGGACAGCTGCCACTGTGATTCTAAGCCTCCATGGGAGCCTGGGCCTCCTGACCCCGCTCATCCAGCCTCCTCTTCCCACTTAGTTCCTCTTTCGGCCCGCTCGCCTGACCTGCAGTCCAGCCCAGGCTGAGCATCTGTCCACCCATCCTCACCTGGGCTTCTTCACCTCTCCCCAGGTTGTCACTGGGAATGCGTTTCCTTAAACCGTGTCCAAGCTGACTTGTGTAACAGGGCTCCTTGGGGCGGTGGCCACCTCCTCCACGTGCCTTCCCTGACTCACTCATGGCTGGAAATCATCTCCTCGCATAGCAGTGGGCAGTCCCAATGGGTGCCATGTGCTGCCAGCTAGCACTGTTGTCACAGGAGCGCTGCTGACCGCTCCATGACTATAAGTGAACCCATGTCTGATCCACCTTTGCAGCCTCCCAGAAACCAGAAGAGTGCCTGGCACACACAAAGCCTCAAATCTTCACCGAAGGACACACGAGAAGCAACCATCACTTCAATCACTCAAAGGCTACGTTTCATTCTGCAGTCTTTTTTGTTAATGCTGGCACATTTGCACCCCTTTAAAGTGCTGTAGAAATGGTAAGGCTAATTCTGACTGTGTAGGTGAAGGAGCACTGATAGAGAATCATTAATCAAAACAAAATTATTTCACTAGGCAGATCTGAAGCATCTACCAAATCACATTAAGAAATACTGGACTGGCCGGGCGCGGTGGCTCAAGCCTGTAATCCCAGCACTTTGGGAGGCTGAGACGGGCGGATCACGAGGTCAGGAGATCGAGACCATCCTGGCTAACACAGTGAAACCCCGTCTCTACTAAAAAAATACAAAAAACTAGCCGGGCGAGGTGGCGGGCGCCTGTAGTCCCAGCTACTGAGAGGCTGAGGCAGGAGAATGGCGTAAACCCGGGAGGCGGAGCTTGCAGTGAGCTGAGATCCGGCCACTGCACTCCAGCCTGGGCGACAAAGCGAGACTCCGTCTCAACAACAACAACAACAACAACAACAACGACAACAAAGAAATACTGGACTATTATTTACATAAAAGTATTTTTTTCTTCTTTTTTTAACTGAAAGGGCTTGGTGTTTTTTTTCTTTTTTTAAATAAACATTTTTATTCGAGCATTACATATATACAGAAAAATGGACCAAACATAAATGGCGACTCGGTGCCCACTAACCAGATCCAGAGACAGAGCACCACAGAGGGCAGGTGCTCCCTGGCTCCCCTAAAACACACCTTCCTTTCTCCCTGGGTTTTTTTTTTTTTTTTTGAGGCAGGGTCTTGCTCTGTCACCCAGGCTGGAGTGCAGTGGTGCAATCTCGGCTCACTGCAACCTCAACCTCCCAGTGGCAAGTGATCCACCTCAGCCTCCAGAGTAGTTGGGACCACACACGTGTGCGCCACCACACTCAGCTAAGTTTTTGTATTTTTGTAGAGATGGGGTTTTGCCATGTTGCTGGTCTCCAACTCCTGGGCTCAAGCCATCTACCCGCCTTGGCCTCCCAAAGTGCTGGGATTACAGGCATGAGCCACTGCACCCGGCACCCTTTTCTCATCAACAGAAACTTCGGCCCTGGCTGGTGGCATGACAGGGCTCTCTCTGGATGATTCTCTTGGACAGTTTGGGGGCCTGCACGTGTCCTCAGGGTGCAGAGCCAATGCCTCCAGCCTCCCTCTCGTAGCCCAGACTCTGACCAGCTCCCTGCCTTGAGCCGGAGCTGGGCTTAGAAGAAGCCTTTGTTTCCTGAGCATCTGAGAACTGGGGCTCTGCAAGGCAGCCAAGGCTGGACAGAATGAGGGCACCCACTCCAGCTTGTGGGTGCAGGAATAGCCTCAGGCGGACAGGAGTGGAGCCATGGGTAGATTTAAAACAAAACACAGAATTACTGATGCCTGCAAACAAAGTGGCTTCTCTCAGAAAACAACTGGAAGTAGTTACGATCATCTTGGAATAGTTCACATAATTCTTCTGAAAACCTTTAGGGGTGCAGCTGAATTTGTGTGATAGAATTAACCATACACTTTGATTATTTTCCCATTTGCATTTCCAGGGTATGAAGTCTTTTTTTTTTTTTTTTTTTTTGAGACAGTCACTCTGTCGCCCAGGCTGGATTGCAGTGGCACGATCTTGGCTCATTGCAACCTCTGCCTCCTGGGTTCAAGTGATTCTCCTGCCTCAGACTCACGAGTAGCTGCGACTACAGGAGCGTGCCACCACGCTGGCTAATTTTTTTGTATTTTTAGTAGAAATGGGGTTTCACCATGTTAACCAGGATGGTCTCTATCTCCTGACCTCGTGATCCACTCACCTCGGCCTCCCTAAGTGCTGGTTACAGGCGTGAGCGACCACGCCTGGCTAAACAGTCTACCTTTCTAAAGTCCTTTAGCTTTTGCTAGTGATTTATTAAAAAAAAAAAAATCACCTGTGTAATTTCTGTGTTATTTAAAAATTAGAAAACCTTTACTTTTTATTGTTTACTGCCAAATTCTAGATTTTAAAATTTCTTGTTCCATGATTCAAAAAATCAGAACATGTTTTCTGATTTAATATTGTTAAAAACAGGAAATTAAGATATCTGGGATAAAAGTTCTAAGACAAATTCTGCTTACTGTCTACACACAGGGTGCTCTGGGACTCAATCAATCTTTTATTTGGGGTTTTATTTGTCCTCTGGAAGCGGCTCCATTTGTGGCGCAGCTGGAGGATGGACGGGAACCCTCAGAGCCCAGTACTGCATAGCCGGCCTTCCGCAAGATGGCAGCAGAGAGCAGTCCACGCCTTTCTCAGCAGCTATCTACCTCAGGCAACTACAGAACATTTCGAAAGCGCCTAAGATATGGGTTCTGCCCCAAGGAGCTTGCGGTTTAGCTGAGGAGAGAGAACAAGGTCTTCAGACCAGAGCAAGCAGGCCCCACGGCAGAGGCCTCCTAGTCAGATGCTCTGGACAAAGCTGCTGAGCAGCCCTGGGCCTGGTTCCTCCTGGACAGGGTAAGGAGGGGGCGCATCCACCCAGAAGGGTTGCTGTTAGGGTCTCAGAGGGGCACAGGCCTGCGCAGGCCCGGAACTCACCCGCATCTCCTTTTCTGCTTTTCCCATGCACATTCTACGTGAGACCAACCTAGACCAGATCCAGATTCAGCTGGGTAGCTGGAGATGAGTGTTTTGAGTACTAAGAGCAGGGAAAGCACCCTGCTCCAACTCAGAGGCTGGTGGGGGGGGGGCCTGG
>NW_016810977.1:1941362-1945671 GCF_001698545.2 Rhinopithecus bieti | reverse complement strand
TTTTTTGAGACAGTCACTCTGTCGCCCAGGCTGGATTGCAGTGGCACGATCTTGGCTCATTGCAACCTCTGCCTCCTGGGTTCAAGTGATTCTCCTGCCTCAGACTCACGAGTAGCTGCGACTACAGGAGCGTGCCACCACGCTGGCTAATTTTTTTGTATTTTTAGTAGAAATGGGGTTTCACCATGTTAACCAGGATGGTCTCTATCTCCTGACCTCGTGATCCACTCACCTCGGCCTCCCTAAGTGCTGGTTACAGGCGTGAGCGACCACGCCTGGCTAAACAGTCTACCTTTCTAAAGTCCTTTAGCTTTTGCTAGTGATTTATTAAAAAAAAAAAAACCACCTGTGTAATTTCTGTGTTATTTAAAATTAGAAAACCTTTACTTTTATTGTTTACTGCCAAATTCTAGATTTTAAAATTTCTTGTTCCATGATTCAAAAAATCAGAACATGTTTTCTGATTTAATATTGTTAAAACAGGAAATTAAGATATCTGGGATAAAAGTTCTAAGACAAATTCTGCTTACTGTCTACACACAGGGTGCTCTGGGACTCAATCAATCTTTTATTTGGGGTTTTATTTGTCCTCTGGAAGCGGCTCCATTTGTGGCGCAGCTGGAGGATGGACGGGAACCCTCAGAGCCCAGTACTGCATAGCCGGCCTTCCGCAAGATGGCAGCAGAGAGCAGTCCACGCCTTTCTCAGCAGCTATCTACCTCAGGCAACTACAGAACATTTCGAAAGCGCCTAAGATATGCGTTCTGCCCCAAGGAGCTTGCGGTTTAGCTGAGGAGAGAGAACAAGGTCTTCAGACCAGAGCAAGCAGGCCCCACGGCAGAGGCCTCCTAGTCAGATGCTCTGGACAAAGCTGCTGAGCAGCCCTGGGCCTGGTTCCTCCTGGACAGGGTAAGGAGGGGCGCATCCACCCAGAAGGGTTGCTGTTAGGGTCTCAGAGGGGCACAGGCCTGCGCAGGCCCGGAACTCACCCGCATCTCCTTTTCTGCTTTTCCCATGCACATTCTACGTGAGACCAACCTAGACCAGATCCAGATTCAGCTGGGTAGCTGGAGATGAGTGTTTTGAGTACTAAGAGCAGGGAAAGCACCCTGCTCCAACTCAGAGGCTGGTGGGGGGGGGGCCTGGTGCCCCATGGTGGGCAGCCAGAGGCCTTCACCAGCCAGGCCTCCATCCTCCTCCCAGCAACAGGAGCTCTGGTGTCTCCCCCGACCTTACATAAGGTGCCGAGAGGTCACTCTGCTGTGCCACCCCGGACACTTTCGTCTGCGACTTCCAATTCTCTTTTGAAGCCCCACAGATGACTTATTGTTCCATCTTTCAGGCCACATGGAGTGCGAGGGCAGACTCAGGACTTCTGGAGACTGCTGCAAGATGTGCCCCACTGGGTCACATAGAATCCTCGTTGCACGGTGCTTACCTAGGACCCTCAGGCTGGCTGACGATGAGGCTGAACCCATGTCGTTGACAGCGATGCACGTGTAGATGCCGTCGTCTTCCGTGGTCACGCCCACAATCTTCAGAGTGGCCTCTCCCAGGTCACTGCGGCACAGATGGGAACACACTGGGCGTGAGAAAAGCTGAGCACGTGGCCATCAGCGCTGGCCTCCTCCTTCAGGATCAAGGGAAGGCAGGAGCTCAAGTGCTGATGAGGAGCTGTACACCCAGGCGTGAAATGTGTGCTCTCATGGAAGAAGTGGAGTGCCGAAGGTGGCCAAAGAAATCTATCCATGAAGGAGGAATTTCCAGTTGCCAAGAGACAAGATGGTGCTCCCAGCCAGCGAAACCCACCAGGAGTGGGCCTCCCTCACCTGTAGGAGATGCTGTAGTGACCATCGTTGTTCAAGGTGTTGTGTTCAGGGCCCTTCCAGGTAATTGAGGCTTTGGGGCGGCCACAGACTCGACATCTAAGAACAACGGTCTCCCCTGTCTCACACGTGACCTCACTCAATGGAATGACGAATTCTGGGGGAACTGCACGGGAAAGGAGTTGGTAAAGGCCCATCAGTCCTGGCTCCTCCTCCACACCCACCCACATGTCCCCGACAGACTGATAGGACCTAACCTGCTATGCACGCCTAGAGCGCCACGGAAAACCCATTTCCAGAGGCCACACTCAAGTACTCTGAAACACGCCCCATAGATCTAGAATCATCTCTAGGACTACAAGAAAAAGAACAGAACTCACCGTCATAAATGTAGTTGGGATTGAGAAGCTGAAATGGAAACAGCAAACAAGCATTAACTGAAATCAGCTACTTTAAGGTGTATTACTTTCATTCCAGAGCTACAATTATTGTTGAAAGACTTGTAGAAATTGACTTGCCTGGGCATCAATCAAAACAGACCACATTTTTCACTGCACTAGAAAGCTTCATGCACACTAATTTGGGTGGGTCTTTTTCTTCCTACCCACAAACACAAAAACACTGCTTAGCCGTGTGTTTTTCTCATGCTACAGGCTGAGTCCAGCTGGTCCTCAGATGCCTTCCTAATGCAGAGCCACCAATGCCCTGGCTCCCGGCGCTCGGAGTCCCTTTCAGGAGATACCTTCTTTTTCTCCAGGCAACCCCTGCCGCAGGTGTCAGGCAATCTGATTACAGGACTCAAGCTGACTGAAGTTGTCCCCAAGGGAATCTGTCACAGCCGGGGAGCCCATATGCGCCCCCACATCTAGCCACTTCCCCTCTGCTCTAAGGCAGGAACACTGAAGGAAGCCTGAGCCATAGCTTCTCTGCATCTCCGCTGTTTCTGAGAAGCTAGTCTCTGTGCTTCATTTGCAAACCTAACCATGTTCTTTATAAGCCACAGGAGTACTTGCGAAAGTGTGCAGGGGTCTACCTGGTTGCTTGTAGGACTCACCCATCCCTGTGCCGGCCAGCGTAGTGCACCTAACAAGACCCTACAGGACACACAGGGCACAGGGCTGGTGGGTGGCAGGGAGGTCATGAGCAAGCCCAGCTTCAGGTCTGTAGAGTCTCTGCCCTCCCTGATCCCTTCTCTCATGCTGAGATGACACGGGCTCCTGAAGACCCCTGAACACACCTTCACAGATACCTTGTTGCTGAGTCCTTCCCGTGACTTCCTATAACCGTTCTCTAACTTGCCTTCCCTTTTGCCGTCTTTATCTTTTTTCTCAGATTTTTTCCTTAAACGGAGTGCTGTGTGCCAAGATGTTGACTTCCTAGGGGAAAAGAACACAGTGTGGGTATTACGCCTTTCCAATATTCACCAAGTGCTACCTGGAAGTGTTAAAGAAAAGCGGAATATTCAACTTATGTGTGTGCAGGGGGATGGGAAATCCTCTACGAACAGTGACCTCTGTTAGAGAAAATGCTCCTGTGATTCTCAAGAACCAGGAGATAAAACCAACAATCTCTTCAAGTTTGAGGATGAAAATATAAAGGTGCCTGTGAGAACTGATTTTATGTGTAACTTGACTGGGTCACAGGATGCCTAGATATTTGTTCAAACGTTATTCTGGGTCCTCCTGTGAGTGTTTCTGAATGAGATGAACATTTGGATGGGTCCAGTAAAGGAAAGTGCCCTTTCTAAGGTGAATGGCCCTCATCCAATCAGTCGAAGACCTTAAGGGAACACAAAAAGTCTGGTCTCCCAAGCAAGAGGGCGTTCTCTAGCAGACCGTCTTCAGGCTCAGCCCGCACCACGTGCTCTCCTGGGTCTGAAGCCTGCTGGTCCACATTGCAGATTTGGACTTGCCAGTCTCCATAACTGCGTGAGCTAATTTCTTATCATAAATCCATTTCTGGACAGGCATACCTTACAGATACTGGGGATTTGGTTCCAGACCAGCACAATAAACTGAGTCACAATAAAGTCAGCCACATCAATTTTTGGATTCTTAGTGCATATAAAAGTTGTTTATACTATACTAGAGTCTATTATGTGTGCAATAGTATTATGTCTAAAAAATATACACACCTTAATTAAAAACACTTTATTTGCTAAAAAAAAAAATGCTATCATCCGAGCCATCAGTGAGTCGTAATATTTCTGCTCGTGGAGGGTTTTGCCTAGATGCTGATGGCTGCTGACTGATCAAGGTGGTAGTTGCTGAAGGCTGGGGTGGCTGTGGCAATTTCTTTTTTTTTTTTTTTTGAGACGGAGTTTCGCTCAGTCACCCAGGCTGGAGTGCAGGGCGCGATCTCAGCTCACTGCAAGCTCTGCCTCACGGGTTCATGCTATTCTCCTGCTTCAGCCTCCCAAGTAGCTGGGACTACAGGCGCCCGCCACTATGCCCAGCTAATTTTTTTGTAGTTTTAGTAGAGAC
>NW_016810977.1:1932603-1940993 GCF_001698545.2 Rhinopithecus bieti | reverse complement strand
TTTTTTTTTTTTTTTTTTGAGACGGAGTTTCGCTCAGTCACCCAGGCTGGAGTGCAGGGCGCGATCTCAGCTCACTGCAAGCTCTGCCTCACGGGTTCATGCTATTCTCCTGCTTCAGCCTCCCAAGTAGCTGGGACTACAGGCGCCCGCCACTATGCCCAGCTAATTTTTTTGTATTTTTAGTAGAGACAGGGTTTCACCGTGTTAGCCAGGATGGTCTCGATCTCCTGACCTCGTGATCCGCCCGTCTCGGCCTCCCAAAGTGCTGGGATGACAGGCGTGAGCCACCGCGCCCGGCCTTTTTCTTTTCTTTTTTTTTCTTTTTTAAAATTTTTTAATTGTATCTTTAGTAGAGATGGGGTTTCACTATGTTGGCCGGGCTGGTTGCGAACTCCCGACCTTATGATCCACCTGCCTCAGCCTCCAAACATGCTGGGATTACAGGTGTGAGCCACTGCGCCCGGCCTGGCTGTGGCAATTTCTTAAAGTAAGACAACAAGAAGTTTGCCACCACTCCCCTTGTTACAAAAGACTTCCCTGCGGCATGTGACACTGACTGCATTATACCCAGAGCAGAACTTCTCTGGGAATTGGAATCAATCCTTTCAAACCCTGCTGTTGTATTATCAACTAAGTTTATGTAATATTCTAAATTCTTTGCCAGCATTTCAACAGTGTTCATAGCCTTTTCACCAGGAGTAGATTCCATCTCAGGAGACCACTTTCTTTGCTCACTCCTAAGAAGCAGCTCCGCATCTGTTCAAGTTTGATGATGAGATTGAAGCTCTTCAGCCACATTTTCAGGCTCCACTCCTGATCCTATTTTTCTTGCTGTTTCTGCCACATCTGAGTTATTTCCTTCACTGAAGTCTTAAAACCTTCAAAGTCATCCATGGGAGTTGAAATCAACTTCTTCCAAACTACTGTTAATTAACTGTTAACATTCTGACCTCCTCCCATGACTCATGAATGTTCTCCATGACATCTGGAATGGTGACTCCTCTCCAGAAGGTTTGCAATTTACTTTGCCCAGATCCACTGGAGGCATCACTGCCTATGTTAGCTATGGCATTACAAAATGTATTTATGTATTTCTTTTTCTTTCTTTCTTTTTTTCTTGTGACAGTCTTGCTCTGTTGCCTAGGCTGGAGTGCAGTGGCATGATCTAGGCTCAATGAAACCTCCACCTCTCGGGTTTGAGCAATTCTCCTGTCTCAGCCTCCCAAGTAGCTGGGACTACAGGCACATGCCACCACACCCAGCTAATTTTTGTATTTTTAGTAGAGACAGGGTTTCACCACACTGGTCAGGCTGGTCTTGAACTCCTGACCTCAGGTGATCCGCCCGTCTTGGCCTCTCAAAGTGCTGGGATGACAGGCGTAAGCCACCATGCCCAGCCCAAAATGCATTTCTTAAATAAGACTTGAAAGTCGAAATTACTCCTTGATCCATGGGCTGTAGCACGGATGTTGTCTTAGCAGGCAAGAAAGGAACATGAATCTCCTTGCATATCTCCATCAGAGCTCTTGGGTGATCAGGTGCATTGTCAAAGAACAGTAATATTTTGAAAGAATTTCTGTTTTCTGAGCAGTACGTGTCGACAGTGGGCTTAAAATACTCAGGAAACTGTGTTGTAAATAGGTGGTGTACAGATGTGCTGTCAGCCAGGCTCTGTTGTTTCATTTCCAGAGCACAGGCAGAGTAGGTGCCTCTGCCACAGCAGGCACTCCAGGGGGAGGAAGAGTTGTAAAAACCACCATCAAATTCAGCAAAATACTACTCAATGCAGCAAAACCGGCTTCGTGTTTCTTAACTGAATTAGCCTTTTGGTATATAAAGTGTGATGATTAGCATGATTCTTAAGGACCCTAGGATTTTCAGAAGGGTAAATGCGCATTGGATTCAACTTCACGTCACCAGCTGCATTAGCCCCTAACCCTTTTATGTTACAGGATTAGCTTTCCTTAAACCTCATGAATCAACCTCTGCTAGTTTGCAACTTTTCTTCTGCAGTTTCCTCATCTCTCTCAGTCTTTATAGAATTGGAGAGAGATAGGGCCTTGTTCTGGGTTGGGCTTTGGCTTAACGCAAGGTTGTGGCTGGTTTCATCTTCTATCCAGACCACTCAAACTTTCTCTGTCTCAGCAAAGGCTGTTTCGCCTTCTTACTATTTGTGTGTTTAGTGGGGTCGCACTTTTATTTTCTTTGCATTCACAATTTAGCTAACTGTTTGGTGCAAGAGGCTTAGCTTTCGGCCTATATCCACTTTTGACATGCCTTCCTCACTAAGCTTCTGGGTTTTGATTTAAAGTGAGAGACACATTACTCTTCCACTTGAACATTTAGGGGCCACTGCAGGGTTATTAACTGGTCTAATTTCGATATTGTTGTGTCTCAGGCAGGCCTGAGGAGAGGGAGACACAAGGGGGAATGGACAGTTGGTGGAGCAGTCAGAACACACATTTATTATGTTTGGTATCTTGTATGTGTGCAGTTCATTGTTCCTCAACACAATTATAATGGTAATATCAAACATCACTAACTACATATCACCATAACAAATACAATAACAAAATGTGTGAAATATTTGAGAATCACCAAAATGTGACACAAATACAGAGTGTGAGCATATGTTGTTGGACAATGGCACCGAGAGACTTGCTTGACATAGGGGTTGACACAAAACTTGCATAAAAAAGGCAATGTCTTCAAAGCACATTAAAGCAAAGCACACAAAAAACCGGGGTGAGCCTGTGTCTACGCCGACATCTCTGTACACTCCCTACTGGTCCCGCTCCTCTGAAGGACCCTGACTAATATGGGGCCTGAGAACGTATTTCAGAGAAACAAAGATAGGGGGTATTTTCCCCTTAGGTTTCTTAAAAAGAAAAATAACAACACTTTCTTGAGTTATGATTAACACAAAAAGCTGTCAAATGGGATTCCTGAACAATGTGCTAGAACAGGCTATTTCTAAATGCAGATTATTCAAAGACCCTGTGAGTCTGAGTGTGTGAGACGGAAGGCCGTCCATCTTCCCACGTGCTCAGAGCTGAGCCTGTACTAACACACCAGCGCGGCTCCCCCTTCCACATGCTTACCCCATCCGAGGTCATGTGCCTCATGGGCGCTGTGCCCCTCCCTCTGCTGCCTGCCAGGCCACCGTTACTGTCAAGCACTCACTTGAGAGTCCCGTCGGGGTTCTCCACGATGACCGCACTGGTGTGGCCCAGGACAAAGCCCGGAATCCAGCCCTCGGCTGCGGGGCACTGGTCAGTGGCGGCTCGGAACACCAGAAACATGTTCTGCTGGTTGCTGGCCAGAATTTGAACGACCTCTCCTTGGTAGACGTTGATCTCATCCTCCTTCACTGCCGTGTAATCGTGTGTCACCAGCATGGTGGAGATGTTGCTACTGCTGCTGCTTTCACTCTGCAGAGGGACAGAGGAAGACAGAGAAAGGCAGGGAGGAACTGAAACGAGACCTGATCACATGAAATCCCTTGTCAGTGTGCCCCGTGGCACCACGACCCTGTGCAGGGCTCACCAGGCCGGCACTGAGAAACTTTCAACGTTTCCTTTACCCTCTGGCTAACTATGTGCATCTATTTCAATAACTGAAAATGCGATTTCTCTAAAAATCAATTTAGGGATGCTCTTAAAAAATTCACTGCAATAATGACTCTCTGGTTTTGGAAGCTCGTTGCTGACATGCTTAATCATTTCTACTTCTTCTCTTTAAAAAGAAGAACATGGAAACCCTGAACGTAAATCTATCACTATTCTGCTTGTATGGAGAGTGACTCTGTCTCCAGCGTGTGAACTTGCTGGGTGTCACTCTTAGGAGCTTGCATGACTCAAGTGTCCCCAAAGCTCTGCTGTAACGGCAACACATCACAAAACATCCCAGTGCCGCTCGCCACAGGTGCTGTGATTCAAGCTTTGGGAACGGATTCTGGTGTGGGATGTGTTCCCCCACCCTTATGCCGCTGCCCCCGTGGGACCCGATCTCTTCAGTCACAGGGCTGACATGCAGCAGGAACTCAGTATGTGGTGAGTGGCCCAGTCCATGAGGCAGGATTGCAATAGCAAGACAGAGAAGATTTCTTAAGGCCCTACCCATGCCACACACAGAGTGGTGGCAGCTGCTGAGGAGAAGAAACACAAACGGCAGTGTTTGTTCCAAACTCCCAACTAGTGTGTGGCCTATGGTTCTGGGTGGAGAAGAAATGCAGATCCCCTGACAACTCCTGAAGCTGTATCTTGCCCAAGTCCCCTCTATCTAGTCAGGACATGAGAAACAGCATCTGGCGCCTCGTTCCCGTGAACTTGTGCTCAAAGGCTTCCACTGAGGGTACTGTCGGGATGTTCATGGATTCCCAAGACTCCAAAGGTGCTAGCTTCTGCTGGGCTCTCTGACGCCCTGGGCAGATCCCGGGTGAGTGCAGATGCAATCAGTCAGACAACCCTGCTCTACCACCTTTCAGCCCTGGTCTACTGAGCCAGTATCAGGACATGCTGGAGCAGGTGCTAGACTGCTGTAGCTGGCCAAGAGGACCAGAGAGGAGAGACCTCCAGCCCTCCTCCATGAGGTCAAGCCTGATAAAGCCAACACGCCAGCCACTGGGAATTCCAGGTGCCAGGGCTATGAATCTAGACCTGTGGTGCATACTTAAAACATGGTGGTGCTGCCTAGCTCCTGTTCCTTATCTCTGCCGTGGAGGAGTCTGCTTCCTGTTCTTGTCCCTGTGGGTGCCCACTGGTTGCCTGTGGCTCCTCAGCAAAAAAGGATGCTGTACAGGGCAGGCTTTGGCTTGTGCATACTCATTTATGCATTATACTTTTAGCATGGACTTTAGTATTCTGACTTATATGGCAATGCTCAAGAGTTTTGACATTACAAAGCTAAGTTTCCAAGAATATTTAAAAAAAAAAACAACTTCTGCAGCATAGCTGCTTTTGGTAATATACCAAGCTACAATCTCATAATTAGAGTATTTTGCTACTACAATCATAACTATTAGTATTTTCTGAGCACCTCCTATGTACTAAGCATTTCAAGTCTATCCTACTTAATTCTCACCAACACCCCCCCAGTGGGCATGGTTATCAGTCTCTCAGAGTGGAAGGTCAGTGAGCTGGCACTGGCCACTTGGCCTGTGCAAGAAAGGCAGGACTGGAGTGACTGCAATGTGTGTGCACTTTTATTGCTGCCCAATAAAGGAGGCCAAAAGGCCAGACCACAGAGCCACAGGAAGGACTGGTGCAGTCATGGTTTGGGTTGATCCACATGCATGTCACTCCTGCTCTCAGCAGAGCTTTGCAGAAGCTGCACATCTAAAGGGAGAAGAAGGAGCCGGGCTGTGGGTTGGGTACAGCTGCTTGACTGTGACCACAGACAGCTTGACAGAAGTGGTCAAGGAGTAAGGAGGCCTTTGCAGATCTCCAGGGGGACAGAAGTGCAAATACGTGGGGGCCGGGCAGGGCTGCGGCCCCTTCTAACTGATATACTTCAGAGTCCTGGAGGGCATTTTTTTTTTTTTTTTTTAAGACGGAGTCTCCCTCTGTCATCCAGGCTGGAGTGCAATGGCGTGATCTTCCAAGTTCAAGCAATTCTCCTGCCTCAGTCTCCCAAGTAGCTGGGACTACAGGTGCGTGCCACCATGCTGGGCTAATATTTTTTTATTTTTAGTAGAGATGGGGTTTCATCATGCTGGCCTTGAACTCCTGACCTTGTGATCCACCCGTCTCAGCCTCCCAAAGCGCTGGGATTACAGGTGTGAGCCACTGTGCCCAGCCTGGAGAGCATTTTTAAAGCCCCACTTCAGAGCTCTGGAGTCTTCCTAGGCCTCTAGGGCCTTTCTGTAAGGCATTTTGACTTGTCTGAAATCCTGTTCAGTGAGTTCCCTTTCCAGGTTCCCTGCCACATGAGAACAAGTGGGAAGGGGAAGAGAGAAAGCAAAGGCAACTTTCCCAACCTAAAGCTCACGGGAACATGTGCCCTCTGCAGACTGCGCCTTGGCTTCACAGAGAGCATTCGGGATGCAGCCAGGGTGTGGCCATTTTTCATGTCTTCTCATGAATGTCCAGAGAAGACTAGCATTGGTTCCTGTCTTGGAGCAGTTGAAGTGTTAATTTTGAAACACAGCCTCTGAAGTCTCCTGTGCTGAATGGAAATGTGTCCAGGCTATGATGAGCTCCAGATGCTAACTGGCAGATTCAGTGAGGGTCACAGCTATAAGACCACACCTGGATATTGAGTATCCAACTAAGTGCTGATGGGTATAGCCCGTCACTGGGTTGACTGCATCTCCCCATCACTCCCCACCAGACTCAAATCTGTGCTCACCCACCTAGCATACTTGTCCACCTAGCATGTCCAACTTAACTGAAAGGCCGCCTTGCTCTGCAGGACACAGTATGGTGGCCATGACAGCGGATGCCTACCCGGCCATTCAATTGTAAATAAATGTATTAAGACCCATTTGTTAATTTCTTCCCCAATTAAATATAGAGTTTAACAAAATACATAACAAAAAATAGTAGGAAAGGATAAGACCAAGTCAAACCAATTAAGGCATTAATAAGTCCAGAGGAAAGAGAAAGACATGCAAAAGCTAGATTTTTTTTAATATAAAGAGAGACACAGACCCTTTTAGAGAAATGTATTTAAAAATTTATAAAGCGTTCAAACATACACTCATTAGAACAGTTCTATTCACTCACGCATGCCTTCAGGAAAGTGTTACGGGCCAGGCCATCTGCCCTGTAGGAAACAGGTGGGTAGGGCAGTGAGGAAGCAGGAAACAGAGGGAAAACCCACCACAGCAACCCTTGTGCTTGAGACGGCAGCATGAGTGATGGGCCAAAGGAGGCCAGAGCCCAGCAGGCCGCAGGGACCGGCCCCAGCCTGCACTGCAGAGCCGCCTCGCCAGGTGCCCCAGAGCAGTCTCTGTCTTCCAGAGCAACACGGTGACGTAAAGCGTTCCCAGTGGACAGATTCTTTCCCCCCATTTTGTCATCTTAGTTTGCTTTGAGTTGCTGTTGGAAGTTTTCTTGAGGGAATGGTCTTCCCCAGCAGATGAGTCAAAAATGCCGCAAAGATAATTTAAGGCATAAAAGAGCAAAACCAAGCGATGAGCAAAAAGCTTAAAGTGTACAGGTTTCAATTTAAACAGGAGGTAGAGAGCAGGGAAAAGGACCCCTCCAAAAAATAGGTGCGTGAGGAAGGCAGAGGTTAAAAAAGAAAGTTCCAAGAAGATATTCTGCTGGTTGGAAACGGAAGAAACCAAAAGACGCTGCGTTGAGAAGGTTAATGATCGGCTTGCTCTTATTAGAAGACACGAACAAAGCAAGGAGTAGTTAGTAGCGCCATGGGCCGGCCTGCAGGAGGGTTAGCCCGGTCCGGGGTAGAGGCCGCAGCGGGCGGCGGAGAGCGCTGGGCAGCCGAGTTAGTGAGGACAGCCGCGGCGGCGTTTAGAGGAGCTGGCGGGACTGAGGCAGGGGGGCGGGCGGGCGCGGGCCCCCCGACGCGCTTACCCCGTTGCTCTGGGTGGACTGCACGGACTGCTCGCTGGCCGACGAGCACGTGCTCATGCGGTCAGTGTCCTTGCCGGGGGCCGCGTGGCGGGGTGTCTGCCGCTGGAGGGAGTCGCTGTCCCCCGGGAAGGTGAAGGAGCCGGGCCGGCTGGCGGGGGAGGCGGGGATGGAGCTCCAGAAGGAGCCCCCCTTCTGCAGAGGGCTGCTGGGGGGGAAGGGCTCCTTGCCGAGAGGAGAAGGGACCGCGCTGGAGAGCGGCGAGTTCAGCGGTGACGCGGCCCCAGGCCGGGGCTTCCCAAGCGGCAGGGCGCCCAAGCTTGCGCGCGCGTCCTTGGCGTGGGCGTCTGGGCTCGGCCCCGAGGCGTTCGCGGCGCATTTCCTGGGGCTCTCCAGCACCTTCATCTTGGGGATCGGCTCCGCTTCTCGCTCGGACCCCTCAGAGTCCGCGCCGGGGGGCCGCCTGCTGGGCGCGCTGGGGCCGGCCTCGGGGGCCGCGCCGGGGGTAGGCAGAGAGGGCCCGGGGGTGGACGTACCTGACATCTTGTCTGCCTCTGCCTGGCTCGAGGCTGCAGAGGAGACCAGCACGGGGGGGTGGTGTCGGACAGGCTGGGGGATCCGGGAGGGCCGGCTCCTGCTCGTGCTGGGGGCACCACCGCAGCTGCCGGGGCCGCCACTGTGGCCGCTGCTGCCACTGGGGGCCCCGCTGCCGCCGCTGCCCCCACCCCCGCCGCTGCCCCCGCTGCCGCCGCCGCCCCCGCTGTGGTTCCTCTGGTACTCGATTGGCGATGTCAAGGCTGTAAGACAAGACAGCGAGAGAAGCTGGGTCAGGGCACCAAGGAGCACGCCGCCGGG
>NW_016810977.1:1906624-1932474 GCF_001698545.2 Rhinopithecus bieti | reverse complement strand
CACCCCCGCCGCTGCCCCGCTGCCGCCGCCGCCCCGCTGTGGTTCCTCTGGTACTCGATTGGCGATGTCAAGGCTGTAAGACAAGACAGCGAGAGAAGCTGGGTCAGGGCACCAAGGAGCACGCCGCCGGGTGAGGAAGGAACAGGACCTACCCTGGGATGGGTCATGGGGCAGCCACGCGTGCAGAGCAATTCCACCTATCAGTAGAGCTAGAAGAGGCCCCTGCTTGCCAAGGGACTGGGATGTCGGCTGAGTGCAGCGGGTGTAAGGGGCTGCATTCCTCAGCACATCCCGGACAAAGGGCCAGTATGGACCGGAAGACCAAGGCAAGAGATTTGAGTAGAACTCCTCCAGCTACCAACTGCCTTCCGCAAAGCTCTTTCCTAAACCAGAGTCCTGGGGTGAAAAAGAAACCCTGGGGCTGCCTGGAGGTGGTTTCACAGACTACCTCTGCTCTGCAGGCTGAACACAGCCCGGAGAGAAGCTAAGGCGCTCCCCAAGGCCCCTGGGACGGGAGGCTGTCCCATCTCTTGACTTGGGTGTCTGAGTTTTCTTACATCTGCATTGTAGAAAAACATAGGAATCAGGCCAAAATAACATATATGGA
Organism: Rhinopithecus bieti; assembly: GCF_001698545.2. Taxonomy (NCBI): domain Eukaryota; kingdom Metazoa; phylum Chordata; class Mammalia; order Primates; family Cercopithecidae; genus Rhinopithecus; species Rhinopithecus bieti. Next base: position 1,931,867 of record NW_016810977.1, on the reverse strand, counting down.
AACATGAACAAACTCTTGAAGTGTTAAAGCCGTTGAAAAATACGACAAGCAGATTGCAGCCCCCCAGCCCCAGGCATGTGTGAGCAAGCACTGTGGAGCCAGAGGCAGTCTACAAACTCTGTGCTGGCCACCGCCTCTTCCAGGAGTAAGGGGTGTGCAAGAAGCAGGTGCAAGGGTCCCAGGCTCCCACCCCGTTAGCGATCTCCTTTAATCCTCTGGGATAGCTATTATTAGTTCCTTAACTGAGTGGGTGTCAAGTAAACTTTGACATCATAGACCATGCGTGCAATCTGGGGGTAGGTCATTCTATTTTAAAGACAGTGATGAAAATTTAGAGCATTCTCAATTCCAAGCTAGGGATTGGAACTAAATGCACCACATAAAAACAACACATTAAACCTCTTCGGTGCCCGAGGAACTGTCCCTCCCTATCCTCAAGCGCCCACCCCTAGCTGCAGATGTAAACGATTATCAGCTTGCAAGCAGGATGGAAATTTGGAGTTAACACCCAGGCAGCAGATAACACTTGGTTAAAAATGCCATGAAGCTTGAGATTTTTCACTGAGTGCCTATGTTCCTGGCTCTTGAATGTCATGCAAGGTATAGAGGTGGCTTTCTTGTGACAGAGAACATTACAACATCCTATTGAGCTTGCGCAGGCATAGATGCAGAACATGAATATGAACATGAAGGAAAGAACCCAGAAGACACAGATGATATGGGGACATAGCTTCCAACTGAATTCTCAAAGTTCTTCGCTGATCACCAAATTAAAAGCTAGTGTTGAAGCCAACAGTTGCAAAGAGATCAAATACATTAAGAGGCAATGAAAGGATAGGGTGGCCATGCCTGCTGTGTTCTGCAGCATCTCTGCAATCCCTCAAGTCATGGAAGCAGGGCAGGACCGAACTGTCAGTTTTTTTTTTTTGAGATGGAGTTTCACTCTTGTTGCCCAGGCTGTAGTGCAATGGCGTGATCTCAGCTCACTGCAATCTCCACCTTCCGGGTTCAAGTGATTCTCCTGCCTCAGCCTCCTGAGTAGCTGGGATTACAGGCATGCACCACCACGCCCAGCTAATTTTTTTGTATTTTTAGTAGAGACAAGGTTTCTCCATGTTGGTCAGGCTGATCTCAAACTCCTGACCTCAGGTGATCTGCCTACCTCCGCCTCGCAAAGTGCTGGGATTATAGGCTTGAGCCACCGCGCCTGGCCCCCGTCTCTTATTTTTTTAATGGGGAATGGAGGTGTGGGTGTGCAAGTCCCTTGTGAATGTCTCTGGCCAATGCCATCTTCCTGGTGTTCTTCGTGCAAACTCCTCTTCCTAGGACAGGGCCCTCATACATGTTATGTGTGGGACAGTGTAGCTGCGAGGGGCACAGACCAACAGCCAGATGGCCACTCTGCATCCTGACTCTGCCCTCAACAACTTGTGGGCCTTGAGGCAAATTACTCAGCCACTCAGTGCCCCAGCTTTCTCATCTGTAAAGCGGGGATAATAATAGTACTACTGGCCACATAGGGTGGTTGTGAAGATGAAATAAAGCAGTATCTAGGCAGTGCCTGAAGAGTGGTGAGTGCTAAGTTCTGTCATTACTATGGATATGAATGGGAGAGGGAAGATAAATACAAGTGAGTACATTAGGAAAGAAAGCACACATCTAGTAACAGAACACATATTACCATTTAAAAAATTGCGCTGGTTTTCTAAAATTTGGTTGATTTCATGGATCCAAGTTTGCCGGACACTTGGACTAGATGAATGCAAAATGAAGGTCTCTACCACGTCACCCGTCCTTGATGTCAGAGCAAATTTACAGGGATCATTTTCCACATTTTCCTCCAGGCAAAGGCAACTCACCTTAAAAAAAAAAAAAAAAAAAAGAAAGCATTATTCATAATAGCTAACAGGTGGAAAGGAAGCAAGCCATATGTCCATTGACTGATGAATGAACCAAGCAAATGTGGGCTATGTGGACAGTTTTTCAGCCTTAATGAGGAAAGAAATTCCAACATACACTACGACACGGATGAACCTTAGAGACGTTATGCTAAGTCAAATATGCCAGTTCCAAAATACAAGTATTGTTATGATTTCACTTACAGGAGGTCCTTAGAGCAGTCAAATGTGGGGATAGACAGGGTGGAGGTTGCCAGGGGCTTGGGGATGGGGAAGTGGGGAGTTAGTGTTTAATGGGTACAGGGCTTTAGCTCTGCAAGATGAAGAGTTGTGAAGACATGATGGTGATGGCTACACAACATGAATGCTCTTAATCCCACAGAGCTAGGCAATTAAAGACGGCACATTTATGTTATGTGTATTTTACCACAATAAAAAATTAAAGCACATTGATCCCCACTGGCCAAGTGCAAAGTGAAGTTCATCCTACCTCAATCCTGAAACAAGCACTTTTCAGTTGAACTGCCATTTTTACTGCCTCAGAAAACACCTGAAGCTTTTCAATGCCTCTTAACTGAGGTACATGGGGATTACAAGGCTGTTAAACTAACTAATAGTTTGAACTAACAGCCTGAACAATTAACTAGAAATATGGGTCTGGGATTACCTGTTTCCCAAACCCCTCTATGATGCCTCAGTATTTATCTCTTACTTCCCAGGGAGTAAATGACACCATTAAACAAATCTCAAATATCAATATTTGATAACCAATTTTATAACCTGTTATAAAAGTGCATATGATATCATGATTAAAATACGTCAGATAATTTTATAAAAACAGTATGTAAAAAATATATATGAAATTCCTATGGTGCTGGAGTGATTTTCTGACAAAAGACTTGTGAGAACAATGGGTAGGCAGTTCTCAGGGGATGGGTGCAGTGCAGGGGATGGATGGGTGCAGTGCAGGGGTTGGGAGTAGTTCAGATGATGGCTGCAGTCCAGGGGATGGGTGCAGCTCAGCGTATGGGTGCAGTTCAGCGTATGGGTGCACAGTTGAGGTGATGGGTGCACAGTTCGGATGATGGCTGCCGTCCAGGGGATGGGTGCAGTTCAGAGTATGGGCGCAGCTCAGGGGATGGGCACACAGTTCAGGGGATGGGTGGAGGCTCAGGTGTAGTGGTGAGCCCAGAGGGTCTGTGCCTGACATGGGCTCAGGGTAAGGGGCCTCAAAAGGCAGAGTCTGGAGGGGCAGGTGGGTGGTGGGAGGTGCGAGGGCCCGCAGCCCAGCCTCATGCACAGGCAGCCTCCTTCCCCAGCTGTCTGGCTCCAGAGCCTTCCTAGGTGCTGGTGGGCAGAGACCCCCCAGCCTGGCATCTGTGCCCGTGGACAGACCCACCCCAGGTTTAGAAAAGTGAAGGCTGCTGGGGACAGTCAACAAAAGCCTGAGCAGGGAGCCGGATGGGGGAGGATGCAATGTTCTGCCTGTGTGCTGTGAGGCCCGCAGATGTGCACGGTCTGAGAGTTCCCCTTCCCTGACAGTGTAGGGCAGGAGGCCCTACCAAAAGGAAGTGCATCTCCCTTCTGACCTCAGGCTCTGCACAGCTGCAGAGCCAGGAGGACCCTGGCGGAGGCGTGTATCTCCCAGGAGTCAACTGCCGGGACCTCAGGCCTGCCCCCTGCTCTTCTCTACCTCACCCTTGGTTTGTCCCTTTTATAGACTTGAGGGCCATTTGCAATTATTTTCTTTGTCCCTTTGTCTTCCTTTCCTATTAGAGGATAAGCTACATCAGGGCAGGGAGGGCATCCAACTGGGCCATTCCTGGAGCCCTCACGTCGGCTGCTGAGTGCTCAGTACCTCCTTGGTGAGTGGGGGAAGAGAAGAAGATACCGAGTTAGCTTCTTCTCTGATCGCAGAACAATCCCCCAAATCCGTGCTATCAAATTTAAACCAGTTTTCCATGGTCCTAGAGAAGGTGGTGCATAAACACTACCCATGACCAGTTCTCATCTAAGAATGAATGGCTGTGGTCACACAGAGGTGTGCACAAGACATTAGCCACTCAAGAACAGACGGTAAAAAGAGAAATGGGTGAATTCAAAGGCTCTGAAATATACTAGAAAATTCTCAAATACTTAAACCAAGCATCAGGGTATGTCATCATTAAAAGGAAACAGTGTTTATCGGCGTGATGGGTACATGCGCTGGCACAGAGAAAACATACACAGACACACATTACCTTGATACTGTTCTTAAACAGGAATCCTGGCATGGAGAAGCCCTTCTTTTTATCAAGTGGCTCACTGAATATGACGATCTGCTCAAAGAGGAAGATGCGCCTCTCTCTGCAGCGAGGCAGAAGCCCTGCATCTTGGTCTGTGACCAAGAATGTGTCCTGCAAGAGCAGTTTACCCTGGGCAACGATTTTCCCCTAAAACAAGAAATAAAGGGGGAAAAGGAAGGGGAGAAGAAAACATTGCATTCTAAGTTATCTGAAGCTCTGTTTTCTTTTGATTTCCTCCTATAGAATAATGTATTTTTCTTTTATTAATTTACGGAGCTTAATTTTTTTTTTTCTTTTACTATTCTTGGCCCTAAACAGAATAATTATCTAAATAAAATTCTTGCCAATGTTTGTCAAGACCTCTGGCGCCTCAGTTACAGTTACAGATTAAAAGTGGAATTTTAAATGTCTGGTTTATACTAGAACAGTGGTTCTCAAAGTGTGGTCCCTGGGCCACCAGCAGGCCCAGCAGGAAATCATCAGGCATGCAGAGGAGTTTTCAGAAGGCCTCCAGCGGCCTCTGTGTGTGCTTCAGAGACAACCACAGCACTAGAACTGTCAATGTTAATTCTCTAGCAAAACAGTAGGCAAGAAAATAAAAATTTCTCCCGCCTCCTTAACTCAATAGGCAAATTTTTAAAAGAAGATTCTGGTTCTGAATTCATCCTGAGGATACGTAATAGGTAATACGTAATATGAATAATCTAGCAACTCATGTAAACGCATCTTAAACTCATGAGGAAGTACCAAGTCCCAGAGATGAGAGAGTGGGGCCTCCTAGGTCCTACTACATCCATAGCTACCATGGTCTTAAATGCTGAGGAACGGAAACTCAGTTCTTACACTACTGGGCCCAAGAGACAAAGCCCAGTTTTTGTTTCTGCCATGAGGCGCTGGGCTTTGAGCACAGGCAAGTCCCAAAAAAACAAATCAAATGCACCAAAAAAAAAAAAAAAAAAAAAAAAAAAGGAAAGAAAATATCAATCAGATTGAAGTAAAGTGAGAGAAGCCAGAAAACCAAGTGAAAAGGATCAGCTTTCTCCCCATGGAGAGAAATAATCCAAGACAAAAGAAAGAGGGAAGGCAGAGGAGCTCTCTTAAAGAACAAGAGCCGCATTACGTCGAATCCTTGTAGCCGCCCCACGTTCATCATGTCGTTGCACCGCCTGGGTACTATGCACATGACTTCCACAGCTCTCTGCGGGAGGGGAGAGAGAAGAGTGGAGGTTCAAGTTCCTTTGGGGAAAATCTGACGTGCTCACCCTCTGACCTAAAGAAGTTCTGTTCTTCTTCCCCACCCCCTAGTGTGCAGGGCTCATGGAGATGCCCTGAAGAGACTGTCACCCACTGCTCTGATCCCTCCCAGGGCGAGACCACTGTTAGGAGACACTAGGGGAGTAGGAAAAGAGGCTGGTGGGGATTTGGGGGGGCACAGTCACTGACGCATGTACCTCTAATTCTGATGTATCCAGGCTGGCCTTTTTGGAATACTTGAGGAAGTCCTGCAAGGGAAATGGACAGGACATGATAATGGTGACAAAGACAACAGGAGCTGTCCTTTTATTATTTTGTTAAGAGACAGGGTCTCACTATGTTGCTCAAGCTGGTCTTGAACTCCTGGCCCCAAGCGATCTTCTTGCTTCAGCCTCCTGAGTAGCTGGGACTACAGGAATGAGACACTGCACACAAGCTAACCTTTTGACCACTCACACTGTGCCAGACACTTTAGTTCTGAAAGAATTTTTTTTTTTTTTTAATAGACAAGTTCTCACTATGCTGTCCAGGCTGGAGTGCAGTGGTTATTCAAAGGAGCAATCATAGCTCACTGCAGCCTCCAACTCCTTGCCTCAAGCTATCTTCTTGCCTCAAGCTATCTTCCTGCCTCAGCCTCCCAAGTAGCCAGGGCTACAGGTGTGCACCACAAGACCTGTCTGGTGCTTTAGTTCTACTTTATCATATTGTTCTCTCAGTAACACAACAAAAAGGCATTCCTATGTGGATTTCAAGCTGCAGTACACAGAGTCAGACCAGATCTATCTGATGGTTCCTGTTTAACGCAAGACAAACTCTTTGTCCCTCTCTATATCCAGGTCCTAAGTGTTGTATATGAAGGAATCTCATTACACTTGAAGTCACTTTTATCACAGAAAAACATGTGACTCTGCCTTCACTTATGCTTAAGAATTTAAATCAACCAAGGGCTAGTGTTAAGCCAACAGAGAGGAATACAAAGGGATTCCAAATTTACTTTTATCCAAGGTTCCAAGAAGATTAGAAAATAATTAAAGTTGATAGAGCAGAAGAAAAATCATTAGCATTCCAAGGTCTGTGGTGGGGGGGAAAAATTCACTTTTACTGATATTTTCATTCCGAACTTGATGTAAATAAAAAATTGAGAAAATTGTTTGAAGTGTTTTCTTAAATTTTTAAGGATTAACTTAACAGAAATAATATACTTGTTACACAAATGATTCCCCTGTCCTACCAAATCCTTCTTTCCCCCACTGAGTCTTAGTTTCTCAGCAAAGTCACTCCTGACACCAGAGTCTGTCCCGCCACCTCCTCACCTTCAGTAACAGCTGATACTTCATGATTCTCTGCACTGGTTTGATCAACAGATCCGTGAGCTGCAACCTGTGGCCAAGACGCTGCTTTAAGTCCTGCGGTTTTAAGAGAGAGAAAAGATTGTATGGGCTGTTCATTAAAGGGCAAATTTTTAGTCTTTGTAATTGTCAGAAAGATTACAACACTGGCAGTAAAAGTAACGAGGAAAAAAAAGCACTAGACTAACTAGAGCTTTGCTAGTTCACAGAATTTCCAAGTTTCACACTTTCACCTGAGTTGTTTTTCAAAGCAGTCTTTTATGCTTGTTTAATGACATTTTTGCAATTGTGTTCTTTTATTCATATAAATATATATATTATTTTTAGGCTACAAGTTTAGAACATAAATTATTCTGGATTTGTAATGAGACTTAAGTGTAACACTTATAAAAACCCTTATTTTTTTTTTTTTTTTTTTGAGACGGAGTCTCGCTCTGCCGCCCAGGCTGGAGTGCAGTGGCCGGATCTCGGCTCACTGCAAGCTCCGCCTCCCGGGTTTACGCCATTCTCCTGCCTCAGCCTCCCGAGTAGCTGGGACTACAGGCGCCCGCCACCTCGCCCGGCTAGTTTTTTGTATTTTTTAGTAGAGACGGGGTTTCACCGTGTTAGCCAGGATGGTCTCGATCTCCTGACCTCGTGATCCACCCGTCTCGGCCTCCCAAAGTGCTGGGATTACAGGCTTGAGCCACCGCGCCCGGCCAAAAACCCTTATTTTTAACAATGACTGCAGTCTTCTGAATGCCAGGGGTATGACCACAGACTAAATTCATACTCATTTCTCGGATTTATAGGAAAGAAACACAGGTTCAGAAGTCTTATCACTCAGGCTAATTTTCTTTGGAAATTAGTCTCCTGGGAAACCAATGATACTTTAATTTTTGGAAATCAGTTGGAACAAAAGATTCAGAAATACTTTCTGTTTGTATCTTAGATCTTACCTCAAAAAAGGTATCAATGTATTCTGAGACAATGTGCTCAGACTTTGGTTTATTTTGACAATAAACTATGTACATGTGCAACCTTCTCTCCTAGGAATAAAAAAGGCAAACAGTCGGGTTATAACAATGGGAAGCTGGATTAGAATACAAGAGCACACACACATTTCAGCACATTCATAAAGGGAATCATCTTAAAACCAAGCTGCATGGCTAAGGCTCTCGGGAGTAAACCCCAGGTTCATGATGTAGATCAGCATTCTATGGTGGAGCTCCACAATCAGTCCTTCCCCATCACTCCCCACACACCAAACCCTTCACTTTACAGTACCAAATACCGACAAGTACCATAAGTAGCAAAAGAACACTGTTTTTTGTTTGTTTGTTTGTTTGTTTTTTTAAAGAGACAGTGTCTCACTCTGTTGTCCAGGTAGGAGGGCAGTGGTGTGATCATGGCTCACTGAAGCCTTAAACTCCCGGGCTCAAGCGATCCTCCCACCTCCGCCTCTGAGTAGCTGGGATTACAGATGTGTGTCACCATGCCTGGCTAATTTTTAATTTTTTTTTTTTTTGTAGGGATGGAGTCTTGCTTTTTTGCCCAGCCTGGTCTCAAAACTCCTAGCCTCAGGCAACCCTCCTGCCTTGGCCGCCCAAAGTGTTGGGATTACGGGCATGAGCCACTGCACCTGGCTGAAACACCCTTCTTTTTTTTTTTTTTTTTTTGAGACGGAGTCTTGTTGCCCAGGGGCTGAGTGGGGGCAGTGAGCGTTCATCTCGGCCTTCTGCAAAGCTCTGCCTGCCCGCGGTTCACGCCATTCTCCTGCCTCCCACTCCCCCCGAGTAAAGGCTGGACTACAGGCAACCCGCCACCTAACAACCCGGCTAATTTTTTTGTCCTTTTAGTAAGAGATGGGGTTTTCACCGTGTTACGCAGGATGGTCTAGATCTCCTGACTCCGTGATACGCCTGGACCTCGGCTTCCGCAAAGAGCTGGGAATTACAGGTGTGAGCCCACCGCGCCGGCCAGAAACACCCTTCTTTCTATTATTAAACAAAGAATTACTGCCATCACTCCAAACCCTGCCAACAGTCCTAGTAAGCCTGGTTGGTTTTAGTAGAGAAGAAAAAGCTCTTTAATCTCAAATCATAAAGGCAGAGGGAAAAAAAATGTAGACACTGAGCCTTTCCATAAATCAGTGATCTTCAAAGTAGAGTGTGCAGACCTCCAGCGCCCCCTGAGGTCTTTCAGTGGCTCCATTAGGTCAGAACTATTTTCTAAACACCACTAAGATGTCAGTTGTCCTTTTCATTGTGCTGACATCTGTGCTGATGTGCAAAACCAATGGTGGGTGAAATTGCTGGCACCTTAGCAAAAACTATTCACTGCCACAAATTTATAGTAAAAAAAACAAAAACAAAAAACAAACAGCTTCACTTAAGAATGTCCTGGATGAGTAAACATTATTCTTTTTATTAAAACTCAACCAGGGAGTATATACCTTAACATTCTTGTGACAAGATGATGTCCACATAACACTTGAATTGCACTTGATAAATGTCTCAAGAAAAAGCACTTACGTAACTGAGTTGTGAGTGGAACTAACACTTTTTTTAATGGACCACCATTTTTACTTGGAAGAATGATTGACACAAACTGTAATTATTTACTCTTGGGTATCTGCTAGACATCTTCTTGAACATGAACAAAATAAGCCTGTCATTTCAAGGCAAACAACTGGCAGTGTTTGTTACTGAAAATTACAGCTTTCAAGCAAAAAATTAAAATATTGGGAAATATATATCTGCCACTATGAACTTCACAACACTTAAAGCCTTCAAAGAGATGGGTGGCAAAGTTAAAAAACTGGATTTTTGGAGACTGTGTAATGAAACATGCCAATCTCTGGAAGATCTGCCTAAGTCGGTCACTTGATAGCTTCCGGTGGACTGATGCCTGATGTCACAGGACCCCGCATGGCTGCAGGAGCCTCGAAGCCCAATAGAAACATTAAATGTATTTACTTAACATGTATTTAATGTCACAGCAAGGGAGAAGTTCATGGGTAGGTTTTCAGATTCCATATTGCAACTAACCTTTAAGAAATGATCAATTGTCAAGTTTTGGGGTAGCCTCTAAGAAAACTATATAATTATCTGAAAAGGCTATTAAAATACTCATCCTTTTCTAACTATATGTGTGTGAGGATGGATTTGTTTGGACACTTGAACCAAAAAACATAGCAATGAGTTAGATGCAGAAGCAGATACAAAAATCCAGCTGTCTTTTATTCAACAAGACATTAAAGAGACTGGCAAAATGCAAAACTCCTGTCACTAACTTCTAAAAATATATCATGATTTTTCCAAAAAACAAAAAACTTTAATGTTAATACACTTATTTTAGATATACACACTATGTGGCTGTTATGTTAAACACACTGCAGGTACAGTTACATCTCCACTCAACAATACCTGCCTGCTCAGACACCCCAAATGATACTGTTCAGGCCTGGCTCTGGTCCTCTCTAACCAACCTGTGCTGTTGCTAGCCAAATAGCCAGCTGCAGCCAGGTGACTGGGAAAGGAGGTAACTCATGTTGAAGAAGGGATTTTAATTCCAACTCACTAACACCATGCGGTTCGATTTTATCTTAAACATACGCACTCATGTAAAGTATAAGTGAGTTCTCCTTTAATCCGACAAACCAATGACTAAAGATGACACCTTCAGAACAGGATATAAGCAATGCTATTGTACTTACGTGTTTAACAAAAAGGGATCCTAGTTTTTCTGGATCTTCAAGGCACTTCTCTAACTCTCCTAAAAAAAAGCTGAAAAGAAAGAAAATATTAGAACTATTTCCAGTGTGGCCTTCTAACTTTAGATTTAGGTTTACATTTTTTCTTTTTCTTTTCTTTTCTTTTTTTTGAGAGAGTATCACTCTATCACTCAGGCTGGACTGCAATGGTGTGATCTTGGTTCACTGCAACCTCTGTTTCCTGGGTTCAAGCGATTCTCCTGCCTCAGTCTCCCAAGTAGCTGGGGTTACAGGCATGCACCACTATGCCTGGCTAATTTTTTTGCATTTTTAGTACAGACGGGGTTTCACCATGTTGGCCAGGCTGGTCTCGAACTCCTGATCTCAAGTGATCTGCTTGCCTTGGCCTCCCAACGTGCTGGGACTACAGGCGTGAGCCACTGTGCCTGGCCAGGTTTACATTTTCAATAGTCTGTTCTGACATGAGCAACTGCGAAGTGTGAAGCATACATTTAACAAATACACGGAAACTTAACAAGTACAAGGAAAACCTTTTGTTAAGCTACAAAGCCTAAAGGAATACAAAGTCACAGGAGATGAGGCACGACTGTGCATCCCTTGGCTGGTAACCTTCCTGGTCTTTGGACAGCAAACATTCTCATCTCTGTTCAAGGACACAAGTGCTAATATCCTCGGCTGAATAATGAGTGAAAAATAGATGCTTCAAAGTACTTGGACATTTATTTCTGAAAACTTGGTCTTTATACCTGCAAATTTCATATTCATTCTAAGATAATTTTTAGAGACTCAAACTGGACAGCAGATATACAAAACTAAATATGTTACCTGTGTCAGGTTTATGAAGCTTTCTCAAATGTTATCAAAATCCACTTCTAGGTTATAAATATCAGCTCCCTTTAAGATTAAAATTAGGTATCACCACAGTGACAACATAGATGTAGGACAACAATGTTCATTGTTTTCTGGGCTGTAGTTGTCTTTTAAGATATATGTCCACCCTAGTTATCACTTACATTTTATCTATGTTAATATTTTTATTTATGTTAATATTTGGTATTACATTAACCCCCAAACCACCATGCCAATTAATGTTGTACTAAGGGATTTACTATCCCTGCTGTGGTAGATAGCATCTCTGGATGCAGTTTCTCTGTCTGGACATCCCAGAAACACTGTGTCATTTTCAGCTTCCCTTCACAGCCTTAAAAACCAGCCTTGGAAGCAGGAGACTAAATCATAATACAAAATATCCCTTTTTGAATTGGTTTCATTGTAGAGTTTCAGTAAATCTACAGCACAGAGCTATAAACTGGAGTGCTGTTTCTAAAGTTTACCAGTCATTTATCTGTAAATACAAATAAATTAGACATCACAGGGGATGCAAAAATAAAGACCTCTCTGACCTGGGTTCAAAGGTTTTACATTCTATTATAAGGGAGAAGTACAGAAATAACAACACTGCTTGATACATGCCATGGCAGTTTCTCCTTATATCTGTCCTGTATTTCATAGTTTAAAAGAGCATATTCCCATCTGCTTCTGCAGAAGAAAAGGAGTCTGACTGGGAACACCCAGGCCTAATGCAGAAGCAAGTATTGGAGCTCAGCTTCAGAGAGAGGCCAGAGCTTTGGAGGTGATGACATCGTGCTCCACCCTGTACAGAGGGAGGAGCAGCTGCATCAAGACAGGAGAGCAGAAGGCCCTGCCAGGTAACCGGAGCAGACAGTGCACCTGGAACATTCCACTGGAAGACCAGTGGCCAGCATTAAGCAATCCTCAGATGATGAAGGATTTTTAAAGTTATAAGCAAAGTGACCTAAAGGGACAGGTAAGTTGACAAGCTCTGGTAGCCAAGGTGAGCTACGTAGCACCAGCCCCCAGATGGATCGCCTCCTGAATAGGATACGTGTGGGGAACGTAGTGGTATCAGAGTCGAATTTCATGGTTAATCATGTCTACTTTTTCCATTAAAAATTGAGTTGGGCCAGGTGTGGTGGCTCATGCCTGTAATCTCAGCACTTTGGGAGGCTGAGGTGGGAAGACTCCTTGAGCCCAGGAGTTCAAGACCACCTTAGGCAACACAGCAAGACCCTGTGTCTCTATGAAAAATAAAAAAGTTAGATGCGCATGGTGCTGCGTGCCTGTAGCCCCAGCTACTACAGATGCTGAGAGATGCTGAGGCGGGAGGGTCACCTGAATCCAGGAGTTCAAGGCTGCAGTGAGCTATGACACACTATTACACTCCAGTTTGGTGACAGAGCGAGACTCTGTCTCTAAAACATAAAAATAACATAAAATAATTGGACAAATAAGTGTCTTCGAGGTCCTCTAATGATAACTTGTATTTATGCTAAAGATGGCTGCAGTTCTAGTTGGAAATACTTATTGAGGCTTATTTTATGCAGTTGTTGTTCTAAGTATTGTAAAAGTATTAACTCAGTCACTCTTCACAAAAAATCCACAAGGATGGTAATATTATTAATGTGGGTGTGCAGATGAAGCATGGAAGTGTACAGTAAGGAGGCTGAGGGCTCAAGGTCAGGACCAGGCCAGCAGCTCCGGCAGCTGGCTCCACGCTGGTGCTTCCAGCTACTCCCTTCCACAGACTCTTGACATGGACCAGCACGAACAAGAGACGAGATTCTCCCCTTGCCACCAAATGCTACTGCAGAATTCCTGGGTATATCAATATCTCTTTTGCCCCAGCTCTCTCCAGGAGGCTACGCAGGTAATATAATGAACAGAACAAATTCCCTTTGGCCTGGCCTGCCTCGGTTTAGCAAGTGCAGGTGCTTTGCACACCATCGGGCACAATGCATGTTTACGTACTCTCTGTGCCAGTCGTAAATCTGATGGATGTTGCCAAACACAATTTTGTCTTTTCCTTTCATGTCATCAGGAACACCATCTTCTTTCATAAGTGCCATGTAGCCCTACAATTAAACAGTTATGATAAGCAAATTTCATGGAATATGTCTGAATCAATTAGTGGCTTACTGATTAATAGTCACAGAGGGCAAAACCAACGCATGCACTGTCTTGTAACCAGTTCTTTATCTAAAAACAAACAAAAAACCTGATATGAAAAGTATCCTTAACTGATACTTGGAATATACCCATTACATTTATTGCTATAATTTTCTTTCCCTGGACTGTTCAGCACTCACAGATCAAAATTCTTCTAAGGAATTAAAGAAGTTTACATAAATGTAAATGGTTTCATTAAAATAGTTTATAAATATTAAATATTTGGTCAGAATCATATCTCCTGTTTTCAGCATTTATCTCTTAGAAACAGAAAATGTTCTTTTCTTTTGGATTATTTGTGTCATCTGTTAAATAAGGGTTTGATAATATTTTATAAATTGATTTTAAACAACAGTTGATTGAATATGCTGCTAAAATGTGGCTTAAAATTTCTATTTAATTGAGTCCGTACAAGAACCTCTTAAGTACTCATATGTTGCTTGTCTCATTGTTAACAATGACTGCAGACAAATCAAGCATGTTAACTCTTTTGTGTTACACAATTAACTGTAATAGCTGGTACTTTTAATGGGATGTGTAACCAAAAAGTATTGTCCTGTACAAATCTGCAAAGGTGAAAGAATAAACATAAAATTTTATACTACAAAAACAGCTTTTTGATGAGTTGAGTTTCTTAATCTGACTAATCCCCAAATTGACTGGCAGGGATTAGCCTACAGATGGCTCTCGATCCAGTACAAAAGGCAGTGGTTTGCTATGGCTAAGGTGCTTGGCAACTTCTGGTCAATGCAAATGGCCGTGTATTCTGCACAAAACTATCGGTAAATGACCTGCTGCAGCCACAGTCCAAGCTCTGAACCTGGGTGGATTCAGGATGGAACCAAACTCACAGCTGGGCCACACTGACTTTTTCAACCAGTAAGGTCTTCATTTCTGTAGTGATACCCACACTCTTGTGAAATAATTAAGGCAAGATTCCTATCTACTAAGTATAATATACTTAGTATCATTTAATAATAATATTAAATTATTTATAATAATTATAAATTTTAATTGTTAAAAGATTATGTCAAGATACACTATGTGAAAAGCATTTACAACTGAATACAGATGGTAAAGGTAATTGGCTAAATGTCATTTTTTGGAAATACTTTGTCGGTTATTTTTTATTTTGGGTCAAAAACATTTTTAAAGCTTTTGAGAGGTATTCAACTGTCTAACAGGATACTACTTTGGACAACTCCTGGGGCTGATACAAAGTTACTAAATTTCTGGCAATACACACCTCAACCACATAGCCAAGGTCCCGTACATAGTCACGCTCTGTCTCCACCAATTCTTGCAAAACATAGCTGGAGAGAGAAAGATAGTGTTTATCATGCAAACTCTGTTTTCTAAGTGAATTTTTTTGTACCTCTGCTCCTGGTCAGGGCGGACTCCTTCCGGGACTGAATAGTAATGTATCAAATTTGTACATTTGGGTGTTAAATTCTGGAGGTTCCCAAATCACTTACAGGGTTCCAGTGGTTGACTCCGAGAGCGCCAGAGGTCAAAAGACACTTAGGCACAGTGCATGAGGGCAATCCGGGTGAATTCACCCTTCTGGATTCCGATCACATACAGGGACAACAAAGAAGCTTAGACACAACTTTATGACAAAGCCATGACAGTAAAGGAGGTGGCTTTTAAAAATCTGATTAAGTCATTTTAACCTTCACTGGCCATACAAGAAAAACTTTTAATTCAGATGTTTAAAGCGTTGGGTCTAATCACATCACTCACAAGTATTTCTGGTTGTAACATTCAGTAACCGTTTAAGGCCACTCAGATAATAGAAGACAATCATTTGATCAGCATAGCAAACAACCTCAATTGGCCTGAAAAGGTTCATTCACGTGTTGTTCAGTCATTCATTCGACCAGCATCAACCTGGCACCTCTCACGTGTCCAGCACCATTGGAGGTGCTGGGATACAGTGCTAAAGAAAACATCCAGTCTCTGCCGTTTTGTTGCTTACGTTTTTTTTTTCTTCTCCAAAGGCAAGTTTAAACCTTTTGTAACATTTTTCAGGACTCTTTTCACCATATGCTGCTTTACTGGAATTGAGAAACGCCTACTAGTAAAGTATATTTGAAGAATATTCAAGTTTTTGGGACTGGTTCTAATTTTACATGACTTTTTCTTTCACAATCACAGATACAATAAAAGTCTAGGAGTTTCTTACCAGACCTGGCAGAAGGCATTTTATCTTGCATCATTTTACTTATGAAGTATCATATACAAATAAAACAAGAAACTGTGGCTATGGAATACTGTGCCCTTATTAGGTCCTAAGTCTTTTACATACATACAATCACTCAATGAGAGGCCATGGAGCTCCTCATCTCGGTAATTCAGAGCTGAATCTCAGTCACATTTTTGAATGCAACAAAGACAGGAGGGAACCCGGAGAACAGTAAGAATGAAAACATTTGTCTTACTGTCTTCTCTTTAAAGAGCTGGATTTCCTTTCTTCCATCTCATCAATGGGCGAGGAGGAAGACAGAAGGGAATTATCCGAAGGGTTGAAGGAAGGGCTGCTACTATCTCCCTGGTCAACAAGGAGTGAGCTAGGACGATCCTCCAGTGCCTGGAAGACATGGAGATAAGCAACAACACTTACTGCCTACAGCCCATGACTGGCTGAAACTAAGACAAGAAAATACAGAAAATGTATTTGTGAAATTATAAAATCTTTATGTTTATGAAATTATAGTATTTAAGAACACAAAAAACCCAACTATTAACCAAAAAATAGAGTCAAAGGAGGAGGACAAAAGAGGCAAGTTGGAATGAAAAGGATAGTGAATTTACATACATTAATATATTCTATTTCTCATTACCAAATAAGTAGAAATGTTATACTTGCTTACGTCAGAGTGCTGCACTCATTTTTGGATATATCGCACATATTTAATATCTAGCAATTTTCTTATTGGTTATATTCCTGCCAAATGAGCCGTTGGGATGTGTGTCGGTCAGGCCAGTGTGGCACATGGACATGGTGCCTGCATTCCCTGTTGGTGGACTGTCAGCAATCTATAGTTCAAACAAACTTGGTTTGTTTCCTGATTATCCTATTATAGTTTTGACTCATACTTCAATGCCTACAGATCACCCAGGTAAAATTAATCTCTATCTAGCAACTTGTAATCTGTCCCTCTATACAAAATAGTAATCATGCTGGTCTTAATTACTTCTGCAATACATTCTTTCCCCTACTAGCTTCTGGTTTCTATAGGTGATTGTTTTTATTGCTGTATCCCTGGTGGAACCTCATGCAAATCTTTGCAAGTGTTCAGCAAATCTATAAGTTGAATATTGGTGCCTTCTCTCCTTGGATTAATGTGACAATGACTGGTGACTCATTGCTTTTAATTTGGTACATATTAATCTTGTTGTTTTATCTGGATTCACAGAACACCTAAGATTCATAGTTCTTTTAACATTCCCAAAGCAACAAACTGGATATATAGATATAATTGAACTGGAAAAAATTGATGAATTTATTCTTCGTTTGAACAGCACAACACAAAATGAGAAAACAATACCTCACTTAAAACATTTGACATTAATAAACTAAAATCTCTAATACTTGTTCTATTTTTTCCTCTTCACAGTAACAGAGTCTGATTTCATCGTTAAGCAGAGCTTTGAGGACACAAAGTATGTACTGTACACACAATCTTGTTAAAACCCTTGGAGCTATAAAAAACACACCAACTGCTGATCTTACTTTTGAAAAACAGGACATTAAGTGAGTTAAGGAACAGAGTTTGAACTGAAAAATAAATGCACTCTTTTAAATAAATAGCCATTGAGCTTTACCGGAAGCAAACGTTTTGCTGTGAGTAGTGGAGCTTGTTTCACGCTCATCAGATCACATCTGTTTTTGAGAGGGGAGAATGTTCCGTACCCCCCGCACCCCCCACCCGGACAGCTGAAGCCTGTTAAGATTGAATTCTGTTCATTTGAACAGTGAGAAAAAAAAAAAAAGAAAATAAAGAGAAAGGCTCCAGATGCCCCTGATGCTGCAGAGGGCAGGGAGGTAAGGTCACGGACTTCATCAGTGTCCGTGGGGACCTGTCTTCTGGTTTTCTCGACCTGCAACAAAGGAGTCTCCAGGCCCCTCGGCTGCCTGTCCTAGATCTGATCTTTCCTGACAAGACAGGCTGCCGAGAGGGTGCCCACACCCTGAAGAGGTGCAGTCGTGGCTAGACGTCCTTGTCGCCTTCATGAGGCCCATTTGCCTCTTCCACAAAAGTGAGTGAGAAGGCTGTCACCAGCAGAAGGCTGTCACCAGCAGAAGGCTCTCTCAAAACTGCAACCACTGAGACTTTACAGATTTTGGATGAATTATTTGTGAAACTCTCTGGGTTTGGTTGTTTTTTGTGTCCTTGTCAACTTCCTCTCTTTCTTACATGAAGATAAGTCTACAGAAATATTCTACCTCTTATGAGATTAATTTTGATAAATTACATTTTCTTAGAAAACTGCCCATATCATTCAGGTTTCATTTTAAATTTATTATCAAAGAGATGAACAAAGTAACATCTTATGATTATTTGAATTTCCTCAGTTTTTTCCTCTCTTATAATTTCTTAATTTTGGGAATTTGTGTTTTCTATTTTCTTGACATGGTTACCTAATGTCTATATTTAAAGAACAAATTTTTGGTTTTATTATACTACCGTTTTCCAGCTCATTAATTTCTGCTTTTATCTCTATAAATTCATTCCTTCTGCTTTTCTTTGGTTTAATTTGTTGTTTTTCTAACATCTTGCGTTAGATGTGATTTCATTTATTTTTATTCTTTCTTGTATCTCCCTTTATATTTTGATTAGTAAAGAGAAGAAAATCCCAAAGTCAAGTTCACACAGTCACTGTGGCAGCAGGGAACTATTACTCTATTGCCCACATGCAAGAAAAATGCACAACCTTTAAAATAACCAGCTGGATCAAGAATGTGGAGGTAAGCCAGAAGAGTGAATCCCAGGGGACACTTTTCAGGGTGGCTTTTATTTTTTGAGTTAAATCCTCAGGTTTTAGGTTTAGGTAGGTTCAGTTCCTTAAACATCATACTGTTTAACAGCTGAACACCTTCTCTCCTCTCCTCCCTAACCCAATAAACACATACACAGCTTCTGATGAATAAACAATGCACTGTTCAAATCCAATTATGAATGTGCGACAGCCTCAGAAATCACCCACAAGAAAACACATGTGCATGCTTAAGGATCTACTGTGGAGTCAGTATAAGTTGAGGATATTACAATGATGCATTAGTGTTTTCTGATAAAAAGTAGTTCCCATTTGACATTAGAGCATTAGTGACAGGAAACCAACACAGGTTGATACTTCTCTTGAACCAGAAAAAGAGGGGAGAATTTAGATAGCATTCCCTGGCCCACTGAAGATGGGATGAACGTATCACATAAAGTACCAACATGGTTCTTTGAAAGGAGGGGAAGGCACCAGTGAACGCCCATGTGGATGGAACCTGGGTGCGAGCTCCCATGTGTAGCTGAAAGACAGTCTCCGAGGCTGAAGCACTTGCCCGGTGGAACTCACCATAAGGAGACTGTGAACCCAAGTCTATCTGATTCCAAAACCTATGCCTTTCCTATGCCAACAGTTTTATGCCCACTGAAGTGAGCAGAAATAACTCAGTTTCACTGAGTAAACTGAGAAAGTTTAATTCCTCAGAACTGAAAAAGGAGATTAAGCTAGTCAGAGTCAAAATTGACCATGCCACAGACCACCTCTCCATTTGGAAGGCCACGTGGATTAATTACAAATGAATCACAGACCATATAAAATGCAATACAATTTAAACACCTGCAGCTCTGTGGCCAGATCTGCCTCACAGCATTCCCTGGGAAGCCATTTCAGCTATTTGGTAAGAATGATTTTAATGGTCATTTAACTGATGTGTATAAATGGCTTTTTAAAAAAAGTTTAAGGATGCTTAAAAACTCACTGGATACAATTTAAGCACCCTTCATTTAGATAGTTTTATCAACTTGTCTTTTAAAGAGGTACCAAGGATGTAGCTGAACTCATTCCATACTGGCATGGTTCCAAGCTCCTTTCTTTTTCTTTTTCTGAGATAGGGTCTCACTCTGTCACTCAGGCTGGAGTGCAGTGGTACAATCTCAGCTCACTGCAGTCTTAACCTCCTGGGCTCAGGTGCTCCTTCTAACTCAGCCTCCCGATAGCTGGGACTACAGGTGCATGCTACCACACCCAGCTGATTTCTGCATTTTTTTGTAGAGATGCGGTCTCGCTGTGTTTCCCAGGCTGGTCTCGAACTCCTGGGCTCAAGCAATCGCTTGCCTTGGCCTCCCCAAGTGCTAAGATTACAGGCATGAACCACCATACCCAGCCTGATTCCAAAATCTTTACCGGTGGAGTCCGAATTTGTGAGTTACCCACCATGCCCTAGCAAGCTTCCTGTCCAGCTTCAAAGCTCACTGGGTCTTTTCCAGAACACCACACGATTACCTGGGGAGACATTTCTAGCTAGGGCAGGGTGGCAAGTCAGTCCCAATTTTTCTTTAATATAATTCCCATTTGACTCAGTCAACCAGTTTCATGAGAGGCTGTCTGTGGATGAAAGAAGAAATGGGAATGATATATTTGGTACCTAGTTAACGCATTTAAATGCAGGAAGGGAAACTTCTAACTTTAAAGAAGTATACTCTGATTCAGCAATTCCAGTGCTGCAAATTCACCTTACAAATACAATCACAAACATGTAATGGATATTTAGAGAAATATGGGAAACAAATAAATATTAGGAATATATTTAAATAAATTATAGCATAATCATGTCTCTGACCCTTAGTGGCTAGTCAAGTTTTTTATTGTTCTGTGTGCCTCAATTTCCTTATCTGTAAAATGGGATAACAATAATGCATAAAAACCTTATAGGGTTGTTGTGGGAAGTTTATAAATTAATACACGCTCAGCACTTAGAACAGTGCCTGGCTTAGAATAAGCTCTCAGTGGTATTATTATCATAGAATTCATGTAAAGGAATACTATACAGTTATTAAATAAAGGAAAGAGGTAATCTGTATGGACTGATGTGAGAAGATCCTCAAGATGTGTTAATCATTAGAATCTTAAAAATGGAACGAACCCATCTGGAAAGAAAATGCATGCACATATATATGCTTGCACCAGCACGGAAAACGTCTGGAGGGAAACGTATCGAACTCTTCGCAGTGGTTACCTCTGGAGAATGGATTGCTGAGACAGACCGAGGGCTTTTACTTTGGGAGGAGTTGCTTTTAAAAGATGTTGTCTTTATAGGGATAGTAGGATACCAGTCTAAAAAGTTGTTACCATTGGTGGTTTTCCCACTTCCCAGTTAGGAAAACTACAAAAACAGAAATTAATTGATTTGAATCAGTTAGAAGCAAAACATGCCTGTCTTACTTCAAAGAACCAACATTTACTTTGGGGCCTTTATCAAATGAACCCACATCGGCCAACTGGCAACAAAGAAATCACTGAGAAAATAAAGCCTTTATATAATAATGCAAACCCTTCTCTCGTACACATTGTAAACCCAAATGAAAAGTCTCAGGGGTTGCAAAACAAAACTGAGAGTCTAATTGTGGGTACCACTGACCCTGGTACATCTTCAGACAGACTGGAGCTGACCACATTTGCAGTGACTGCAGGCAGGGTATGTGCACTGAGGTTTGCCCCCAGCTTCTATGAGGGAACTTGTAAGTCCTTGGAATGTTCTGCTTAGTGAGAATGTCTGTTTATGTGGGGGCCTGGGACCAAGGCAAATAGTCTATGCTAGCAACGTGACAGTGTCTTGATCTTTGGAGGGGCAGGAGACTACTCAGGTCAGCCACACAGAGCAGTCAGCCATGCGTGTCTGAACCCAAGCAGACACTCAACACCAAGGCTCGGGTTAGCTGCTGTGGTTGGCAATCCTCCGTCTGCCCGATTCCACTGGGAGAGCACAGTTGGCAGCTTGAACCTGGCACTCCCTGAGACCTGACCTATGCAGCTCTTCCCTTGCCTATTTTGATCTGTGCCCTTTCATGGGAATATACTGCAAATGTGGGAATACTGGCTTTCCTGAGTTCTCTGAGTCCTTCAAATCAGTGAACCCGAGGGTGGTCATGGGGACTCCTGAGATGTGCAATAAGCCACAGCCACATTCTGCAGCCCAGAGAAATACAAGGACAAGGGCAAATCCATTTGCAAGTAGCAACACAGAGAAGCTTCCAAAAGTCAGACTTTGTCTGGGAGGCCTCACCATCTTGCTTTTCACGAGTTCCTCAATTGCGCTGACGAGCTCGGCTGCACTTGGTGTTTCGGAGCTGGTGGGGCGGACTAATAACCGAGAAGAGGCCTATGGAAGAAATTAAGAAAAGGCGGGGTGGGGGAAAGGCTCACATTAGTAACTGGTCAGACAGTAAATTTCCCTGCAAGCTCCATCTCTTTTTAAAGTAATTACAGACAAAAAGACCACAAGTTTGTCTTTGTTTGCATTTATTTAAAGTCATCCTTTTGAATTTACAATATTCTGACAAGAAACATTAAATAAAACCTGTCTGAGATACATGTGGAAAGCAGACAGTGTCTGATTTTAATCGCAGTCATGTAACATTGTAGTGTTTTTTTCAAAGAGGTGACTGGGCAAGGGAACGTTCTAACTGTAACTTTCGCAACTGCTGGCAAGGTTCTAGGCTAGGGAGAAGGAATAGAGAATCTGACCTACAGCAGAATGAGAGGCTTAGGTCTAGTGAGAGAACCCTGGAATAATCAGGAAACAAAACAGGATACTAAAAATGGCTTTACTGTGTTTATGGGATTAAGAAAAAAAAGAAACGAGGAAGAGGAAAGGAGTGGGGTGCGGTGACCAGACAGGGAAGGAGGGGGACGAGCTCACCATTTTCTGTGCCATCCACTTCCCCATGATTAGTGCAGAGTACAGAAGAGCTGAGGCCTCACAAGCTATCAGATGCCACTTATGGCTAGAATCGAGGGCATAAAGGGGTTGACAGGAAATCTGGGGGAGGGACTACTAAGTTCGAGTTTCAGTAATTAGCAAACACGATGTGTTTGCAGATTACTTGAGCCGTTAATTAACTGGGAACTAGAAGGGGCGTAATATGAACCTTGCTTCATATTAAGGACAGCGGCGAGGCATGCGACCCACAGCAGGCTGTCCTGGCCATGCGTGTCTCACAGCAGACAGATACAGGCTCATACACTCACAACAAGGCTTTTACACGTGTGGGTCAAAATATGCACTTTGCAAAACAAATGTTGGTTTGGTCTAATGACATTTGGAATATGGGGTGAAGAAAACAAAGAAAAAAATTCAGACAGAAAGGTAAGGAAATTGAGCCAAAACAGACATGGAACACAAATCAACATAATGCTGCAGTGAAAGTTTACACAAAGAGAAAACAGAACAAAACAAAAAATTAGTCACAAGATTATATACTGTGTGGGAAAATCACTACAGATTTTTGTAAATGAGGAACTGCTACTGATAATACTCAACGAGGTAACATAGTAACCAATAAATGATTCTAGCAAATGGAAGAATACAGTGCAGGTCACTCTTTAAATGGAGAAAAATGCACCCTTATTGGGTGAATAAGTCAACAAGGTCCAGCCCCTCAGTGTTTGGATAACCACCCATATTTAAGAAATGCCAGTTTTCTGCTTTCAAAAATGCATGGCTTAGCATATTACAAAATAGCTTTGGAAATGTCACAGAAACCACACAGCCCCATGTCCTAGCCAGGTATCCCGTGCACTGGGTGGGGTGGGGGGC
Organism: Rhinopithecus bieti; assembly: GCF_001698545.2. Classification (NCBI taxonomy): domain Eukaryota; kingdom Metazoa; phylum Chordata; class Mammalia; order Primates; family Cercopithecidae; genus Rhinopithecus; species Rhinopithecus bieti. The sequence continues at coordinate 1,908,522 of NW_016810977.1, read as the reverse complement.
CATGGTCCTCTCACCTCAGGCTCCCTGTTCCTTCTCCCCCACACACGGCGGGAACCTGAACCTCAGATGCACACAAAACTCCAGGACTCCAACCTGTGCTCAGTCCTGCAGCCATCGTTGCAGGCCCCACGGCACCCTTACAGTGTGTGAGCGTCGTGTTAAAAAGGGAGGGAGTAGCTTTCCACCAACAAGGGGCGGTGGACAGGTCTGCCCTGGGTTAAGAGGAATGCATGATTTGACTTGGCCTCACAGCTGCCAAGCACTGGCTGAGGCCAATCCCAGGTCGTAAAATAGAGGGCGATTAATCCGCAAGTGACTGTGCAAGTACTGACAAGCGAGTCGGGGAAGGAAAAAGGGAAACATGGGGAAAAAATGTTGATAATGTTATCTGTTTTATTCAGAAAACTCAGTTACTGCCAAAAAAAACCATCACCAGTAATGACTTCATAGCATGATTTTCAACACCTGACAATTTTGAGGGGCACAATGGGGCCAGAATGCTAAAGGATGTGCAAGCTACATTGAGCAGGTTTCCTTTCTGCTATTTTATTTTTTAGGGCTCTACAACTGGGTTGACAAAATAATTTTAGATTATGTGAGAACTCAAGAAAACAAATGACTTTCGTGGCTTAAAGCCCCAGCGTAGAGCCAAAGAGGTTTCAACTGATTCCCACACTTTGACAACTATGCCTGCACTCTAGTGTAGGGATCCTACAAACTCATGTCTGGCATGTTGGAAAAAGCAACTGCACAGTGATGCAACCTCATCTTAAACCAGAAACTTGCATGCAAAAACCTCACAGAGGGGAGACGGCCAACTCCTCATTTAGTGATGCCTTCAGGCAGACCTGCATGGGGTATCTCTGATTGTTCTCTCAGGGATTCTAGTCAATACATTAGGAAACTTTAAAAGCAGCAATTACTGAAGCATCATTAAAAATGCATTGAGTCACATGTGTAGGAAAAACTGCACCCTCTGGCCTACTGCTATTCTAAATGGCTTTGTTACTCCTATTTTTGGGGTACAACCAGGTTGACACTGCCTGAAAGAGCACTGCATTGCCCTTTTCCACACCTTGGGGCCTCCTGTCTCCTGAAATGAGGCTGGTGTGGAGCAGCCACTGAGTGTGCCCTGCCCTGGCACGGCAGGGATGGATCCCCCAGCCCTCGTTCCCCTTTACCTTGTCATCCTGTGAGTCCGGCTGGAGGAGGCTGTGCTGCTGGATGGCCATGGGTGGCGGCAGGGGCACGGCATCGGCCCCCTCTTCGCCTTCCTCTTCTCCACAGCTCTGCATCCCCGAGGAGGAGGATTTGGAGAGAGTACCGCTGCTCAGGCCCTCGTTCCGGCCTCTCTGAAATCCAATCAAGATTTGCTCATTATATTCCAGGCCAATTCACAAACATGGACCAAGGGTTACTTGGAGAAGCAAGGTGGGGACAGAGACTGGGATGGCAGAAATCAGGAATAAATGACTTTGATGGAAACTTTTCCTCTCTTCCTGCAACCCAAATGCCTTGCTTGTCAACTTGGATGACAGAAGGGCCACTGAAAGTGTCGTATAAAGGGACTGCCCATGTGATCTGTTAGGCTCTGAACACATCTCATCTTTGAGAAGCCAGTTTTAAAAAAAGGTGCAAAAATTTGAGCTACAGGCCGGGCACGGTGGCTCAAGCCTGTAATCCCAGCACTTTGGGAGGCCGAGACGGGTGGATCACGAAGTCAGGAGTTCGAGACCATCCTGGCTAACACGGTGAAACCCCGTCTCTACTAAAAAATACAAAAGCTAGCCGGGCGAGGTGGCTGGCGCCTGTAGTCGCAGCTACTCCGGAGGCTGAGGCAGGAGAATGGTGTAAACCCGGGAGGCGGAGCTTGCAGTGAGCTAAAACCTGGCAACTGC
>NW_016810977.1:1899607-1906476 GCF_001698545.2 Rhinopithecus bieti | reverse complement strand
AAAAAAAAAAAAAAAAAAAAAAAAAAAAATTTGAGCTACAGCCCTCATGTTGTTTAGCTCCTTTGGTCTAGCTGATTTTACTTTGGGTATCTTGCTATATAGAAAAATTCACTGAAATAATAAGGGCATAAAAAAATATAATCCAAGATGCATTTTAAGCACTGGATTTAAGTATCCTTTTCCTCTATTCTCACTTTTAGAAACAAATTTCAGTTTTAGTTTTCCTAAGAGGACAGAGGTTTATTAAGCAGATACATAGTACATCCCAACCCGCACACTGCAACAAAATCTCATGGCAAAAATATGCCCAGGAAAAAAAAAAAAAAACCAGCAGAAAACAGCTACCTGCCAAATAAATCAAATAACACAAATCTCATCCCCATTCTCCGCCTTTTCTTTTTTGAACCTGTGTGGGACTTGAGTCGGGGTCAATCCAAGTTAAACACTCTGAGGGCCCCTCACTGACACCGCCAGTGCTGAAGGCCATCTCCAGCATCATGAAGGAACTCTTGTTTCCAGCATCATGAAGGAATTCTGTTTCTTGCAATATAATTTAAAGCTCTCCCCCCCACCCACCCTTGTCAATAGGACATAAAAAAATCCCTGGCTGACCCATATGCACTTATCTTTGGTGACATGGGAATAACCCAATGTTTATTACTGGGCCAACAAAGTAAATTAACTGGTTATTTTCTACTCAAGACAAGCTGTAAGTCTAATAAATATTGGAGAAAAACAATTAGAAAATGCAAAAACTCCACAAGCCCTTCCAAGTTTCCAATCTGAGTTTTCTCTGCAAAGTGCTGCCACCGTGGTCAGCTCAGATACTGCCCAAATCCTCTGCAGACTACACAGAGCCTCTGGCTTTGCCTCATGGTGGAGTGGGGAGGAGAGGGTCCAGAAGCCACAGTCTGGGCTCCCTCCAGGCCCAGGCCTGGGGGCGGACTGGGCCTGGGGCACATGGTGGTCTGTTTTTTTTTTTTTTTTTTTTTTTTATCAGAAGCCACATGTGATCCTGATCGTGCTTATTGGGGAACAGCCAGTTCAATTGTCTTTCAAGGTGTCCCCACTAAATCTCAGCTGGTTAAGCAGAGACTTGAATGGTAATTTCTGAGTTAGTGCGGAAAACAAGACCAAACCAGTTTATTCATAAGATAAGCAACTATTCCTGCAGCAAAAGCCCAGTGGGCCCCGCCACGTGGGCCCTATCCAGCGGCCAGAGCCTCACCTCCTCGACCGTCTCGTCCTGCGGGGTGGCCGCACTGTCGTCGGAGTCCTTCTGCGAGCCGGCATCGGCGCTCTTGCGGACCTCGCGGCTCTTCTTGTGCTTGTGCGCCAGCTTCTTCACGTGCCCGTCGGCCTTGCCGCTGCTGAGCCGCCGCACGGGGCTGGTGAGCCACTTGCGCAGGGTGTTGCCCGGCCGCTTGGGGCCCGGCGAGCTCTGGGCCCCGATCATGTGGGGCTGGAGGGAAGCCACAGATGCGGGTGGACTGGCATCATTACTGGAGACGGAGAGCGAGTCTGCCAGGGAGAAGGAGAGGGCGTGTCACTTACCCTCAGGTGGGGAGACCATGCCATTAGCCCGCAGGCTGCAGGGAAGCCAGTGGGCTGGGACACCTCACCTGCAGGCTTTGCCTACCGGGTGTGAGATGAGAGGGGTTGATGCTTTACACCCACTCTCTTCTCAACTGTGTAGCAAACGTGAGTTCTGCTAGAGATGATCATTCTCAAGATGCACTGTCCCCTCCAAAATCATCCATGTCACCAATCCTGAAGACCAGCATCGTTACCAGCCAGATTTACATTGTCATTCATCCCATAAAATACTGTGGACACTGGTACTGTGGACACTGGAGGACAGAATTTTAAAATCATTTCACCCATTTTCTTGACAAAAGTCAAGAAAGAAGAATGAATTGAAAGGAAATTTTGAGAAGTTTTAGCTATGCCAACTGAAATGCTTACTGTAAGCTAATCGTGTCGAAGAAGTGCATTAGTTTGATTCACTACCAGTGAACAAAAGCAGAATTCTGTAATTATTATGGATAAAATGACAGTGATTTGTCTTGGTGAGACTCTGACCAGCAGCAGCCTCTTTCCTGTTCACGGCCAGGCCACGGCGGTACCTGGGGACTTTGCTCCCAGCCTTGACAAACTTACCTCATATGCCGAAGCAACAATGAACAAAACAACAATGAACAAAAACGCCACCACATTTTAAAAAGAAATGGGAGGGGCCAGGCGCGGTGGCTCACACCTGTAATCCCAGCACTTTGGGAGGCCTAGGCGGGCGGATCATGAGGTCAGGAGATCGAGACCATCTACGGTGAAATCCTGTCTCTACTAAAAATACAAAAAATTAGCCGGGCGTGGTGGTGTGCACCTGTAGTCCCAGCTGCTGGGGAGGCTGAGGCAGGAGAATGGCGTGAACGCAGGAGGTGGAGCTTGCAGTGAGCTGAGATCACACCACTGCACTCCAGCCTGGGTGACAGAGTGAGACTGTCTCAAAAAAAAAAGAAAGAAAGAAATGTGTGAGGAGGAGAAGCCTTCCTCAAATAACCAAAATGCTCTATAGAAAATATATCCAAGTCAGCTTCTCATGGGATCTCAAAAATTAAATATAGTCAATCTGGAGTGGATGACATTTCAAGAGAAAAAAGTAAAACAACAACAACAACAAATTTTTTGTTTTCTTTTGTTTTTCAAACGGAGTCTCGCTCTGTCACCCAGGCTGGAGTGCTGTGGCACAATTTCAGTTTACTGCACTCTCCGCCTCCCGGGTTCAAGAGATTCTCCTGTCTCAGTCTCCCAACTAGCTGGAACTACAGACGCCTGCCACCATACTCAGCTAATTTTTGTATTAAAAAATCTGAAATTTGGGTGACAGGAGACACTCAGCCAATCCATGGACTTGCGTGACGTCTACTGTACAACTCGCAAACCAGTGAGCGTGCAGGCTGCCAGGCCCATTCCTGAGCTCTTGGCTCAGGGGCTCCACCACGGTGGCATGGAATGAAGTGCCCCACTTTAGAAAGCAGAACGGTGACGATGGCGATCATTCCTGTGCTTGCTATCTTCTCAAGTCTTCTGAAGTCTCATGGATATATTGAAACTAATCTTGAAAGCTACTCCTTTGTGCAAATACCTGTAGGGGCTGCACTGCCTCTCTGGCTCTGGACGCCCTTCCCTGCTGCAGGTGAACCCTGTGATTACAGGAGCAGAGTCGCCAGCGGTTTCCCACCAAGTGCTCCTGACGCTGGGACTAGATAGCACATGCCTGTCTCACTGCTGTCCCGTTCCTTCCTTCACCCAAGACACAGATTAGTGAAGGGTATAATCTTCCAGAAACAGATGATGTGTTTTAGGCAGGATCACTCATTCTTCAAAATCTAGATTTTTCTCAGAGGCAAACTCTGGTTCAGAACCCACTCATATCTGTTAAAGAATGATAACCCTTTCCCCTCTGTATGGGTGTCTGTATTATGTTTGTGTACATATACGTATATATATTTTCTCATATATTTACTCTATTTTTAAACAAGAGTTACTAAAATATTTCCATATCAGTCTCACTTTCCTTTGGTGCGGTCTGGAAGAGGTAGAAAAGAATGAAATCCATTCCCAAGGACTTTCTCAGGTGCTGACTTCAGATAAAATGCAAATGAGGTAGACACAGTCCCTAGCCTCAGGAAGGACAAAGAGAAAGGGAGGGTTTGGATAATCTATATGTCACATGACAATTTATTCAATGAATATTTTTTAAAGCACCAACTGCTAGCAGAACCCTGCACTGCCCACAGCAGGTGGCAGACTTCAAAGTCACTTACTGTGCTGTGACTTGGAGCCAAGCCCCGGATTTCCCACTGCACAGAGAGATAAGGGACACCTAGTTTCTTCACCCATGTGACTCACTACACAATGGTTTTTGGATCACAAAATTATCCTGTACTATAGGTGAGGTACAAACCTTGTTAGGGTTGAGAAGAAGGGGCAACAGGAGGAGGAAGCATGGAAGGATCCCTGAAGGGATGGCACTGAAGCTGGCCTTTGAGGGAGGTTGGCACAGGTAACCCAGGAACTGGGTCAGGAGAATGAATATAAGCTCCAGAAAGGCAGGGGCCTCATCTGTCTGGGACCTGAGGTACTTCCAGGGCTCTGCACAGTGCCTGGCACACAGTAGGCACACAAGTATTACATGGAAACATCAGAAATCAACAGCCTAAAGAAACAGCAAGCTGATCCACAGCTCATATTTTAAGGACAGTCTTTTCTTTGACATAGATTGACAACTGCACAAGACAAGGAACTATGATTGCGGCCCGTGGGGAGGTCGGGAGACACCCCGGATGCCTGAGATGTGGCAAAGTGTCACCAAGGAGCTCCGCTGTGCCTTGGATAAACTGATGGAGGCCAAGAAAAGAAAAGGAAAAAAAAAAAAAGACCCAGGCCCACTTATTTTAGTAAAATGAAATCAAGTGCAAGTCTTAACATTCATAAACAGAACACTTATACATCACAACTAGTAGGACCTCAGTCAATAAATCAACCTCAGACATTTTTGGGTCTGTAAGTTAGAATTTGGTGGGAGTTGGCCTATATAGGAGTGGTATGAAGCCTAAGTGATACCTACGAAGTATTCTGACCTGGTCCCTCTGTCCACCCAGACTTGCAGGGCTACACAGAAGCAGGTGTGCTCTCGGAAAAGAGCGTGCAGGGCAGGCAGGGACGCAGGGCAGCCCTGAAGCACACAGACCTCCCTACTGTTCAGCAGATCCAGCGGCCCCTGCACGCATGAGAGAAGGAACCACAGTCAATTAATAATGCTTTGTGGCACCCAGCTGGCGTTACAAGGATGATTCCCAGGGCACTTAGCCTTGCGTGGGAAAGGAGCTAGTTGTAAAAATGGTTCAAAAAGAAAAGGAAATTAAATACGTCATTCCCCAGCTTCTCTCTCTCTGTGGGCTCAGCTGCAAGGGATTTGATTCTATGCACTTTGGGAAGCTGGTTCGAAAGAGATTTCCTGCTTACCTGGCAGGTTAAGCATTAAAAATGTGGCTATGGCCTAAATGGTCCCTCCTAGAACCAGGTGGGGGTCAGGGCTGCCCAAGGTGGGAGCTCACTGGTGCCACAGATGAAATGCAAAGGACTGTGTGACACTGCCATTGACGAGAAGAAGCAGTTCTTCTCCCGAGTTCCTACTTACCAAATGACGGAAGTGACATTCTTTCATTTTGCTAGAATATTTATGACTTAGAAAAATGCTAGAAGCGGTCATAAACTATAATAAAAATTTTGTGAAATTTAAAAAAAAGCTTGAGAAAATTTTGTTTCAGAAGTGTGCAAATGTAGAGGGACAATTATGACCTCTTCTCTTTTCTTTGTTTTAACAAGAATGCTCAATTCTTCAAGCTATTTGACTCTTGTGGGGGTGGGGGGCACTCTTTTTTTTCCTTTTCACCATAGAAACGCCTTTGGCCTAAATCAATGGAATGTAACAGTGCACATCTATGCTCTTTGCTGGGTTGTGATACAATGTTCACATTAGGAGTTAAAAAAGCTTTAAAAGTCTTTAAACTTAATACCATCATTAACAGAATGAAATAAAGTATCTATTATTTTTAGCTATCTAAAGAATATAGACTTTGCCCAGTAAATCAGCTATTCTGTTGCAAATTTTGAATTAAATCCCATGTCCTAATGGTATCTTGAGTAGAATTAAGGTCTCCAAAGTTACTGGGCACAGTATAAGGACATACCACACCATAAACACAGAGCTCTAGAATTCTGAAGTCTCCGTGGGAAGATCTTAAATTACTTTTGTGCACACAGTCGCCTTTCCCCAGAAGAGGTCCTGATGGCTGCGAACACAGGAGCATGAGGCCCTCTGCCCAGATGCCCACACTGTGCAGGCATGCTCCTATCCTTTTGGCACTGTGTCCTTACTTTCTAGCTCAGGATTTGATTGTGGATGGCTCAAACTCATAACAAGAGCAGCCCTCAGGAGGAGAGCCCTGTGGTCAGAGCCCCGTGTAATCGGTTCATGATCACATTTTCCTAGCTGGGCAACTGTGAAGGCAGGAAGCCAACCATGATCTTAGATTCCAGGGCACCATGTCTGCTTGTTTCCAACTACATACCCAGGTGCCAGCAGGCAGCCTGGCATACACCTGGAGCTTAATGAGTATACACTGAATAAATGACTATCAGTGAGCCAACAAACCAGCTGCAAGCTATTATTTCTCAGCCTATGCATACTGACTGATAAGTCAACCACTATGAATGGTGATGTCCTGAGTTACTGGTATATCCTGATCAGTTTTGAAGTGAACATAAGTAACAACTAATTTTTGTCAAGTTCATGAGTTTGTGAATTATTTATTCAAAGATGGTAATTCAAAGTAAATAAGGCAACCCTTCCAGCAACTCATCTCTCACGTGTGCTACTGCTTTGCTTTTTCAGAAGGCAGAGTCCAGACTAAGTGCATGTGAACACTGCCTGTCATGTAAAGCAGTGTGGGGGCGGGGGCTTTACAGAACTGACCTAGGACAGAACTGACCTGAGAAATACCATGAAAGATCAATCTGGGCTGGGCGTGGTGGCTCATGCCTGTAATCCCAGCACTTTGGGAGGCCGATGCAGGTGGATCACTTGAGGTCAGGAGTTCGAGACCAGCCTGGCCAACATGATGAAACCCCGTTTCTACTAAAATTACAAAAATTAGTTGGGATGGTGGCACACGCCTGTAGTCCCAGCTACTCAGGAAGCTGAGGCAGGAGAATCACTTGAACCCAGGAGGCAGAGGTTGCAGTGAGCCAGGATTGTACCACACACTCCAGTCTGGGTGACAGAGTGAGACCCTGTCTCAAAA
>NW_016810977.1:1894813-1897442 GCF_001698545.2 Rhinopithecus bieti | reverse complement strand
AAAAAAAAAAAAAAAAAAAAAAAAAAAAAAAAAAAAAAAAAAAGACCCATCTATTATGCAAAGAAATAGTTATTCATCTCTTGCCTTTCCCTCAACTCACCATCTTGAAAGAAAAAAAGTCAACTCTCAGTCCTGCTTTTTCACCCCATCGCGAGCTTTCCTATCAACAAGAAGGCCTTCAGTTCCCACTAGGTCTGGTTTGGGAATGTGCTTCCCCCTTTTCAGCCTGGGGAAACCCACTGATCCAAGGCCCAGATGGATGATCCATAGGGGATGTCAGAAAGAAAGCTGGACTCATCAAAGGGCCTGAGTGAACCTGGCACTCCCACTCCACAGCAAACATTCTGGCATGTGAGTTTCCACATCTCATAGGGTTGTAACTGGATTAAATGAAATAAAGGGAACAAACAAGCTTTATACACTGTTAAGTGCTGTTTATAAATGTAGGATGGCTGAGGCATAAAGGACTCCATGATAGCACAGAACTCACTACACTGTATTTACATCAGCTGTGAGTACCCAGAAAACGAGAATTAGGTTTCATCGCAATTAGATTTGTAACTGCAGGCCTAACATGGTGTGTAGGATGTACTAAAAATCACTTTTAATATGAAGGATGAATGAAGCAATCTAGATGAATTACTTCTATTTCTATTTTTAAAATAGAACAAAGTAAACTTGAGCACAAGAAGATACTATCAGCACATCGCAGTCACTTAAAAAGATGTTCAGCTGTGCACATGAGAAAGCCATCTGTCATGTGCTTGAAGCACCAAGAAGAGAAAGTCAACTCAAGTTCATCCCTTCTTATTTTGAGGAGGGAAAAAATCCTTATGTAGATGGCTTCCTTGCTGAAATAGGAGTTCAAAAAAAGTCCATGCTAGATTTCTTTTAAATAAAAAAAGAAAAGAGGTAAAGAAAGAAGGGAAAGCAGAAGTTCTGACATTCAGCCCCACGCAGGGGAGAGTTTCACCATGTGAACACATAAAACGCGGGGACTGCCGGGAGGAGAGAGGCTGCTTTCTAGGCCCAGTCTGTAAATTTGGGACATCTGTGATTAATAAAAGCCTTAATTTTTTTTTTTTTAAAGGAGGGAAAAGGACCATATCCTGCTGGTCGCAGACCAAGGAGGATCATGTTTCACTTTAACCCTCCCTTTATTTTCACAATGGTAAAAAAAAGTCTTAAAGACTTCTGAGTGTTCCAGAGTAACAACTGCATTGCTGAGTAGAGTAGTAAGCTGAACTGAAAACTCCAGCCTGTGAAAAGGTTTCACCCAAATCTCTGCATGTCTTCTGTTTCTCAGTCTCACCAGCATGTAAGCACCAGAAGTGGCTTTTGCTGCTTTTGCGTGTGCTGTTTATCTGGAGTTTAAAGTCTGCCTGGCACATGGAGGTTTCAATAGGTATTTGATTGGTATGGTCTTTGCAGATGAGTGGACACTCAAGGCCAGGGGGCCGGGGTTCCACTAACACGCCTGTCACCTGCCGGGTGTGGGTTCTTATGAGTTAATCACCCCCTTTTTGCTTGTTTCCTGATGTGTAAAATGACAGTGATTCCTCTAGCCTTACCAGGCTGCTGAGGGGAAAGGTATGAAAAAGGTCTTTGTAAACTTATAGACTAACACAATATGAGGCAATACTCACATTGATGTGTAGGAAAAAAGCTGCAAAAGGCTGAGGAAGAAAGCAGGATGAAGCAGAGTGGTGAGATGACGAATCTAAGGACAAGCGCCCCAGGCCCAGAGTGGGAAGAAGAGCTGGGGCTGTGAAGGCCGGGCCTCCTTGGACAGCCAGGGTCACAGGCCCCACAAGGTCACCATGCCTCTGCTATGACTGGCAGCCCTCATGCCACATAACGTCAGCCAAACATGCACACATGTGGGGCCGCTGATGACAACCAGGGTTGTTTCTGATCAGACAGAGCCACTGCACAATGCCCTGCTCAACAGCGGGAGAGTTCCGGCGACCATCTGTCTTGCATTTCACATTCTCCACGCTGTCTCCCCCAAAGGATTTTAGCTAGTTTATGTTAAAGACAGATATTCCCATCTTACTGTCCATTGTAGGTGTTCAAAAATATCTGTCAAATGAACAATGTCTTTATAAAAACTCTAACCAGGATAAAGCACAACTCAGAGGCAAGTTCTTGAAGCAAAGGGCTAGTTTAAAATTCTAGTTGTGAGGACTTAAAGAAATGTTCACTTAGTCGTTACTGCTATGTGCTGATGAAAGCTAATTCAAAGACACTTTGCAGCAACTGCTTCTAATGTCTGCAAATAACTCCATCAGACTATTTGAAGAGAGGGCAGTCAGGGTGTAATCAGGTATAACTGACCTATAGCAATTAATCAAACTTCTGTCTTGTCAAGAATTTGATGCAGTAAATCACATTTTTATTCAGGAAGTTCTTCTACCATACAAGGGAGGTTGTAAGGCAAATGTGAAAATCAGATCTATAAATTACTTAGAAAGAATAACCAAATTCTTAGCTTATGACTGTTGACTGTGTTGCTTCAAACGTTCTAGAGCAAAATTTCTGAGTAAATGATTGTCATCTCTACACTTTCCAACTGGATTTTAATTCCATGCTTTTGGAATCAAGGTAGCAGTTTTTTTTTTTTTTTTCT
>NW_016810977.1:1821094-1894637 GCF_001698545.2 Rhinopithecus bieti | reverse complement strand
CCACAGTGCACTGAAATTCTCTTGCAGATCACATAAAAACTGAGTTAATCTGTAAGTTATTCCTCTGGATGCAACTTCCAGGGACTGCATCTTCTCTTCATCTTACATGGTGATTATAACCATCCCCTGGGCAATGCATATTAATTTAAAATGATGATGATGAGACAAAGCTGGAGTATTACTTGGGCAATCTTAAGCACCTGACTTGCCCAGTGATACTGTTACTCTTTTGGGGGTTCAGAATATACAAGTATTTTAAAAATATTTCTCCAAACGTAAATCTATATTCTATTTGTGAGTAAGTATCTGGAAAGGTTTCTTGGCTGACTTCTATGTGTTCATTCCAGATACCGTGCTCTTACATGTGTTTCGTGTATCGTATGTCTGTGAGTACTAGTGAGTCTTAATTTGTTCCTCTGGAAAAGAAAGATTCATCAGGCGTTGAAACACCAGATTTAGAATGGACACTGTGTCCCCAGGGGTTCTCTGCTTCTCTGCACATACCTGGGTTTCAGAGCTTTATTCTGGGCTGCAACTGTTTGTTATGCTGTCATGTCAGCATGGGAAATCTTTACAAGAGCCAGAGAGGCAGTGAGCGTGAGTTTGGGGGATGGTAATGACTGAAAATGTGACAAAAGACTATTAAAACCAAATTCTACATACTGCACAGTGGGTCCTAAATGCAAAAATATGAACTCTGTCTTTGCTTTCAAATATGAATCGAACACAGAAAACATGAAGGAGAAAGTTAAATTCCCCAGCTTTTTTTTTTCTTAAATGATCCCAAGATTCGACCAGAGGCCCAACACAGCACTGCCACGGCTCACGCTGTAATGAAGAACACATGGTCTTTGCTGCCTGAGAAAATGCACATAAATGACCAACCCTTCCACTGTTCTCTGAGCAGCCTTCTCCCACAAATTCAGTGGGAAGCTTTCACCAGCAGACACCTCCAGGTGACCCTGAACGCCAGAACGCAACGTAATCCCTGGCATCAATTAAAACCAACCCAGTGAAAAACAACTGCTCTTCTTTGTGAATTCTGAAAACGAGAACACACAGCAGTTCTCCCCATTTTGGGCTAGTCTTCCTGAGTCATGTCAGGAAAAGAGAATAGCCTCATCACTACTCAGAGTGAGAAGTCCTAGAGATATGAGGCCGGTCGCGTCGATCTCACCAAACAGAACAAGCCAACGGAAGTCGCACGTACACACTGGCTCTTTCACTCTTATTCTTAGCGTCGTTTCTGAAAACACTGAAAACATTACATAAGCATTGGAAAATGCAGCTATGTAGACAAATGCAAGACTTTGAGCATCATTTTTCCTCTCAAGCTGATTCTTGGAAGGGGAATGCTAATCTATCAGCATTTCTGGTCAGGAAACCATTTCATTCTAAAGGTCCTTCTTTTTATTTTCACCACTGAAATTGCCAATAAAGAAACGTGAAGAAATTAAATGTAAATGAAAACAGATGGTAAGATCCTTTGCTTGGTTAATCAGATGCACAGGATCTCACATATTGCCAAAGTGAAAGTGTAAAACACCTCAGAAATAAAATAAATGAAGAAAGAGTCTAATTACTGATAGTGGATAACACTAAAAAGGTGCCAGTGTGGATCAACGTAAGGAATTAAAACAAGGCTGGAGACTTGAGTTATACGTGTCCTGAACGAAGCAGGACCTGGCTGGCCTGAGCTCAGGAATGCTTTAGAAACACATGGTCTGCAGCTGGTGGGCAGTTGATCACTAGGCTGCTGGCTGCCAGGAAAAGATGAGCCTATAGCTGTTCTGCCTTGTGACCAGCAGCCGAGCAACAAGAGGCCGACGTAGGAATCAAGTGGTGGCTGTTGGGCTAGTCTTAGTGAGTCATGTCTTGAAAGAAAATGGCCTTATCACCACCCAGAGTGAGAAGTCCTGGAGAGAGAGGCTGGCCGCGTTGATCTCACCAAATAGAACATGCCAGTGCCAACGGAAGCCGCCTCCCTGGGACTTTCTCGGCTTCCCACTGCACTGCCTCCCAGCAGAGATGGGGCCGAGAGGGCGCCCTCATCCCGCCGGCTGCGGAAGCAGTCTGTTCTGCCTGCCTCATTTCCCATTTCCTTCCTGAGGTGAGATAGGGTGAACCAGGCGGACCCGGGTTGATGGCTCACCTGGCAGATGGCCACACATTGTTAAAAACCACAATGTCATAAAAAATCACTAGGTTACAAAACAGTTTCCTTCTTTTTTAACCCAACTCTGTAGGCCGAGGCTTACTTTTTAATGTGATCTTTCTCTACTCTGGACAAATACTGACTTGACTGAGGGGAATGTCTAGGCCATATTGCTGTCTTGAAATGATAGGGCCATTTTCACTGCTTTCTAAGTGAGCCAGCCCCTAAAATATATGTTTTGGGAAGATGCACAGTATGCTTTTTCTGTAACCAAAATAAGCTATAACAAAAGGAAAAAAATCCCTAAGGAACTATCGTACCAGTGATTACTGGGAGGGGACTTGGATTCATTCCTGACTTTTACACAAGGACAAAAGCAGATAGCCTTGCTGGGTTAAAGAGAGACACTTAAAAACAAATTCCACATAAATGAAACCAGAAAGACACACACACATCCTGCCAGCTGAAGACATCCATGCCCAGCACTTTCCGCTCCCCTCCTAACGCACAATCCACATGGCTCTTTAGCACTGGCTGGGGGTAGCGGACAGTAGAAAGGTGATGTCGCGTCAGTCCTCGTGGGGAAAGTTCTCCAGCCAGGGAGCGGCCCCACTGCCCGCATCAAGCCCCAATGTGGCACTGTTCCAGGGCCCTCTTTTCAGCCTGACAGCAGAGGTCAGGCGAGATCCGGTTCCCTGCACCTCCCCTGCATGACAGAACAACAGGCATAAGGCCATGTCTCAGCCTGCTGCGAGACAACCCCCGCTCTGATGGAGGCTCTGAGGCGAGGATGCAGCATGTGACCCCATATTCCCCCAGGCCCCGCCAGGCAGGCAAGGAGCAACAGCCTGCTGCGGCACTCTGGGCTCTGGTCTGTTTAAACGCTCAGAAAGCAAGAACTTCTGAATGCTCCTCTAGTTGTTTGGCGTTTTCAGATGTTTCTGATCCTCTGTGTTCCCAAAAAGTCAAATAGCTGTTCTTTTCACAAAATTACCCAAGATTCGTATAACTTATACAAAGAAAGATTATTAAACAAACAAACAAATTCAGCATGGGTATGAGACTATTATTTTGTGTACTGCTGACTGAGGGATAATGAAGTTCTCCCTGTTATAAAATAATGGGTGCTTGATTCTTAATTTCTTTATATGGGAAGTTATTCCCAAGGCAATACAGTGCTTACTATTGTCTTGAATAGACAACCATCATGTAAGGAAACAAAGTTAATTTTGGGGGAAACGAGCAGTTCCACGGTGCTCACACATCCTTCTGTCCATCTGAGTCTGCCTTCCAGAGGCGCTAACTCAGCTAAGAAACATGAATGTTAAACCCATGGGCATAATAGTTCTTGACATTAAACATGGAATGTTAGAAATGAAAGATCTAATCTTATGAAAAGAAGGCATATGGAAGTGTATTCTTCATAATGAATATTTATTTTTGGTTAATATCTTCCTATTATTTGTTGAAAAAAATGAAATCACTTTGGCTGCTTTGTTAAAGAGGACACCAAAGATGTTGGGAGCAGGGTGCTATATGCAGATTTTTTAAAAAGTTGAAACATGTCTTTAAATGAAGCAGGTGGCACAGAAAGACTCTCCCAGACAAAATGGTTTTAAAAATTGTGCAATTAGTGTTTTAAACTACATGATTTATTTCAGGAGGTGAATGATTTCTCTTCATTCATGTATACATTTGTTATTATTTTAAAAAATGTATACCAGATTCAGAATGCTAGCATGGAAACATTTTTTACCTACATTCAAGAAAATGTACTATAAACCATGCTAACTTATACATGTTTTCACAGAGCCACACGACAACATATCCATTTTAATGCAGCATTAAGGGGAAAAAACGTGGTTTTGGAGTATTCTGCAATGAGCCTGCCAAGTACTATCTCTATTTATTTATTTATGAGACAGTCTCGCTATGTCACCCAGGCTGGAGTGCAGTGACTCGATCTTGGCTCACTGTGACCTCCGCCTCCCAGGTTCGAGTGATTCTCCTGCCTTAGCCTCCCGAGCAGCTGGAATTATAGGTGCCCACCACCACACCTGGCTAATATTTTTGCATTTTTAGTAGAGACAGGTTTTCACCATGTTGGCCAGTCTGGTCTTGAACTCCTGATCTCAAGTGATCTGCCCGCCTTGGCCTCCCAAAGTATTGGGATTACAGGCGTGAGCCACCACTCCCGGCCACTTTACACTGTCTACAGCGAAGGTTAGCTAAAGTTTCAGAGTTTCAAGGGATGGAATATGAGCTTAGAAAGAGCTACAGCTATGCAGAATGAGAAACCAGAAGATTATTTCTCCCCAATAAACCACAAAGCATTATATTACACAATATATGTACATTATATTATACAGTCCCTGGTTGTTTAATTCAAAAACAAAGAAACGAAAGCTGTAACCAATTAGGAATTCCTTTTATATTTGAGTAACTCCCCCATCAAAAGCAAAATGCTGCTCAACTAAAGCTAATAAGCAAAGTAGCACAGACTGGAGGAGGTAGAACATCCCCATGTGCATGCACCCTGCAAGTACTGTCTACTCCCAAGCACACAAAGCATTAAGGGATGCAACGCCAAGACCTGAACTAATTTGATTTTATGACATCTTGTCTCCCTCTCTTCCCCCTGCCCACCCACATGCACTGAATGGCACTGCATTTTGTTTTTCATATCACCATTTTGTCATTTATTGAGGGCTGTCCCCCACTTTTTTGGGATATCACACACTAAAACCACCACAACAATAAAGGCCAAAGACAAAAAGAAAAGAGGGTTGGAGGAACTGCTTTTGGAGTTCTCCAGGTATCCCACACGGTGTTCGAACGCTGTCTCTCCCATGCTGCCAGTGCCTCGGGAGAAGGCAGCTTTCTAAGAATCTCCCGCACCTTCCTGTCCTAAGTCTTCCTGTAAGGAACTCTTCCCTGCCTGTCAAGCCTGGGAGTAATCACAGTGAGCGGAGAGGAAGGGAGCGAGGGAGGGAGGGAGGGAGGGCTGGAGTTATTCCAGGCAGAAACAAAGCAGGCTCGGAGATGGAGACAAAGGGAATGAAAGGAACGCCTCTGCTAAGAACACCAATTAACAGCATGGATCTTGTCCTTGGCTGAAGCAGTGCCCGTGGTGGATGAAAGGCACGGCCACGGACCGGAGGTGGCAGTGGGAAATAAGCAGACCGCCCCTGCATGGGGCCGGGGCTCAGAGTGCCTGGGGTGGGCACTGTGCTGTCTTTCTTTTTAGCTGGAGAGAGACAAAGGGAAAAACATTCCATGTTCAGTTCCTACGTCATAATAAGCACATCCCCCTTTTCTTATTGAAGGGTTCCTTATTCAACTGCAGGCCTGCTTCTGTGCCCCTGGGCCACTTCTTAAAATAATCCATCAGCTTTCAAGGATAAAAGAGGAAGGGGAAGTTGCCTTAGGGCTAATATATTTTGTCTCAGAAGTTTTTCAAAGGCTGTATCCTTGACAGAAGAGTAACTCTAGTCTTCTCAGGCTGATAGGTACAGGTCCATTTCACCACAATAGGAATTGTTGATTTTAACAAGAAGTAACAATAGAAAGGTTTTCCAACTGTGCATCTGAGAAACTGGACAATGGATATGATTGAGATGGTTTCTTATAGTCAAATATTAAACATATCAACAAAAGAAGCCCCATTTTACACATAAACAGACTAGAAGATGTGTCCAACATGATTCGTGGCTGCCTAAGGATGCTATGTTCCCTTCTGCTGCTCGCTGTGTCTGGGAGTTTTCCACTTAGCACATATACTTTCAGAAAAACTAGATATTGGGCGGGGTGGGGGATGGGGTATGTGGTTTGCTCACACTTGTATGGTTTTATATGTGAATTGCAAAAAATCAATAGGAGCATCTTTATGGCTGCCCAGCCCCCACTGCTACTCCTTGGAGACAGGAAGGGGAAATGAGGAAGCCTCCATGGATGAATTACATGGCTTGTTACCCAGCTCCCAGGCCGACTCCTTCTGCTTATGGACTTGCTCACGTGCCCCTGAGGCCAACTCTGAGCACCTGGAGGAAATTCTTCAGAGTGAAAAGCTATAAATTTGTGTTCCCTCGAAATCTAGCTGAAGAGATATACTTAAAAAGAACACATACCAAAGAGAGATTACAGTTAAATGAGAAGGGTGCCTGCTCCTTGTCTAGAAACAAGAAAAGAATTCCCAAACTAGGAAAAGCCACTTTGCCTGAAGGCTCCTAACCTGGGACCTTTGGCTTCTTGGGCACTTTTGGGGGAGGTTTCAGTCTAATTTTAATATTAACTTCAAAAACATTCTAATATTTCAAGATTTTATATTCACTCTAAAAAAAGGCTATAATACCAAATAACTTCAAGTTTCTTTGCTTCTCAGCTAAAAATATATACAAATCAAATTCAATGTGTAACACTCTTTTCTTTTTTTAACATGGAAGAGAGGGAACAAAATTATTTTAAAATGCAGTTTGCTTAAGATGAAATAAAAAGAGCCTTTAATGTAGATTTTGGAGAGCATAATAACCATAATAGCAAACATTCTCTATCTTTTTGTTTGTTTGTTTTAAATAGATGAGGAAACTGCAGCTCAGTGAGATTATCAAGAACTTTTAAGATCACACAGGTAGGGGTGAGCAGGGACACACTGGCTTCTACAGTAACACACCATTCCCACTATCCTATAATGTACATCCTGTCTTAAACCATTCACTTAAAGATATTTAAAGGGCAAAAAAAACAATTTGAGATAGAATTTAGTTTGCACAGCAACTTGTGTGAAACAATCAGTCTTCACAGTTGAAACAATCCAACATTGTGACAAGTACTTCTGTGGTTTTTGTTTATTCACGTGAAACTGAATATTCCATGTACTGACAGCTTTAATGTGAGGCAGGACTGTTCATCTACTTGGATACTTTCAGAGTAGATTCATATTATGTATTTCTTCAGCAAAGAAATTTCTTTATCCTATATTTAGTCTTTGGAATGTTTCCCTTTAATTTATAAAAACAAAAATTGCAGTGGTGAGAATCCATATTCCCAACCAAAATAGAAGAAAAAAAGACTTCAAGAGAATTCAAGAATTACAAAGCACACAGTTCACTTTGTGTAAGAGTCTGTTCAGTGTTAAGGAGAGTCACCAGATTGTGTTTTCCCTGAGCTTGAGTCAGGGGAATACGTATAGCACTGGAATCTATTCCATCTGTCCT
The DNA here is from genome assembly GCF_001698545.2 of Rhinopithecus bieti. Classification (NCBI taxonomy): domain Eukaryota; kingdom Metazoa; phylum Chordata; class Mammalia; order Primates; family Cercopithecidae; genus Rhinopithecus; species Rhinopithecus bieti. The sequence goes on along the minus strand of NW_016810977.1, from coordinate 1,887,269 downwards.
ATAAAAGGGCATACTGATTTCAGAATGAGAACCAACCCAAAAGTTCCACTCTCTTATCCGCAGAACTGGGCTCTCTCATTGGAAACGTCATAAAAGAAGATTTACAGTTCTTCTTGACCTTACCTTCTCCGATTTTCTTCACAATCACTTAGCAGTGAAAGTCTTCTGACTCATGTCTGTGTAAGTTATTGACGATGGCAATGTCAGCAAATAAAACAGGCTTCTGTGCAGATTACTCCAAGCAAGACTGGTTCACATTTGGGCAGGGGAATGCCCCACTGAATGTCAGGAAGTAGGAAAACTGCCTTTTCCCAAAGTACTCTAACACATGAAGCCCCAGACTGCTTGCAGGTGTAAGAGGCTTTGTAATCACACTCAGTGATTTCATGGGCACTGTAAAGTTACTTTGGGATTTATTTCTTGGATGTTACCCAGAATCATTCTTCCTTTTACAATGTGATGCATATATATTTCCTCATAATCAATTTAATAGGTAAAATCAGAATATTAAAACATCACTCTGATATAACAGCATTCAGGAAATTGTCTTGAAATTACTATAAGGGTTAGAAAAGGATGGGCAGGCACTTTCTACACACACACATGTATATGCATGAATTTCACTTTCTCTTATCTATCCTTTATTTTGAAGTGATCATTTTTTGTTCAGGAAATTCCACAGGTCATCAATTTTTCTTACGAATTTTTGCTAGCTTAAAAAATTCTGAGGTGACAGCTTGAAGAACATCACCTAGACTTCCTAATAGTTTAAGAATTACCAACAAATATATATAGAGAGAAACAAAAAATATTATAGCACAATTATCCTCCAGTATTTTAAAAAGCAAATTTAATAACGTCCCTTGAGAAGAATTCTGAAGGAATTAAAATAGCGCTAAGATTCAAAATTCCCTCTACAGAAAGAATGCTATGTCTTTACTATCCATTACTCTTTAGAAAAATTGTTCATTAAAATATTTTGTTCTAAACTTTGGGGATGTTTATGATATCCCGAGGGGCATGCTCTATTGTTACTCCCACTTTGCAGACAAGGAAAAAGAAGTTCAGAGAAAGAAGGTAATTTACTCAAGATTCAGAGCTAGCCAGTGGCTGAGGCATCCAATCAGACTTTTGATGTGACCAGTTGTTCTTTGCACCGCATAGAAATTACTACATTCAATTAGGAGAGCAGAGACATCATCTACTTTAACCCACCCAGTGCAGGAATTCCTAGTGCACTGGGTCCTCGAGAGACTTACCCAGCTTGCACACCTGCAGACAGAGAGGTCACCATCTCTGAGTGGTAAAACAATTAACATAAATATGACAAAAAGAACCTAGGGTCAAAGACTTTGTAAAGGTTCTGTGAACAAAAATACAATGAGTATTCTTGAAAATGATGTTGAGAACCACACATGCAACATTCACGCAGCCAACACTTACCTCCTAATATTCCATGAACAAATGGGTAAAGTAGCGCCACTTCCCCTTCAGATGCCCAATACATATTTTCTGTGCCTCCCTTTTGACCCGACACCCCACCCTCTGTCTTTGGGGGGGTCCTCCATCCCAAAAGACCCTTCTCCACTGAGCTCTTAATAAACTAGAAGTGCCCCCTAAGTCTCAGCAGATCCCCTTGGCTCTCTGCATCTTGCCGCCCACTTGTGAAGCACATACACGGATAACGGCTGGCAAGAAAGTCAAGGCAAACACTGAAAGTGACCCAGGCCACAACCCAAATTCTGGTAGAGAGCATGCCTGCTGGCATGCAGGTGGCACCCCGTGAAAGACTCCTTTTTTTGGCCGTATGGTCTGGACAGATGGCTGTCAAAGGTTACTGACACAAAGCTGGCCTCCGGAGCAGGGCCGTGTTCATGGACATCTGCAGACCCTCCTCCCCTCACCTTGCCTCTTTTATATCCTGTTGCCTTTTCCACAAAGTGAAGCTTACCGACCTCTCAAATAACCTTTACAGGAATCACATCTTCACGTCTTTCCCCCAGTTCTGCACATAAAGCCAGAATCTGGCACAGACACTCCCTTGAATACAATGGCAATGCTGGAGCCATCCCTCTCCCCAGTTAACTCCGTATTATCTTATCATATGGCTGTAGTTCTCATGGAAAGCCAGAGTCTAAATATGTTAGGACATGTCGTTTTCTCTAGTCTGAAAAACTCCAAACAAAATTAAACCCGAAAAAGACATAAAGCCAACTAAAATCATAAGGCGATTTGTAGCATAATTACTTTACACTATTTACATGCCATTTACAAGAAAAAGGGATAATCAAAAGCCGTCTCCAGATATTAAAAAGGTCTTACAACACACAATGGAGGTGCAGTGCTCTGTTCCCAGTTGCTCCTCACATTCCCAGTGGTCCCCCCACAAACCATCTCCGAGACACAGCCCCCTCCCCCAAGGTGGTCAGCACGGAACACGTTTCAGGTTCCAAGCACAAAACATTTGTTTTAAATGACATGTCAATCACCGAGCAGCCACTGGAAAGAAAGCAGGCAGAGAGAAAGCAGTGCCAGCCCGAGCATCTGCAGCGAGCTTGTGTACCTAGGTCGAGGATCCAGTACTTGCAGGTGCCCGGCTGCCCGCCGCCGCAGTAGGCTGAACTGACAGAGGACAGTGAGTCCAGCGCGTCCACTGGCTTCAATCCGTTGGGCATGGTGACGGGAGCCGGCTGGAGGCTAAAGGTGTGGAACCCCTATCCTACCTCTCCCACCACAGCAGCTAGAGCCACCCCCTTGGCAGCAAAAGCAGAGACCAGCTAAACAGACACTCAGACACAGACCGGGACGCGACAGGGACAGGCACACAGACTGGCAGTGTGTAGCTCCGCCGGCCCAGCGCGCGCCTCTCCCTCGCTGGCGTCTGAGCGCGCGCGCTGCAGTTGGGTTTCACAAGTGGGAATACCCAGGCGCAGTGGATTTCATTCTACCGCACTGATTCTAATTGGAGCTCAAGGAAATTCTTCAGGCACCCTGGAAACCAGATGTCTCTCCCCGCCTGCACTAGCCAGAGCTGCAATTTTCTTACTCAGTGAAATGTGAAGTGACAGTTGCCCTCCCCACGCAGGCCGTTCTGAATGGCTTCCCTGACTCGGGCTTTGTGTACATCTGGAGGGAGGTCCGCCCTGAGACTCACACACCAAACAGCACCTCCTGATGTGACTTGATAAAAAAAAGAAATGTAATGCAGTCTAATAGCCAACTGGTTACATCACTGTGCGGTAACGCCGCTCCTCACTTATTAAAAACATATCTTCATTCTTCCTCACAGGAAGCAGCCAGAGAGCTGAAAATGTAAATTCTTGCATGTGAACTGTAAGGAGTTTTTAGAAAAGCGTATCTTAGAAGTTCTTTCTTGTCTTCCTTGGAAACTGGATCTTTTCCTTAGCCGAGAAACATTCTTACTCTCTCTTTGAAAGTTTCCATATGCTAGCTTCCTTGTCCCACACCACACAATAGCTTCAGAGGAGAACTTCACTGCGTGGGAACTGCGGGGTCTGACTTCCGGCTTCTGTGGTGTGCGCGCTCCCCAGTGCCTCGCTGCCCTCCACGCTAGACCTGGATGCTCTTGCCTTGGTCTGACGAAGAGTCACCTGGAATATTCTCCACATATCTCAACCTGTAATGTGGCTCTGAGCTGCTTACAATGTCTTTGAGGAAGTGTTATTTGTTGAACCTTAAAAAAAACATGTACTATCTTGAATTCTTTATATTAATAATTCTTCTCATGTCTGCTTTATCTGACTTGACAATATAAACAATTTTATTTGTGCTGTTTTATATGGCTTTGCTAAGAAGAATGTTGCCTTTTTTTACTTCCTCAGTTAAAAAAAAAAAAAGTTAAATTTTGGTTTTCTCCCCACCCCTACATTTGTTGCAAAACAAATTTTAAAATCCTCAAAGGAAAAAGGCTGTGAAAACAGCACAGACTTCTAGTTTCTGAGTTTAAGACAATTAACTACTATAAAAATCAAGATGCTATATCCAGGGCACCCAGAGAAAACTATCTCAGGTACTGCAACGGCTCTCTCACAAACGGCTGCAGAGAGGAGTCTGGCATTTATGGGCCCATGTTAGGCTACATATTCTTCTTAAAACATCAAAAGTAAAGCGTAAGGCTGTTTTTCCCTTTAAATGGTCCCGTGATAGATCCAGATGGTGGGTCTATGCCAGGACCCAGCGAGAGGCAGAGTTCTGCACAGAGCACATTTTATGTAAGAGAAGAAAACTTTATTGCCAAATAAATAACCTCCTCTTTTGTTAGCAAAAGCACTAAAATTATGACCTAAAGGAAATCAAGTTAATTGACATTCTAAGGTTTCAGTTACTACAACCGTTATTAAAAGTTTACTTTGTCCCTTTCCAAAATATGGACTGCCAACACGGGCCATTAATTTAAAAACTAAAAAAGAGCTGTCAGGGAATTTAATTACTTTATGTGTAATATAAGTTCTCTATGAAAGAAAAGAGGATTAAGCTTAAAAATGAGTGAAATAATTTTGGCTAAAGATGGATGGGAAATTTCCCTAGGGACTGATCACTTCAAATCTCAAGTTTGGGCTGGGCGCGGTGGCTCTCGCCTGTAATCCCAAAACACTTTGGGAGGCTGAGGCGGGTGGATCACGAGGTCAGGAGTTCGAGACCAGCCTGACCAACATCGTGAAACCCTGTCTCTACTAAAAATGCAAAAATTAGCTGGGCATGGTGGCACATGCTTGTAATCCCAGCTGCTCAGGAGGCCAAGGCAGGAGAATCGCTTGAACCCCGGAGGTGGAGGCTGCAGTGAGCTGAGATCGTGCCATTGCACTCTAGCCTGGGTGACAGACTCTATCTCAAGACAAAAACAAAAACAAAACCCTCAAGTTCACATCTGTCAGAGGTGTAGCATCGCAGAGATGAGGGAGTGAGGTCTGGGTCCCCTCCTTCCTTCCAGTCATGTAGGTGAGAGACTGCGGAGCGCATGACATAGGACAGGGCATTTTATACAGTAGATAAAGAGAAATTATCTCAATTAAAGGCAGGCCCCGAAGGGCGACAACCTGAGCCACTAGACAGAAACATGGCACCAGCGGAAATGCGGAGGTGAGTAAATGGCCGATGGGAGAAGAGTCGAGGCAAAAGGAAAGGGGGGAAGTCCAAACCACTGGCAAAATCTCCCTGGAAATAAGTTTTGACGCCAAGGGGCCTATTTCTACCATGGTGGCATAGCCAGGGATCTGGTCTGAGCATCTGAACAGACTCGGTTCAGGAGAAGGCAACACAGGGGCTAGCGATCTTAACATTAAGACTGTTGGAAGAAACGCTGGTCCAAAACTGTGGCCGTGAGGGTGGGAAGCAGAAGGAGGTGAACACAGGTGGGTGACTTGGTTAACTGAGAACAAATTATAGAAGTGACAATGTGATGTGACCAGAAAGGAAACTGGAAGCTACTGAAAGGCTTGAGAAAGGGGAGAATGAGGTTAAAGCTTTGAGTCTTTAACCTCATTTGATCCGCTGAATGAGTCTACCTGCAGTGTGAGAACATTAGCAAGTAAGTAAAGGGAGTCAGGAAATGATGACAGAAGCCTGAATTGTCAATGAACAGGACCTAGAAAAGGAATGAAGCAGTGAGACAGGTTTAGTGCAGATGGAGTTGAATTTTGCAAAGAAAGGAGATGTGAAAATGGAGCGAATGGAGTGGGTCAGAGACAAACGTCACAGGCACTTGGCAGAAGAGAACGTGTGTAACACAGACATTTAACGGAGTTTGTAAAGGAAAACAAGAGCTTCTGTTTTTTGGTATTTTTGATAATCTTTGACATTTGAATTTGATGGCTGGTCATACAATTTAAAATGTCGCAGAGAGAACAGAAGATCCATCAAGATAGTGCTGCTTTGAGGACATGACGTTTGACTCTGAGGACCAAAGCCAGAGAAGCTGGGAAGAAACAAAAGGGTGATATCTGTGTCAAGCAAACTGGGCACTGACTCTTAACATCACGGCCATATGTCGCATCCCCCCGAAACAAATCACTACAATCCACCAGGATGAGGGGGTTACGGGCTGAACTGTTTATTCCCAAATTCCTATGCTGACGTCCTGGACCTCGGAATGCGACTGTGCTTTGAGGCAGAAATTTAAAGAGGTGACTGAGTTAACATGAGGTCCTTAGGATGGATCCTCATCCAGTATGCCTGGTGTCCTCACAGGAAGAGGAGATGAGGGCACAGACATGCATGGAAGAAAGGCCCTGTAAGACACAGGGAGAAGATGGCCACGTTCTTGCCTCTGCAAGCCAAGAAGAGAGGCCTCAGGAGAAACTTCCTCTGCTGACACCCTGATCTCTCTCAGTCTCCAGAAAATAAATTTCTGTTGCTTGAACCAGGCAGTGTGTGGTACTTTGTTATGGCTGCCCCAGGCACAGCTCATCAGGGCACGTGTGTGTGAGGGGTACTATACTCCAAATGGAATATAAACACAGAAACCAAGGAACCCAGCTGAACACCACCACCCGGAGGTGGGTGGGGAAGAAAAGAACTAACCTAACTTTGAAAAAGAGCTTTCTGATTGTATACTGTAAAACCAAAGGAAAAAACCTGTAAGTTTCTCGAAGGAGTATGGGTTAGCAATTCTGAAACTACTATAGTGAGAATGGGTGGAGTTGAGTCTGAAAGTCATAATTAGTTAAAAATTCAATTTCCAAACAGGAGAGGAAAAAAAAGAACTTTTAGAATAGGACTGAACAAATAATTATATTCCGGAGAATGAAATCCAGGTGTCTTACTATCAAAGAAAGAGGTTACAAATGAGGAAAGGAAGAAGGTTAGAATAAAGCCTGTGTTGACAGATTGCAGGTGGACATTTCAGCATGCTGTAAACTCATACACACACATACAGGAGCCTAGTGGAGCTGTGAGAAGAGGGCCACCACCCTCCAGAACCCCAGAATGGCAGATCCACTGACACAGCTTGCACCGTGTGCCTGGAAAAGCTGCAGACAATGCCAGTCTGTGAAAGCAACCAGGAGGGAGGCTGTGCCCTGACAAGCCACAGGGGCAGAGCTGTCCAAGACAGTGGGAACCCACCTTTTATATCAGCATGACGTGGATGTGAGACATGGAGTCAAAGGAGATCATTTTTGAGTTTTAAGATTTGACTGCCCTGCTGTATTTCAGACTTGCATGGGGTCTGTAGCCCCTTTGTTTTGGCCAATTTCTTCCATTTGGAATGGTTGTATTTACCCAATACCTATACCCCCATTGTATCTAGGAAGTAACTAACCTGCTTTTGATTTTACAGGCTCATAGGTGGAAAGGACTTGCCTTGTTTCGGATGAGACTTTCCACTGTGGACTTTTGAGTTATTGCTGAAATAAGACGTTGGGGGACTGTTTGGAGAGTATGATTGCTTTTGAAAGGTGATGACATCAGATTTGGGAGGGGCCAGGGGTGGAATGATACAGTTTGGCTGTGTCCCCACCCAAATCTCATCTTGAATTCCCACGTGTTATGAGAGGCAACTGGTGGGAAGTAATTGAATCACGGGGGCAAGTTTTTCCCGTGCTGTTCTTGTGATAGTGAGTGAGTCTCACAAGACCTGACGGTTTTAAAAAGAGGAGTTCCCCTACACAGGCTGTCTCTCGCTTTGCCTGCTGCCATCCATGTAAGATGTGACTTGTTTCTCCTTGCCTTCCATCAAGATTGTGAGGCTTCCACAGTCACATGGAACTGTAAGTCCAATAAACCTCTTTCTTTTATAAATTGCCCAGTCTCAGCAGCATGAAAATGGATGAATACAAGAAGAGATGGAGATGGGGGCAGGGGAGGATGGAGGAGGAGAAACAGAAAATACAGATGTTTACGTATGCAGGGGTTGGTACACACACGTATCTGCTAAGAGGGCCTCAATCCAAGGCAACACACAGCAACGAGCATACGTAGCACCCAAACCTTAGTTTCTAAGACCATTCTCCAATAAAAGGGACCAGGAGGGCTTCTTGGAGAAACGGCAGACTCCAGGGCTGTGGCAGGGAAAATACAAGATGAGCCTGGAACATACTATAGTGCCAGAAGGTAAAGGAGTGCTCTAAAACAAGATGGGAACATGTCAGAAGTTCACAGACAGGGTTCCTGAAAGGCACAGCTGGAACAATCTAAGACGAAAACAATTGACAGCACTGGGTTAGGATCCACACAATAAGTATCCAGTACTCCAACTGATATAAATAAAGAATGGAATAAATAAAAAATGAGGCAGAGGGACACCTCTTATAGAAGAATTCCAACTGATAAATTCAGAAGGAATGCGGAAAATATGAAATACCATTAGGCAAGCACTATAGTGTTGTAGGCGAGCACTACTGAGGGATGCCAAAATTAGAGGGTAAAGGTAGGATGAGAAACAGAGTATTTGCACAGTTCAAAAATATTTCCCCACAAGGTATTTATTAATCACAAAGAGAAAAACAGTAACTTTACAGTGGGGGAAATGCTGCAGATGCTGCTGAGACAGTGAGGTGAAAGGGAGTCCCTGGAAACACTCCAACCAGCCTGCACATTGGGGTGGAGCCTTGGGAAGTCTGTACCCTTTGCAGCGGGGAGCAGCCCGGCTTCTCCTCTTCCTGTGTGGAACCTGGGATTCAAACTGTGGGTGCTCTAGCAGGGAGTTTGGCCTCGTGGAGGATCCTTGTTTCCCCCCGTTTTTTCCCCTTTTCACCCAATAAAACCCTGCTTTATTGAAACTATCTGCGAGCCTAAATTTTCGTGGCCATGGGACGGATGAGGACCCCATCTTTAGCTGAACTAAGGAAAAGTCCTCGGACGCTACTTTAGCCAGGTGACCAAGGTCCACACACCGGCAGGGAGACGTCTCAGGATACCCCATGCCCCTGACGTGATGCACGGAGAAGGGCACAATAGCGTCAATGCTGTTCTTGCCCAAAATGCATGAGCTAAATTTAAGAGAAAACATTGCTTTATTTACTATTAGATAAACTCAAATTGGGAAGCATCTTATGAAAGGACCAGTATGCCTTAAAATTGTCAAGGTCATGAAGAAGAAAAAAGACTGAGGAGTTACTACAGATTGGAGGAAATTATTAGGTTGGTGCAAAAAGTAATTGTGCCTTTTGTCATTGAAATGGCAAAAACTGCAATTACTTTTGCATCAACCTAAATAAATACAATGTGGATTCTAAATTGGATATTAAGCCAGAAAGAGGACATGAAAGCAAAATCCAAGAGAAGGCCCAGGGCTTAGTTAAGAGCATGCCCTGATTTTCATCACCGTATGTGAGATGTTACTATTGGGGGAGCTGGGTACAGGGTGTATAGAAATTCTCTGAACTATTTTGGTCACTTTTCTGTAGGTCCAAAATTATTTCATGATAGTTTTAAAAAATAAAAAAAACTGAGTGTTATTTAAATGCAAATAGCTGAAGAAACTCAGAGTATGAAAAAGTTACCAGAAAAAAGTAGGTAAAGTCAGAGAAGATCTTTGTGGAAAAAGAAACATATCAGACAAATTAAAGATCTGTGAATAAAGGGGTTTATGATTATTGAAAAATGGTACTGAAGGAACACAATACAAAATATATTTTTTCCACATACTTTTGTGGGGCAAAAGCATGAACAAAAATTACAATAGTCAATCTTATTTTCGTGAAAACAAAAGTATTTTATTTAGATTAGTTGAAAAGCAGCTTTTATGGTCATGATCAAAGTTAATGCCCACGAAATTTACTTTTTATGTAGCCTTCTCTTGTAATAATTATTTCTCAAATATTTAAAATTTGGACTTCAATATTCGTGTTTTTTATTAATCTGCTCATAAAAAATGAGACAGGTCATTTTTGCCAAAAGGAGTCTAAAACAAAAGTAGTAAAAAGCATCAACAAACAAACGGTGCTTTAAAAATGAAGACTAGAAATATACTTAAGCCTAAAATTAAGATGAGCCAAAGGACCTGAAGTCTTTCTGTTGAAATTATGATGCTTTTTGAAGAGTAAACATATATTTATAATTAAGCAATTAATATAGAATGAAAAGATCCTCAAAAGCAAAAGACTGGATATATAAAACATTAGCTGAATTCTGAGATTAGATCTTGAAGGATGTAACGATTAGGAATATTATAATTTCCTCTATTAGAAGTGTTTTCTGAGACTTGATTAATACTGATAAAATTTCAGTATTCTACCTTGAAGTCAGTCCTCAAACCTCAATTATTAAAAGCAGCACACAGCTCTGCAGCTGAGGATGCTCGGCCCCTGAAATGCCATATCATTTTTTTAAAGAAGCAATGCTGGACTGTTTTCCTTTTGCCACCTCCCCAGGCCTCGTTTTCTTCCCCATGCGTTTCCGCTCTGCACAATATGTCCACAGTGCTGGCTTCAAGCACAGCTGCACCGCCAGGATGGAGTCTCTCAGGTTCCATGCACAAAGATACTCCTGTTCAGAGGAAGTTTTCTCCGGTTTCTTTACCCCATAGATAATACCTCCTGCTCTGGAGGGAAAGGGATGACGAAACCCCTGCTTCTTAGGGCTCCATTCAGCACAGGAGTTCCTGCTGCTTTCTAGCACAGTTGCCAATCCACAAAAGCACCTTTATGGAGGCATTCAAACTCTTCATGTAGGTGCCAAGAATTCCATAGGCTCCTTTTCATTGCTTTATTTACTATCTTTTCACAAACGATGTGAGTTTTTCTCTTTCTTTAACAAAACAAACATTCAAATACTCCTTTTTTACATTTCACTTTAACTATGTGACATTCTCGTTTGCACCAGCATTGTGGATTATTTGCAGAACTGCAATACAATGTGGTAACCTCGCAAATCGTGTTTCTCAAAAAAGTAGCAAAAACAACAGTGCTCAAAAAATTAAGAGCCATGTAGCTAACCCTTGACTGCCAATATGTGCTTCTGATGTCCCAATTCTGTTAAACTTCAGAGAATGAGAGATATAGGGCGCAAATTCACAGGGTTAATGGCGGTGGGGAGCTGACAGGAAGCTGAATTCTTTAGCTCCTTTAAGGAAGCGTGAAGGAGAACAAGCAGCTGATTTTGATTTAGGGAAGGGGGCAGAACAACAGTTTTGGGGCAAAAATCTTTTACTCCTGGATGCAAACTGATAAAGAAAACATGGCTTTTCCTTCGTGATTGCTTTTTCCACTTATTCACTCATACATAACATGCTCATTGTGAGTGAAGTTCTGTAATTAGGGGAGGAGGAAGAGGAGAAATTTGGCCCCCAAAGACGAAAAAAAAGATTTCCATTAAGATGACTTCTCTGGGCAGTGGAATGCATTTGGAATTATTAGATCATAATTCAAACTGGAAAACTGGAACTTGATCCTTTTCATAGAGAGGAATTGTTGGAGGGCCCATAGCCTCTCACGAATGGGCAAAGCCAGAGTGCAGCAAACTTAGGACACCAGGTTCTAGAATCAGCTCTTCCATAAACGATGTCTAGCCTTGGGCAACTGAGTTTGTCTCTATAGGCTCCAGCTTCCTCCCTGCACCAAAGGTTTCTTCCAACGTGCACGGACAGCAGTGGGTACAGTGCCTAAGAACTTGAACTCTAAAGTCTGACTGCTGTTTTGAAATTCTCACTTTACATCCCGTGCTATGTTTGGTTATGTGATTTTTCTGTGCTTCCTTTTCTTACCCTAAAATGGGGATGATAATGGTGTATGTCTACATTGTCATGAGGGTATCTTGAGGGTGGAACGTAGAGAACAGGGCTGTGGCTGGCAAAGGCAAGTCCTCACCCCGTGCTCTCTGTTACTACTGTAAATTTCTTAAGGCTCCAATGGCCCCCTTGCTATGGGCTGAAGTGCATCCCCCTAAAATCCATGTTGAAGTTCAAATCCCCAGTACCTCAGAATGTGACTGTATTTGGAAACAAGGTCTTCTAAGGAGGTGATTAAATTAAAATGAGGCTCTCAGGGTGGGTGCTGATCCAACCTGACTGGTGTTCTTACAGAAAAGGAAATGGGGAGACAGACAGCTATACAGAGAATTGGCAAGAGGGTGGCCATCTGCAAGCCAAGGACAGAGGCCCCAGAGGAAGCCAACCCTACTGACTCCTTCTAGACTTCTGGCTTACAGAACTGGGAGAGAATAAATGTCTGTTGTTTAATCCCCCAGGCTCTGGGATTTTGCTATGGCAGCCAGCAGATGAATACACCTTTCTCCCCCTTCTGTTAATAAACTGCTCCACGATCCAGGACTGAAATGATCTAAATGTTTTTAAGACAGTAGGAAACAAATCTATATCTAAGAACAGAACTTTAATATTCTTCCCTTCTAGCATTCAAATTCTACAGACTCACGAAAAGGGGTGGGGAAGAGAACAGACGCAACTGAACACACAGGGCTTCATTTCTCGACAAAAATAATAAAGAATTCCAGAGCCCCCGTGCAATGCAGCCAAGGCAAATGAGCCTGTTTACTGTCCTCTCGAATGTTTGAAAGGACCTTCAAATAACAAACACCTTGGGGGCCCTGTCCTACATTTGGCTAGAAAGGTTCGGGAAGATGATGTCCCCCTGAGTAGTCTGCGATGTGGAATGACCAACTGTCTGAAGTCTGAGATGTTCCAGCCACTGTTGGTCAGACCACGACGAAGCAGGGCAGACCCTGAACACGTCTCAGAAGCCCCAGGCAGCCAGCCCAGCGTGAGCCACACGGAATCCCAGGAAGGGGCGTGCGGACGTTCTCCTGGGAGAGGTGGTCACGGGGGCAAGAGCTCAAAGGGTAGCCTCCTGCCCCCATGCCCTTTTCTGTCCCCTTCAAAACTCTTCCACAGTGTCAGGAAGGAAGGAAGTTAGATTTGAGAGAGCTTTAAAAACTGTCTTATTCAAAATTCAGGCCAGGCGCAGTGGCTCACGCCTGTAATCCCAGCACTTTGGGAGGCCGAGACAGGCGGATCACCTGAGGTCAGGAGTTCGAGACCTGCCTGACCAACACAGTGAAACTCCGCCTCTATTAAAAATATAAAAATTAGTCGGGTGTGGTGGTGGGTGCCTGAGGTCCCAGCTACTCGGGAGGCTGAGGCAGGAGAATCCCTTGAACTGGGGAGGCGGAGGTTGCAGTGAGCCGAGATCACGCCACTGCACTCCAGCCTGGGTGACAGAGCAAGACTCTGTCTCAAAAAATAAATAAAATAAATAAACAAAATAAAATAAAACAAAATTCACTGTGATATGTTTGTGGTAAGAAACTGAATCCTTCAGAAAGAGCGGAGATTATACGGAGACTCTAAGGCCCGTTAGGAGAGCCATCAACAGCCCAGCCTTGTGAATGTATCTCTCGCAACTGCATAGCTTGGATTCATGAAGAACTTTGCAAGGATGAAAGGCATACGGGGCACCACGAAAGCTATTTTATACACATACTGAGGGAAGAGAAGTTACTTGCTCTTTGGAAATCACTGCCACTTGTTTTTTATGTGGAGAATCTCAAATAAAAGTGCAAAAATGTTGATGAAAGATTATTTACATAAATATTTCATTGCATCCTCTGTAATTCTGTGGGAAAATATCCATCCAAACCTCACCTCCCAGACAGGTCACACAGAGACTCAAGCTTTAATTTATAGGAATGTATTTAAAGTGGCCCATTCAAAAAGGACAATTTATTTATTTATTTATTTTGCTATTTGGGTAAAAAATTAAAAAAAAAAAAAAACCACACAAATATCGTTACATACAAAGTTTTACTGTGATTTTTTCCCCCATAAATGCATTTAACACATCAATTCTACGAAGTCTATCTTCCAGACACACCTGTACATGGAGCAAATGATACTCATGCGAGGGTATCCCCCGCAGCGCTGTTTATAGCAGTGAACAGGCTGGTCCCAGCCCGATGTCCCTGCACAGCACACGAGTTAATCACTAAGGCACAAACACACGTGAAGTGCTGCACATTGAAAAAAAATGAAGCAGGTCTCTAGGTACTGGAATGGGGTCAAGGGATTAACAGCCAGGGGCAAAATATGCCACCTCTCATGTCAGGAAAAGGAGGGAGAAATGCATATCTATTCACTTATTTACACATGCCTAACAAACATTGGAAGCACAAGCTAGAGATGAATAAAAATGGTTATCTGTACCTGGCATGTGGGGTTGTGGGAACAAAACTTCTCAGTTTATATTGCTTCATGTCTTGTTTTTTGAACCATGTAAAATATCTAAACATAACTTGTAAGTCTTAGAATTTTTCTTTCTCTTATTTAGAAAAAAGTTCTCAATGTGGGTGGGGTGTCTGAAATTGTATGTAGAAGTTTTGTGCCTATGTGCATTTTCTGGAATAGGTACCAGAGCTCCCATAAGATTTGTTCAGGGACACATGACAAAGACTTCCAAGGCCTGCTGCTTCTAAATTAGTCAGAAGAATTTAAGGCATTTTCCCTTCTCTTTGCATTTTCAGCTCAGCTATCAGGATCTGTAAAACGTTCCGTGTATGGGAAAGTCAGCCCAAGGAGTACAATATAATCACAGAATCTCATCTCACGCTTCTCTGAACAGAGAAAGGAACATAAGGCAAGAGCCAAGCCACACTCGGGTCTGTTCAGCACACACTTCTCCGTCAGTGCCTGGCTGCTGTGTTATCAGGTGTCCTCAGAGCCATGAGCTGCTAAACACTATCAGGAAACAAGCTGAGACCCACCCTGCGGAATTATATGATTGCTCCCCTCCAGAACACCATTTATTCATTTTCAAGACACTTAATGAAAACCAGCAAGCTGGACTTTTAAACCATCTCTTACCCAACAAATCATCTTCTGTAATTTTTCACAGCTTCTGCAAATGCTAACTAGAGTGAACAAATTTAAAAGGGAACCCCGTTTGTGTAGTAAGTAGCAAAGTCTGATGCCTACGAAATGTCAGAACGGAGGCAGTAAAGGAAGTCCAGCGTCCAGAGAGTGAGAGGCAGGAGAGGATGCAGCGGCCCGGTACCTGTGCGGCCCTGCTTGGCCCATTAGTCACCCCCGCAGGGCCTGTCTCATTTTTCCCAGGAGCTCCTCGCTGATTTTACTGCTTTCCCTAAACACTAGGTCATGGCCATTTAAAGCAAGTGTGGGAAGACCGTTTCTCATTGTTTATGACTGTGGTATATATATAATTTTGTGATGATCTAATATGGATAGTGTCAATACCTGCTCGTGGATTTTTCCTGTTTTAATAAACACTTTAATGTAAAGTTGGAACATGAAAATACCTCAAACATAAAGCACTCAACAGAGTAATGGCCCACTTGTGTGGCTCCGTAATTATATGCTACATAGAAAACGCTCCTTAATCACAGGTCTCAGATTGATCTCTCAGTCTTGGCTGCACAGTGCTCAGGAAAGGGACAGCGTCTTTGTTTGAAAATTCTTGGTGTAACTCCATGTTCTTTGGTCTTTCTTCCCACAGGAACTGACATTAGCAGCTGTTCAAACAGAATACAACTGCTCTTTTCCAAGCTAATTAAAAAAAAAGTATATAGATTTCTCAGTATATGTATTTTTAAGAATGTGTGGGCAGATACGGGTTTGAAATGCCTAGGCATTAGTGTGCTTGGGGTGTGTTTCTGATAACAGTGGCAATGTGGCATGAAGCAAATGTCTAAATATACCTGAATCACGAGATATTCAACTAAACTTTTTAATGTCACTAAACTCTTCTTAATACCCTACATTTTTGGAAAACTTACTAGGTCACCGAAATGTTATAAGCAGTTTCAGTCTCATATGACTGAGGAGACTCAGATTCACCTTTGGGGCAGATCATTTCCTGACCTGGGGAAGACCACATTTGGGATGAACAAATTTAAACCAAGTCCTCTGAAAAACACCTGGAGAAATGCTAGAGGCCTCAGAAGGACAAACTCTGTGTTTGGTCGCAGAGGCTTCTGCGAAGGTAGAGAAGAACCTCGGTCTCTGCAAAGCTGGAGTTTTTGGGTGGTGAGGCAACAGGGACTTTCTCTGCTCAGTGTGTGGCTGGCTCTTGTGTTGGTGGCTGTATGTGTCTGTGGCATGAATCCAACTCAAGTCAGAGCAGGCACCAAAAAGGCACCCAGGCCCAGCTTTTGTGGCTCAGCCTGGACTGTCCACGGGTCATTTCAGACTACGTGACTCCCACCAAAGAACTGGCTGACACGGGATACCTCCATCCTGACGTGACTGCCCAGGTGAGAATCCAGGACAAGACCGCAGCCCTGTGGGTAGAGGTGAGGCTCCCCTCCAAGGAGGGCATCCCTCTGTCAACTGCCCTGGGTGGGCCAGTGAAGGGCTTCTCTATCCTGGCACCTTGGAAAGTGGTTGGAGGGGTGAGGTCGTCTCTGGTTACCGGTTGTATTCTGAGCAGGGAAACGGCACTGGCGTATCCCCCGTGCTGGGGTTGGCTGGGAGTGCAAGCAGTGAGGCCTGGGCTGGGAGTTCCTGAGAGTGGTCACACCTGGCAACCTGGAGTCTTCTCTTCCATCATCTGCAAACTCTGTGAAAGTCTTGTCACCTCGTCTCATCTGTGCCATGGGGGGGTGAAGGGGACATGTGAACTCAGGGGACAGACCGGCCTCCTCTGATCTGCACAGGGTAAAGGACGGTGGTGGGGCCACTGGCCAACAGGCTAAGCCATGACCTCACCAGGCCAGATGTTTGATGAGGGGCTGTAAGAAAGGGGCGGGGTGAGGAGGCAGTCCTGGAGGGAGGACAACAGGGGCACACAGGCACTGTCATTTGAGAGTTGATGGAAACACACCCTGGCTTTGCAGTCACACTGTGCTTACCCTAGTGTTCACCCGTTAGAATGTGATGCAGATGAAGCTCCCAACCTCCAGGCATCCGGCCTGGCACATTCATTCATTCATTCATTCATTCAAAAAAGTGACAAGTGATTCTGAGGAGTAACCCCGGTAAAAAAGGTGTGTGCATTTCTAGGAACTCTGAGTAATAGTCCCAGCAAATAAATAAATCTATATAAAGTGTGTACCTTTAAAGTTACAAAGCAAACAAAAAACTCCCAGAACTCAACAACAGGATTACAAATGAACTGCACTCACTTCCCCACGATCGTGCCCATGCTGAGAGTCTCCCGCTAAGCAGTTCTGCCATGTTTACAGGGCTCAGTGCAAAGCTCTCCCTGCAACCCTCCGCTCCCATCTCCTCTGCTTCTCCCCGGCTCTCTCGGTGCCGGCCATCTGCGAAGACTCGCTGCTTTCTCTACCGAGCCTACTGTTTAAAACACCTGTGTTGTCTGCAGTTCCTCTATCCCATTTTTAAGTTCAACAGTCTCATTCCTGTCACAAACTGTTTAAGGTGCTTTCAGTGAGTTCCTGGACAGTTTCTTGTGGGTCTTCAGTGTTCCTTGGAGTTCATCTAACTGGACTTTTTCAGCTGCCCTGATGGGAGCCTCTGTGTGGAAATAGTTGCTAACTAGACCAAGATTTATTCTGCTCTCTCCTCCCCTCCATGGACTCACTGAATACATTTACTTTTTTCATGAGGATTTTGTATTTGTATTTGATGAGATGAGATGGGAACTGTTAGGTAGGGGTGAGTGAGTGGGAAAAAAAGCCCCTTTGTTACCTGACGCACAGCTCCAAGAGGGGATGGTGTATAGGGGTGCATGTGTGTGCACGTGTGTGTTTGTGTGTACGTGTGCATGTATGAGACAAAAGGTCTTGTTGGACATGTGAGGAAGCTGGATTTTATTCTCTGACCAATAGAAAGTCGCCGAAGAAATTTAAGCAAGAGAGTATGGCAACATTTATGTTTTCGGTGAAACGAAAAAGGGCAAGAAGTGAGGTTGGGCGATCAGGTGGTAAGAGTAATGGTGGAAATGAAAAGAGAACATACTTGAAATATATTATTGAGATAAAGTTAACAAAATTGAGTGGGCAGCCTCAAAAAATTAAAAATAGAATTACCATATGTCTTAGTCCATTCCTGCTGCTATAATAAAATACCTTAAACTGGATAACTTAAAAAACACAGAAATTTATTCCTGACAGTTTTTGAGGCTGGGAAGTCCAAGATCCAGGCACTGGCAGAGTTAGTATTTGAAGAGGGCCTGCTCCTCAAAGATGGTGCCTTCTGTGCCCTCGCGTGGCGGAAGGACAAAGGGACTCCCTGGGCTCTTTTGTAAGGGTAGTCATCCCATTCTCAAGGGCTCTGCCCCCATGACCTAATTGCCACTCAACAGCCCACCTCTTAATACCATCACTTTGGGGGTTAGATTTCAACACGTGGATTTTGGAAGGACGCAAACACTCAGACAACAGTATCGTATGATCCATCAGTTGCATTTCTGGGTATACACCCAGAAGGGCTCAAAGGAGGGGCTTGACGAGATTACTTGTACACCCGTGTTCATAGCAGCGCTATTCACAAGAGTCATAAGGCAGAAGCAACCCGAGGGCCCATCAGCAGATGAGTGTTGAACTCAATGTGGCATCTGCATATGAAGGGATGCTATTCAGCCTTAAAAAGAAAGGAAGTTCTGACACAGGTCAGAACATGGAATCTTCTACAAGAAATAAACCAGTCCCAAAAGGACAAGACTACATGACTTTCTACTCACACGAGGCACCTACAACAGTCAAACTCATGGAGACAGAAAGGAAAGGGGCAGTGCCAGGGGCTGGGAGGAGAGAGTGGAGGGTTTTGTTCAATGGGCACAGAGGTTCAGTTCTGTAAGGTAGAAAAGAGTTCTAGAGGTGAATGGTAATGACGGCTGCACAACAGTGTGAAGGTCCTTAATGCCACTGATCTGTAGATTTAAGAATGGTTAAGCCGATACATTTTGTTATGTGGAGTTGACCAGTTT
Organism: Rhinopithecus bieti; assembly: GCF_001698545.2. Lineage (NCBI taxonomy): Eukaryota > Metazoa > Chordata > Mammalia > Primates > Cercopithecidae > Rhinopithecus > Rhinopithecus bieti. The sequence goes on along the minus strand of NW_016810977.1, from coordinate 1,868,457 downwards.
CTAAAAAATGTGGTGGGCAGTGGAGAGACCCTCATGTGTGTTGGCCATGTTCTTGGGTGAACAAGTGGGGACATGGTGGGAGAGGGAATCTGAATACTTTAGATTTGAAAAAGTTGCTAAGACACTCAAGTGGAGAAGCAAACTATTCAAGTGGACAAGAAAACCCTCGGGAGAGAGCGTGGAGAGAAGCACGGAGAGCTTGGAGAAAAGCAGGGTGGACCCAAAGAAAAGTCAACATTTCGGATAGTTTAGAATGAAAATATGTCTCTTTCTCATTTTTAACTTGAGTTACAGAAAATGCCCCATTTTATTAATAGCAATCATGTATCACTACACTTACGAAAGACAGTCCCCCAATCTTCTCTTCACTACTTGCAGCCAGTCTGGTCAAGCCTGAGAGCTGATTCTGCTAGTGCCCGCTGGAGTTGTGGTAAACTATGGGGGACTGTTTTTGGCACAGATTTTACCATAGTAAAATGTGGCATCCTGAGTTAAAGCCCCTGGGTTTAGAGGCTCAAGTCACCCACAAGCAAAAGGTTTTATTTCTCATGGTTTTTTTTCCCCTTAATTTTCTCATTCACTGCAGATGACTCACACTCTGAACTTCTTCGAAATAAAATGCAGGTACTGAACCATACTTTTTCTCTATCCAAAGGAGAAAAAACTTTAAAATTGTGAATGACTTTTAGAGTGGTAAAGGCTAATTTTTATAAGTGGGTGTTTTCTTCTAGACGTATTTGAAAGCATGAGCAAAAAGGCCACCTGTCATCACGTTATGGGTTGGTGTAAGGAAACGGCAGTTTTGAATCAGCCTTTGCTCATAAAGCCTTCTAAGAAATCTGAACTCAGAATGTCAGAGCTGGCAAGGCCCTGAGAGGCCACCTGCACCCGCCCTGTCTCAGGCCTCCTGACAAGAAGCCCGCGCCTGCAAACTCGCCAATCACTCCTCCCTTGCCAATAAAAGGTCACTTCTTAAAGCCCACTTCATTTTATTTATGTACTTTTTAGATATGAGGTCTCACTCTGTTGTCCAGGCTGGAGTGCAGTGATTTGATCATAGCTCACTGTAGCCTCAAACTCCTGGTTAAAGCCTTATTTTAGCAAAAAAACAATTCCATGGAGGCTGAGAGGGGCCTTCCAGATTCAACTTCGCATGGCAAGGGCTCTGGGCAGCGGCAGTGCAGGACACAGGCCATGGGGTGGTTTTCCAGATGTCTTGAGTGAGAAGTGTGACGGAAGGCCCTCCCCAGGCCAGGGTACGAACTCCTGTCCCACCCTCAAAACACTATCAGTCAAAAAGACTCATGGTGGGCACTCCAGAAATGCATCCGACAGAGAGTGAGAGATGCTCGTTTGCCCAGGTTCGCGACAAGACTATTCTGCTCTTTCCTGGCTACTTTTCCTTCCGATTGCACTGGAGCTAAATCCCCAGGACCATTGTGTAGGGTGACTCTTGGTTGGGAAGAAAGGGAAAAGGTGAAAAAAGCAGGGCAGCATAGGGCAAAGAGGATGTTTTGAACTGGTCTCATTGGAAATATACACATTCTTGATATTTCTGTTTACTTCCTGTGACCAAGACTGTCAATAAATAGATAAGAGTGACAAGTTTTACAAGTTGAGACAATGCGAAGGGAAGAGAACTTGGATTTACTGAGTCATCAACAATGGTGACATGACACCAATTTCAACAGTGAGCCCACATGCTACATGCTCGAGTGGAAGAGAGTGAAGGGAGGTGAGTGGGCCTCAGCCCGGAATGCACCAGAGACTCACTGGAGGCACAGACACAACCTCCAGACCTAGGCCCCAGCCCCAGAGCCTCTGAGGTAATGGCAGACAGCATAAACGACAAACAGAAATAAGACTGCTGGAGCACACAAGGGTTTGTTGAACCCTCAATCAATCCTGCTATGCCCGGCGTCTGTTTAATTCATGACCAAGATGCTGAGATGGAGGAAGGACGGCCAGAGCAAGAGCAGAAGGAGCCATCAGACACGAAGGTTAGCTGGCCCAAAGGACGCCGGGACATGCGAGCTTCCAAAGCAAGCTTTGTTCACAAAACAGAAGGCATTTTTTAAAGAGACGGGGTCTCGCTATGATACCCAGGCTGGTTTTGAAATGCTGGCCTCAAGCAATCCTCCCACCTCAGCCTCTCGAGTAGCTGTGATGACAGGTGTGTGCCACCACACCTGGCCACAAGATAGCATTTCTCAGTGGAATGATGTTCACAGCAGAGTCCTGTTTCAGACGCAAAATTATCTCCTTGAAAAACAAATTGTGTAATTAAATTTCTTATTCATTTAAAATAAGCTGTATTTTTATCCTCTCCCAAATCATTTTAAGGATATATAGCTGATACAAGAAATCTGGTCTTCATAAATTCCATGAATTCTCAGTGTCCGACAGACTTCCAAGTCTAGCCCAGCTTCAAAACCACCACGTGAACCTGAGCACTGCTCATCATGAGTCCCGGACCCTTGTTTGCTGATCTGAGTAATTAGACTCATTAGCTTACTATTCTCAAGCAAATAGATAGTCATTTGACCTTAATAGGCATGTTTTTTACATTCGAGGTAAAAATGTAAAAGTTGGATCAGGGTGTTATGAAAAAATTACTGAGGCACTAAGGCTGAGAAAATGTACAGAAACTAGAACTGAATGAAGGTGCTCTTTCCTCCTGCCTGGAAGGTCAGAGCAGTAAAAGTCAGAGACATGTAGGAAACTAACTTTAATAGCAAGTGACAAGAGGCAAATCTGTAAAGCCAGTTCCATACTGTCCCTGAGTTCTGAAGCGAGGGTGAGGCAAGGCAGCCTGAACATCTGATACTGGAGGGGGTCTCACCCAGCTGCCAGAATGATGCACGCCATGGTGTGCAGAGAGGGGCCATGTTTAACTCACTCGCTGCATATCCTTCGAGTCTGAACAGCTCTTATACTGAAAAGAGGCTCAAAAGGAGAGAGTGGATGGGCAAAAGCATGTGGATGGCTGGCATGGACAGGCCAGCACATGCCAATGTCTTTCCGGTCGCGGGGGCAACACCCCTCTTCACACACAGGGCATGAGAAGGGGGAGGACTGTGGGGCTGAGCAGAGGCAAGCCTGGGTCTCTGCTTCCCAGGGGGCAGAGGTCTCCTGCTCCTGCAGTTCCTATGTCTTTTGTTGGACTCCACGTCTAAATTCTTATCCCTTATTGCCTGACTTTTTGATGATGGCCTCTGTCTCCTAAGATTCTGGTCAAGCTGCCTGGTTTCCTGGATGTGGACATGGTCAGGACCTCACCCATGTCCTACCGCTTCCTACCCTTGTGGTTGAAGACGCCCTCCATTTCCATGTTACTTCTGACCCACATCTGCTGTCTGTTGCTGTGCAGTTCCTAACACTGCAAGGGAACAACCATTCTTTTTTTTTTTTTTTTTTTTTTTTTGAGATGGAGTCTTGCTGTGTTGCCCAGGCTGGAGTGCAATGGCACGATCTCTGCTCCCTGCAACCTCTGCCTCCTGGGTCCAAGCGATTCTCCTGCCTCAGCCTCCCGAGTAGCTGGGAATACAGGTGTCTGCCACCACGCCTGGCTAATTTTTTGTATTTTTAGTGGAGACAGGGTTTCACCGTGTCAGTCAGGCTGGTCCGAACTTTTGACCTCAGGTAATCCACCCGCCTCAGCTTCCCAAAGTGCTGGGATTACAGGCATGAGTCACCGCGCCTGGCCGGGAACAAACCATCTTAAGAGTTTCCTTGCATTACAGGAAATAAATAAATAAATAAATAAATAAACAAATAAATAAATAAGGGAAATAGGAAAAAAAATGGATACAGTTCTGAGCCCCTAACCACTAGCTGGCGTAAGTTCACAGCAGGTCTTGCTCATTAAGAAACACCTTCTTGGTAAACATAGGGCATAAGAGGGTTTGTGAGGGGCAGAGAGTCACTTTCCAGGTACAAGAATGTCAGAGAATATCATAGAGAAAAACGAAATGGTACAACGTAGCAACATTCAAAAACCCAACCTCCACCAGAAGTTTTCTGGGCAAAGCCAAGTGTGATGAATGCTTAGTTCTTTCGCCTTGGCTAGCCTGCAACTGCGAACACCAGGAAGTAAGGAACACACCACAGGAAAGGCACATGCAGAAGAAATCTTTCAGAACAAGTGTTATTTGAGGCATGCTTAAGTTCACCAGGGCTCCTCTGCAGAACAGACTAATTTCAGGAAGAGTTGTGCTTTATTTTCAACTCAAATTCAAGGACTTATATTGATGCAACTTTAGAAACATTCTGGCAACAGGCTAAAAGCCAGCATGGCCCAGATCGCTAAACGCAAAGCCTCCTCGAGGCGAAGCCCACCGCTGTTCCAAAAGCACGGGCAGCATCAGCAAACATGGAAGTGGACACCTTTGGCTTTTGGCCAAAGTCTGAAAATCCTCTGCCCTTCTCTTCGGATTTCTGGAGAAACAACAGCCTAATTCTTCCTGTTTCTTACCGAGGTAACAGTAAACTCACATTTAGGCCCTGAGAAATCCGGAACATGGCTTGGCCTATAATTAATCAGGGGAGCTGATTAGTAGCTGTTTTCTCTTGCAGCTTCATTAGCTCCCCGGAATGACTAACCCTTTGGAGCCAGGGGATGGCCTCCAAGAGGTGTCATGACACACAGAAGAAGGTAACTGGAATGTTCCGAAATCAGTGTTCTTCTCTAAATTGATGTCGTATCTCACTACACCACCCTGGAAGTGAGGAGATCACTCATTATTTCTGAATCATGGGTGAAATCCTCATTTCCTCTTCAGGTGCTAATGCCCAGAGAGTCAGTGACCATGTGCTGAAGGCACAGCTGACAAGAAAGCTCATGAGCATTGACAGGAGCAGAGGCGCGGAGACAGAGGCCTTCAGGGCCACTTCCAGTAGGCGTCTGCCACCCACGCCCTGCCAACTCCTACCTTTGTGGTTGAAGATGCCCTCCATTTCCATGCTACTTCTGGAGTGGGCGATGCACAGTGAGCCACAGGGGACCAGGCCTTCTGCCGCTGGGGAGCGGTCAGTGGTCCGCACCAGACACCAGTCAGGCTTGTCATGTGGCCGCTCCAGAACTTCCACGGTCTGGCCCCGTCGGATGGTCAGCTCGTTGCTGTTGCAAGCGGTGAAGTCGTGGATCACCACTGTCAGCTCACAGCCACCAGAGAGCTGGGGGGAACAGAGGAAGAGAGCACAGGTCAGCCAGTGTGAGCCATGGTGCCTTCAGGCACAGCTGGGAACTCCGTGCGGTGGGTGGAGAGCCTCCCCTGCCCCGGAGTGAGCTGAGTGCTCCGAGGCTGTGTGATCACTGTGCTCCCCAGATGAAAATACGATTTTTCATAAGAGCTTCCAAATTTCTTGAACCTTAGGCATTCTATTTTCTGCCTCACAAAGTGGTATTATATAGACACTAATTTTTTAACTTACGGCAAACTAAAAGAAATTCTGCTTGAAGGCTATTTGGGGGATTATCATGAAATACAGTGATAAAATGAGATAAAGTTCTGTTCCAAATTTCTGTTCTGACCCAGTGTTGGCTGTGCCATGCTTTGGAGTATGCGGGCTCTTTAAGCATCCCGTGGGTCAAGAACGAGGCAGCCACAAGAAGGGGACTGAGCAGGCAGTGTGCTACGACTCTAAACCAAAGCAAAGCACACCTGCCTGTCTTCAGAATCCTTCAAGTGCCCCCTCCTGCTTGTCCAGAGCTCCCCTTGGTGTGACTCCCGAGGCCCTGTGGTCTGCCCTCAGATTCCTTCTAGGCTCCCCTACTCCAGGCCTCAACACACAGCAGGCACCACAGGCTCTGCAGACATTGGCTTGTTTCCCAGAGGTCCTGGATTTTCTGGTCTTCGGTTCCTCCAGCCTGATGTTCCTTCCCCTTCTTCTCTCCTTTTACCACGCTCACTCCCACCTACGCCTACTGAAACTCTTCCGGTCCTTAGAAGCTCATCCATAAACTCTCTAACGACACACACCCCATGGCCTCTGCCGGTAAAACAAGTGCATGGTCTTCTCATGACTGTCTGCTTCAGATGGCCTGAACCTTGTGTTCCCTCAGACTGTAAACTCCGTGGGGACAGGGCTCATGTGCTCATTAACATCCCTCCTACCTAAGAATCTTTTCGGTTTTTTCCTACATAAGAATCCTGAGAGCAGCTCCCGGTCTCTGGACTGTCCCAGGTTCTGTCTCTGCTGTTTCTCCACTGTCCCCCTACATGGGCTCTTCAACCACACCCTCAAGTTGACTCCTCCCGCGCTCGCGTCCCAACTGCAGACGGCTTTTGGTCCCTGCTGAGCAACTGGATGCTTCCCTGTCCCCCCCAGTGCAGAGTCTAGGACATGACTCATGATGCCCTCCCACCCCCTAACTCTCTTTTTCTTCTGGTGTTGCCTTTTGGGTAACAGTATCACCATCAAGTCACTCAAGCTAAAAAAAACCCCACTCTCTTCCCTCCAAATGCTGTGGAGCAGACGTTGGGCGGCTGTCCAATCACTTCCTTTCTCCGCACTCCCATACCAATCACTTCACTGGATCCCACAGGGCTCCTGAGCGGCCTCCCTGACGGACTCCAGGTTCTCCTTCCAAGCCACCTAAACACTGCTGGCAGGAGACCTTCTAAAAACACATCATCCTCTTATGCAAAACCCTCACACACAAAGGCCTTAGCATAGGAGCAAAAGCCCCCCAGCGGCCAGAAGCACCTCCTTCCTCCTCCTGAGGGGTCCTGCCTGTAAGTGGCTCATACCATCCCTTTTGCTGAAAGCCCCCACGTCCTCTCTATTCTAAGCTCCCCACTGGCTCCGAGAGGTCCCTCTTGTGCCTGTCCTCCATGGCACCTCAATTCTGAAGTGAGCCATGCCTGGAGTTACACATGTGTGTGTCTGCCCTCATCACCAGAAGCAGGCTCACCTCACTCTTCTGTGAACTTTCCATTTCTGGACTGGAAGGGCGGAGATGGGGCTGGACACAGTCACCCTGAGTCCCCCAGTGCCAATGCTGGTGGGCATGTGGCTTAGAGAAGCTGTTAGGAGTGGGACTCCTCCTCAGCCTGCCTCGCATCCAGCTAGCATCCAAATATTTGTGAAATGAAAAAGAAAAGACACATAGCTCTAAAAATGAAGGCACTGCATTTGAAAACCCGAAACGAAGCCTGGATTTTCCTCACTGGCTTCAGGAGCTCACTCTGCCTGTGCTTAGCCTGCAGCCGCTCAGCTCTCCTCTGTTGCCTCCTGCTAAAGGGCAGTAGCCCAGACAAACCACAGGCACACAAGAGTGTGCTGCGGGCTACGGGGCCGGCTGTGGGAGTGAGAGAAGGCGAGGAGGGAATGGCCCAGCCTCCTGCTGGGAAACACTCCACTGGGCACAAGCCCACACCCAGAGACCCAGGAGTCTGCATCCTCCGACGGCTCACACTCGCGCTGTGTTCTGGGGCCGCCCCCTTGTGCTGAGGACCTCTGGGAGCCTCTGCCATGCTCTGTGCTGTTGATTACCCTCCTGTTGTAGGAGGCTATCTTTTAAGAGAAAGTTCAGATATTCAGAATAAGAAACACATGTCCACTAGACAACCACAAAGATCAAAACAAAACCAAACTCTCCCATCATGAAGCACAGTATCGACAAAGTGAATCAGCTTTGCGAGGCCACAAGGAAAGTTTTCATAAAACCCCTTCGCAATCTTACAAGCTTCTCCGTGGAAAACCCATGCTAAATTTTACAGCTCTCTGAACAATCAAAGATGCTAATGTTAAAAGCTCAAAGGTAGAGGCCCAGCCTGGAAAAGACCTTTCCTTGCAGAACCACACACATGGAGTGGTTAGTCCTGTGACTTACAGCTGGGGTGCTTCCTGTTCCAGGAACATAGAACCGGTCTGCAGGCCCCGAAGGAGGGTCCAGATTGCCATGGTTCCTTGGACCTGCCCTTCCCAGGCCTCTGGGTCTGGCTAGAGCTCCCCAGTGATGCCACCTGCCGCTTCACTGAGTGCATGTGAGAAGCTCCCAGCAGAAACCCACTGGGCTTCCCTGACATTCTTCCAGCAACCCCCACTCCCAGATGCTGGGAAGTGCACTGTCTCATCACCTGCCCTCTGGCTGCCTCATTCTCCAGAGTCTTATTAATTTTCCAGACGGCTCAAAGCCATGGGCTGCGGGTGGGGGAAGGGTGGGAAGCGGAGAGAGGGGCAGCCCAGGAAGGAGGATTAAGCTAGACTTTATTTCTGGCACTGATTTCTTAGGCCCTTAAAGAGTAATCAAAAACTATTGGAAACATCTGTGTACTTGACAGGCCATAAGAAATAAAAATCAAGCATGTTCTGCCAAAGAATCATATACAGAGTTAAAATTCCTTTTTAAAGGCTTTTGAGAACTTGTTAAGAAAATCCAACAGAATAATATTTCAAACGGCACTACAATTATTTTAAAACCTTCCTATCTCCCAGTAAATCAAGTGGCTTTATCCAAAAGAGAGGACCCACACCACTAAGGGGAGGATTAAATGGCTGTTTTCCAGCCCAGAGAAAAGCTGTCCTGTGGATGTGCCTCAATGCTCACATTTCAGTATTTTTAACTTCTTGCTACAAAACATCTTTGAAACCAGGTTTGCTAATTAAAAAACAAACAAACAAACAAAAAAAAACTTTGTGTACAAAAGACTTGTAATAACTATTTTGAGGAAGCAATGCAAATCGTCACTGCTTTTTAAGAAAAATTGAACTCCAAACTAGAAAACACATTCAGCCACTATCTTGTATGTTACGTCTGTTGGAGGTCTTGGCTTTCAGAGAATTTCTACCCCCAGCTGAAAGAGTTACCATTTTATTTATCTAGTTTAAAAATTTCCTTCTCTTTCTAACCTTATTCTGTGCGAGTTCTCACAGTATCTTTGTTGCTTCTATATATTTAATGGGTTTCTATCGTGGGCTCCCACCACATGCATTGAATTTAGGATTGCAATTTGTGAAAATCTCACTTTCCATGACTCACATTAACACTTGTGAGATTCATATCAGAAGACAGATTTTTTAAAAAACCTTCCAACTTTTCACTATTAAAAAAATGAATGTGGTGACTAACAAGCATGACAACAAAACAGCCTTAATTGGACCAGGGGCCAGGGACCCACCACCGATGTGCCTCCTCCAAAGACTACACCATGTCCCTCTTTAGGCCCAGACATATGGACAATTAGCAAAATCAAATCGGTTCCTTTCCTGAATTATTTCCAGAATGACTGAAAATAAACAACTTACTGTATTTCACCCGAGAGAATGAAATACTCATCTCTGGTTGCAAGCATGTGAACCTTCAACAATTACCACACAGAACAGAGAACTCTACTTTTCATGTTTTCCAAAGAAACCATGTTATATCATCGTCCTGCACGAATGCAGTTAATGGCTGTAACTAATAAGAGCCATGGCGGGGACTTTTCACACTGCGAGCTGTCACGTCTTCCTTTGCTGCTCAGAACACCCCCGCCCTGGACACTACAATAAGGCCTGTATGGCTCAGGAACATACGGCTCTCGATAGACAGCAGCAACACCTGGTTTGAATCACCAAGCTCCGCGATGAGTTCTGGGGCAAGCTCTGCCTGAGGAAGAGGGGCTCTCTAGGACCATGTGGTGGGTGATGCAGTCTTCGCTGCAAACAATTCTACCTCAAGAACAAGAGTCTAATGTGGTAAAGATCAATTGCAAGTGGGTTCTGACCGATTTTCTGAGAGCAATTCAAAAGCAAAAGGGGAATGTAGCCTAATAAAAGCCATTTTCCCCTAAAGAACAAAGTGTATTAACTCCCGTGAACCGTCACATCCTACAGCCCACTAGAGTTCAGTCATTCAGAAACCTCACAAAAGGGTCTTGCGGTTCCATGAAGGTTTCACACAGAGTAGGCCAAAAAATGATTACTTGGTTGGAGGGAATTAGAGAGTACAGTGCTATTACTAGCAATGGTTACAAAAAAGGGCAACTATAGGCAGCCAGAACAATTTCCGTAATAAATGCTATTATGCCCCAGGCTCTCACCCACCCAAGCTTCTCCACAGGGCAACTTCACAGAGACTGGGGCTGATCAGCAGCCGTTCTAACGTGAACAACAGGACCCCGTGCTCACGCCAACGCCAAAGCCGCTTTACATAAGGCCAAATTCCAAGGAGAAGCGTTCACTAAAACCTGCCACTTAAGAGTTTAAAAGAGGAGGACTACTGTGATAGGCTCTGATACGCTAGGGGCACAGAAAGAAACCTGTGAGGACCTAAAAATGATTAAGACGGTAAACTTTATATTGCATTTTTTTAACCACAATTAAAACAAACAAAAAAAAATTCCATGAGAAAAAACGTTTTCAAAACCAGCAGCTTACCATACTCAACACTGTACCTGGAAAAGAATGAGTGAGGACAGTGTTTGAGGATGCCAGTCCCTCCACTGTCTACTCACCTGCTCACACACTGCTTTTCTGATGTGAAAATTGATCTTGGAAGACTTGAGTGTGTTATGTTACATACATGCATTGGAATGAAACAGTAGACGAAAAAAGGCTGCATTTAAAAGATGCAACTAAAAAGATTAGGCAAATCAGAGACAGGACAGCTCTCATGCATTAGGCTTCAAGGGTTCACAGAAGCTCACCTGGACCAATGTTGTATTCTTGCTTTTAGCATATCCCAATGAGAAATGCCAGAGGTGCTGTGCAGGCCCTACAGGTGGCCCCGTGGCGTGCCAGGTAAACGCTTTTTGACTATGAAGTGGAGAAGGGAACGAGCGTGGGGAAGAAGCGAACGGTTGAAAAACACCTGCCTCACTTAGTGTACTCCCCTAGGCTCTGGGAAGCAAGAAATTTCTCAGGACAATTTAACCCAAGAAACCTGTTGGCTATATTTCCTGAGTGACCAAAGCAATTTTTTATTCAGGAAATTTAACTTGAAATACCTCTTTTTGTCTTTCATGGAGGGACAGTGATCTGAGATCTAACATTAACTAGCTGACCTCAACCAGCTAATGTTAACCAGCTGACTGGGCCCTCGCCAGGAACAGCAACCAGAATAAATACCTGCTTTGAGTCTGAATCATAACTTGGTCACTGTCTCCAACTGCAACTTTGATCATGTTGTGTAAAATTCACATTAAAAGCACTTTTCAGTGCTCTACTATTTTACAAACACTTAACTTGTAACATTTCGAACCAAACTTTAAACAAAATCTGTCTTTTCTTAGAACTGAGGCTTTCTACTTCTGCCTGGGGGAGTCTGCTTTTCTGATTGGGTGAGTGAAATGATCAAAGACGACATTCAGTTTGTGGTTTTATGTCAGAACTTAAAAAACTCATCTAAAAAATACTACAAAAAGCCACATCACCTAGAAAACCAGAAAACGAAGATGAGTAAAAGAAGGAAGCAGACGTCACACGGAGCCTTTCACTTAGAGCTTGCCAGGGGGGTGGGGCTCTGTCTCCTTCATTCATTCTTGTGCGCTGAACACCTATCATGGGGATAGCACATAGTGGGTGGCCAATACATATCTGAGCATAAATGAACCCACCCTTTGCGTATGAGGTCACTGTATACGCATGCAGCTAGGATGAATGATGAACAGTTGGAAAGGTGCTTTATGCAAGACTCTCCCACTTCTGCAGTAACTGTGCCCATTCCACACACAGAATTTTGCAGCTGAGCCACCACAATTCATCAGGCCAGGCACTGAAGTACAGCATTTCATTCTTAAGACAGCTTCCAGTTCCTAACAAGTACAATACAATCAACAGCTAAATCCACTGTAGCCCCACGAGTGTGCAGATGAAGGAAGGGGAGGCTGAAATTGACAGTAACCTGCAACAGCAGCAATGCCGGCCAACAGCCCGAGTGAGGCAGGAGGAAGTCATCTGTATAATGGAGACGCAGAAACTGAATATTTATTCACTGCTTAGAACATGCTAGTCACTGATCTAAATACATTATACATGAGCAGTACTATCATCCGCATTTACAGATGAGGAAACTGAGGCTCAGAGAGGTGAGGTGACTTGCCCAAGACCACCAGCTGCTGAGGCAGCGGCCAGAGGTTTGCTGGTGGGTACATCCTCGCTTTTGATTGCCTGCTCTTAGGTGTGTCGTACATGCTATGCCACTGCCATGTACACTCTGAGCAGAGGAAGGTCAACTGCGGCTGGGAGTGCTCTTTATAAAGGATGTTAAAACCAGCACCATCCTGTGGAAAAGGCTACTGAATTAAATGACTCAATTTCATGCTTACATGGGGCAAATTTATCTGAGGTCCTGGGAAATTCGGAGCCCTGGGCTGGCCAGGAGGCAGACAGCCTCCTCTCTGAGCAGCTCCAGTCAGAAGGGAAGGTGCAGGGCACCTTTGTGCCTGGCCGTGCTGCCCTACGCCTTCCATGCGGGGAATAGAGGCAGAATGCGGGATTGCAAGACAACCTCAGGAGGCTGAATGCAAGCATCATTAGGTAGATAGATATATACCCTTACTCAAGACGCTGAATTAGGCCATATTTCAAAATGTATTGACATTAGCCACTTTACATATTACCTCGTCGCTGCAATTTATGTAAGTCCAACCAAGTTCCTGGAGTGTAGAACGTCACTTGACAGAAAGAGCTGACTGCTTTTCTAAATTTTAAAATACACAGAACCTTGGCCGGGCATGGTGGTTCATGCCTGTAATCCCAGCACTTTGGGAGGCCAAGGTGGGTGGATCGCCTGGGGTCAGGAGTTCGAGATCAGCCTGGTCAACATGGCAAAACCCTGTCTCTACTGAAAATACAAAAATTAGCTGGATGTGGTGGTACATGCCTGTAATCTCAGCTACTCGGGAGGTTGAGGCAAGAGAATCACTTGAACCTGGGAGGTGGATGCTGTAGTGAGCAAAGGTCGTGCCACTGTACTCCAGCCTGGGAGACAGAGTGAGACTCCATCTCAAAAAAAGAAAGAAAAGAAAAAACAATACACAGAACCTCATGTCTCCAACATAGTGCTAAGGCTTCACTAAGAATAACTGAAACTGGCTGGATGCAGTGGGGCTCATGACTATAATCCCAGTGTTTTGAGAGACTGAGGCAGGAGAATTGCTTGAGGTCAGGAGTTTGAGAACAGCCTGGGAAACATAGTGCAACCCTGTCTATGCAAAAAGAAAACAAAACTAGCCAGACATAGTAGTGTACACTTACAGTCCTAGCTACCTGGGGGGCCAGGCAAGGATCACGTGAGCCCAGGAGTTCAAGACTACAGTGAGCTCTGGTCACACCACTGCACTCCAGCCTGGGCGACACAGTGAGATCCTGCCTCAGGAATTAAAAAAAATAAAAAAATAAAAACTGTGACTGAAACCAGTTATGTTTTTAAATATGTGAATCCATATACTTATGGTTATAAGCTTGGGAAGGGGGTTCCACACGAAGTTATCAGTCTCAATGGAATTTCTCACTCATTAGAAATAAGAACCATACAGCTTTAGATTCGAAAGACAGCTCACACCTGGGCCCTGCTGGCTCGGGCCGGCTTTTCCACAGGATACCTCATCTCAGCTCGCCATTTTTCCATGTTGGCCTCAAGATGCTTTGCTCTACAACACAGTTTGAGTCCCATGTTTTCTATTTCCTTTGTAATATGGATTTTAGTTAAATGATTATAAATCACAGACTAATAAGGGAAGGACAGGGAAAACATTTTTTAAAGATGTATCTTTAGTAGAAATACTGAGCTCCAAGTTCAGCTCTTGCATGAAATAATAAGGCCTGGAGAATGACAGATGATTAAATGCATGTTCCGTGTCTGGCTGTGGCCCGCTGCTGCTGGGAGGCCTTGTGGAGGGCCTGGATCTCTGCAGTGCCCCAGGCCTGGCTCAGCGCTCTCCTCCCTACCGCAGGGAGATGCACTCAGAACAGATGAGATAAGAATCTGGAAAGCGCTTGATTTCTTTGGAATCCAAATTATATTTTCATAAGATCATTGTATCAGGCTAAAAGTACCATGGAGATCAGCAAGAATCAGTACTAAACTCACTTCTGGAACAAAGAGAAGGCATATTTTAAAACTGATGTTTTCGAAGTAGGAAACGTGCTGCTGGGGCCTATGGCTCATGGCCGTGGCCCGGCTAACCCCGCTCTGCTGACAGTGCTCCCTGAAAAGACAGCGTCTCTAGGGCCCCTCCTTCAGACTCTCCCTAAACCTTGTGTGCCTCATCTGAGAATTACCAACAGCCCTGGCAGATAACTTTTGCTTTCAGAATTCTCCAAGAGGCCGAGTCAAAAACATCCCCCCACCCAGTTTCTGAAATGAAACCAAATTTCATGATAACAACTAACTAATAACAGACATCATAAATTAAGTCAAACAGGCAGAATGTCGTTAAGAGACTTCCCTTGCCAGATCCATCTGCCTGCGCTATAAGAGGCTGCTTAAACTACGTAGGGCAGAAAGACCTTTGAGACTCAGGAAAATTACTGTCACCGGAGATGGGGTTGCTGGTTAAGCCCAGTTCGGAGGGACAGGGCATTTTGCAAACTGACTAGGGAAAGGATGGAGTCCCTGATTTTCAAAATGTATTTTTGAGTCATCTACTGACCCGCAACTGTTCTACTGGAGAGGCGTAAGGAGGGAGATGGCCAAGAGAAAACCTCACAAAAGCAGAGCACCCACAAACGCAGGCACACGTGGGGAGCAAAAGACCACCTTCTTTTTGGTAAGGCCGCATGGGTACGTCCTCTCCAAATTCCAAATTCTGACTTATCGGCAAGTCTCATACACCGTTTAATCCCAAATGCAGGTCTCCAGAACGGAAGAAGACATCCCCTGTTGTTCTGTTCTCAGGACACGACATTTCATCCTTTCTGTTCTTTAGAGCCTACTAAGGACCGATGCTCTCAGCAAGTGGCATTAAGAAAATTCTCCAGGTCTGTCTAAGAAACTGAGTCTGGAGTGTCATTCCTTCAAGACAGTTAACAACCATGAGAATACCAGGGAGAGCGTCGCTGCATGGCAGGCTGTGGTCCTCGGTAAGAAACAGCCTCCCAGGAGCAGGGCCAGGGAGGTGACGGTGGAACTGGCAGGAGACCCTTCAGGGATTTCTGAACTCAGGAGTGAAGTTTAGGGACAACACATGAGATGAGGTCAAGAGAAGCTGGTAAAATATCTTCACAGATAAGAGTATCTCATAGGGAGTTTTCTTAACATTTTCATACCCTAGTGGACTGCTAGGGTAAAATTATGCTTTTGTGTGTTTTCTTTTTTTTTTTTTGGCAAACCTATACTTTTCTGGTAGTGATTTATTCTTCCTCTCTCGTTGGATACAAATATAATTTGCTGTATTCCCAGTTCACATAAGCCCTCCCTATTATGCTATAACAGATGTGAAGTCATGCTAATTTCACTACTCCTAACTCCAGGATAGAGACTTATTTCTGTTCAAGCTGCTGGGGAATCCTAATCAGCCACGAGCCTTAGGGGCCAGGGCTGTGCTGGGGCTGAGAGGATGTGGGTATCAGCCAAGGAATTCTCCACACACAGGAGATGAGTCGTGGCACCAGTAACTCTGTCTGGAATAATGAACTGGAGACTCCAGAGCCCCTTCCTGGATAGAGGGGTCATTTCCAGACTCCCAGGCACCCATTTATCTGTAAACTACCCGATGAAACAAGTTAGCCTTGCTGCTTAGACCAACTTCCAAAAAAGGAACCTTCCAAAGCTAACTTTTCCACTTAGTTCTTTAGCAATTTCATTCAAAAAATTTACTTTTTTCAAAAAGAATAAACTTTTGAACTCATGTCTAGGGTAAATCCAGAGCAGACCCCTAGGAGCTTGTAAGAACGGGATTTGGGGCTTGACGGTGATCTCAAACAGTCTGGAAACGCCCTGAATGCAGGCCTCTTTCCCGCACACTTGAGCAACTATGATTTGACTTTTCCTCCAGGCGGCAGCCTCATGTAAATTCACCAGACAATTCCCTTGATTACTTTATTAAAAAGTAAAATAAAATAAAATAAATGATCAATATTACGCTAACAAAGTGTTTCCAAGCTCAAACTTTATTTCTTTAACCTCAATGGCCATAGGTGGGGTCTCAGGGTGAAATGCTATTAGGTACCAGATGCCTGAACATGTCATTTATCTTATTTCTTTTTACTACATGCCAAGAAATATTTGCTGAATGCCAATACATAGGGCCTTGAACAAAATAAAATGATAAATTCTTTTTATTCTCTGGTCTTGTCATTCTAACCACTCTAAGTCCTAGGATCTATTATTTAGTGAACCCAAAAAGTCTAATGAGAAAAAAAACTAATCACTTAAACTAGGATATTGAAAATGAAATCACTGCAGCAGAGCAATATTTTAAATCTACTTACTCCTGTCCTAGAAACTAGAACATTAAGTATCATGAATCCTTCTGCAAAACCAAGTGAGAAAAGGCCAGTCTGGGACTAAAAGATGTGCCACAGAAATAACCTTCCAAATACTGGACTCTGTCCTCTGTCTGAATCAATTCCCAAGGACAGTGAGGTCAGGGCATTGGTCCTTCCTACCAATGAGTGGGCTGCGGATATGATGTGCAGAGAACAGACTCGCGGGTCTCATGATGGGGACAAAGGTCTCGTGAAATGAGGTCCGACTTGCATTGGAGAATGAGAAGCTCAGCAATTCTGGGCTGATAAATAAATGCCCTATTTACTGTCAATTTTTAAAAAAAGAGTTCAGTCTAGCATTCTAGGAATATAACAGAACACACTCATCTTGGCAGGAACAGATGACTTCACTAAGATCAATGTTCCCCATTGGCTCTGACAGAGAACATTTTGTCTTTTGTCCATCACGTAAACCTAGGAATCCAAATTCTACTAGCAATTTACTTTGTGGGTTTTTTGGATTATATCAGACAAAATCATGAGATGCTCTAGACTGCTTCTGAAGAAGATAAACCTATACAAACTTTTTTGATAAAAATCAAATCTAGCTCACAGTGGTCACCACTGTTGCCAATTCCAGGGCAGGTTTTCTATGTTCTGCTGCACCCTGTGGTTCTGAGAGGGCAGCCCAGGGCCACAGCCCCTACTTCCATCAGAGCAGCTCTGCTTCTACACTGCTGTGAGTTCTTATTATTTTACGTTGCCTTGACATCACTCTGAACCCAGAGAAGCTGGACTTTCTTATACCAGGAGCATGTCCTCCCAGGCCCTTATCATGGTCGGTCCCGATCTCTGCTTCACAGAACTTCCTTCTGGTGATCACTCCTCTAAGGGAAAGCCACATAAAACCTGCTTAACTGGCCCTGCCGACACTCACACCTCATACGGACTGTGCAGATATGCCAGAGTGACAACTTCCTAGTCACAGAACGACCTCCTGAAACTCATGCCTGCTTGCTCTAAGCCCACTGATTGACACGCCCTGTGCCAAACCTGTCTGGATAACATTCTGGACCCAATAAGGAGCCTGGCCCAAGGACTCCTCTCTCCCCGCATGCTCCCTGTCCTCGGGGGTGCCGTGTGACCCCCAGAACCTGTAGGTAACACTCTTTATTTTCATCTTGTGTCTCTCCTAGTCGCTGGAGGGGTGCTGTCCAGCTTGAAGATCCTAAATTAAAACATACGTTGGCGTTCTGTGTAGGATTTTATTTTAAACAACAGGTTCTTCTGCTTAGGAATAAGATTAAAAAGCCTAAGTATGCTGCCCTCGAATGTCCCGTAACACCCTTGGCACTGGCAAAGGGTAGGATGGAAAGAGTTGAATGATTTCTCCTGAATCCTCAGGGTTCAAGTCGTCTCACCCCAATCCCCCAAGTTTCTGCCCCACCACAGGATCCTGGCACCACTCCTGGCACGTATCAACTGCTTGAAAATGTTGACGACAAACTGTGAGTAACAGAAAGGAGGGGGCTGCTTCAGCCAGAGACCAGCCACATTCCCCTCCATACACAAAGTGCCGCCAACGACTCACCTTATCGCTGTCCAGCGTGTTCTGAGACGTCCGCGAGGCGATGGAAATCGTATCGGGCTGGCTGCTGCCGTCTCCTTGGCTGTCCAGATCCTCTCCATCCCTGGCGGTGCAAAGAAACTTTTAGTTCCTGATGCTGCTGAGCTAGCTGGCAGTCACTGGAGAAGCAACTGATTTGTTTAACGAGGTGCATATCAGCCTTCACGAGTATCTGCTGCTGCCAGGATGTGGACAATGGTTAAGGCACCTTGCCCCAAGCACAGGCTTTCTGCTGGGCCCTGTGCTGAGTGTTTAAAATATATCATCCTGTTGGATTCCCATCACCATAAAATATAGTTGATATGATTGTTGCCATTTTAAAAATGAGAAAACAACAACATCTCGATGCTTTATAACTTATCCAAGGCCATGTGCATGGCTTAGACATGCACTCTGTATGGTGCTTGGGGTGAGAAAGGCAAAACAATGAGGTGTTTGCACACAGCCCTAGGTTTACTCTAAGCCAACAGGGGCTCTTATCTTGGACAAAGCAGTTTCATTACTAAGAACGATGTCATCCACAAATGGCAGTTTTCAAAACATATTCCTCAAAATGTTTGAGAGAAATGATTTTTGAAGCAGGGTGAGCTAACACCGCCTCGCCCCTCCCTCCCACATTCACAAACCTCCAGGGGCGCCCAGGCACGCACCTCCTTCCCTTCTGTCTTGTGGCGGGAGCGGTCTTGGGGATGTGAATGGGCTCCTTCAGGGCTCCCTTCAGGTGGATCGTCCGCTCCTGGATGACTTCGCGGATATGCTTTATCCAGTCCTGCTTGTTCTCTATACTGGAAGCCTTAACAAGGTGTTAGTGTTGCTTAGGATATGGAAGAGCCCTTTCCAGAACTTGCGCTAACCACACCCAGGTTTCCTGCATTCCTTCAGTTTCTATTTTCAAAATGACTTTTCAGCAGAAAAGCAACCACATCCTATGTTTAATCTGCTACCAAATCAAATGACTATTAAAAAATATGTTTTCATCAGAACCATTGTTGTTTTATAGCATGTACATTACTCCAGATCTCTGACTATTGCAATAATCCATCATTCTCCAGTCCCAAGACCTTTTAAGCGGCCCTGGGCAAATAAACCAACACAGCCACCCTCACCGCCACCAAAACGCCTCTGAGGCTGTTGATGCAAACACTGTGCACTGGTCAGCAGCGGGCAAACTGCCAGCAGGAAACTGAACAAATCTCCACAGCCTTGTGGCCTCCTCTGCTGGACTCAGGAACAGCGGCGCAGCTGCCGCCACCTCCAGCCCCCTGTGCCTGGCTGAGAGCTTCCCGCATGCTGTCATCCACTCCCATCAGGGTGGGAGGGAGATGTGGGTGAGAGACTCCCTCAGCCTTGTCTTATAAATGAGCAACAGAGGTGAGGACAGAAGAAATGTGCCCAACGTCACAAGCTCACCAACTGCCAATCCCCGATGGCAGATTCACCTCGACTCCATTAGAACTCTGAAAAAACGTCCTCTGAGAACGACACAGACCAGATTCTCAGCAAGCACCTGCAGAGTGAGCACGTACGGCATCACTTGATCCACACTTTTTCTTAAACTCTGCCTCAAAGGAGGTATTTTGTTTTCTTTCTTTCTACATGTTCTGGGCCTTACTAACAGCTTTCTAATTTCCTCACAGAAAATATCAACCTCCTATGATATCAGCGTAATTCCCTGCAGTTATAATTACCCTAACTGGCATAACTCATCGCAGGTGAGGTCACAAAGCGGGGAGTACCCAGCATTTCTCACTGTGTATCCTGTTTTTGAAAACAGAAAATCAAAGCCCATGTCGGGAACCATTAAAATTAAACACCCTCTTTCTATAGGAACCGTTTTAACCAGAGGACATGTCTTTAATATGATTAACAGGTAGTGACAGGGAAAAAAAGATGGGTAAAGGCAGCCTCTTGCTCCCTCTTCCCCGAGTGACATAGGACAGCAGGAAAACCAACATCTTCTGGGGAGGGGGGCGGAAGGAGGCAAGGGGACCAGGGAATGGGTGTGCAAAGTAAGTGACTCAGGAGAAGAAACTTTTCTAAAACTACAAATCAGTTGGAATTTAAATGCCTGATAAAAGTATTTGGAAGGTTAACTAAAGAGAAGTTCCCGCAAAAGAACATCTGGCAGAGTTTGGAAACAACGGAGGAGAACTGTTAATATGGTTGAGAAATAAAGAAAATTCTCATATGAACTGATCGTTACACTTACAGAGAGTAATTCTCCTAACCTTAAAGAAACTAAACAAGGAAAAAAGATGTCAATTTTTCAGAAGTAGTAAGAGAAAGGTAATTGAGGTACAGTACTAAATACAAGGTCCTACCTGGCTAAGAGAGGGGATAGTTCATTTCATACTCTGGGTAGTCACAATCTGTTTTAAGACTTAAAAATAAAATTCTCCTTTCCAGACTAGAGAAGTGAAAATAACCAAAATTTTGTTTTACAACTACTAGGACATCATCATCGCCATTACCACCATTCCCATCATGTTGTCCACCACCATCAGCACACCAGCAGCATGACACCTCTCCTTCCACCACTGCCTGCACCCTCACTACAACCTGTAACCTCACCACCATCTCCAATCTTAGTACTACCAAAATCTAAATCATCTCCATCTACACTCTCACCACACCATCTAGACCAACAAAATCTGTGCCACCAGCATCTATGCCCTCACCATCAACACCTAAACCCTCACCACCATCTACACTACCACTGCCTGTACTACTACTACCACCAAAATCTACACGATGACCTCCATTTACAACCTTACCATCAAAGTCTATGCCACCATCATCTATACCCTCATCACCACCATCTACACCACTGCCACCATCTGTACCAGTACCCCCATCACCAAATCTATACCACTACTTTCATCTACACCCTTACCCTCTCACCACCATCTAAACCACCGTGACCACCAAAATCCATACCACCACCATCTCCACCCTCACTGCCATCTAAACCTTCACCGCCACCACCACCACACCGTCTCCACCACCTCCACCTACATCATCATTACACTACCATTCCCACCATCACCATCGCCAGCCTCACTACACCAACACCCCGCAGTAATCCCTGAAATTAATGAGAGTATCATTTCCTCTACTTTTTCCTTGGAAGTCAGAAAGGTATTACCCAAAATTCCTTAGAAAACTTTTATCTGGCAAAGCCTGAGAAAAGTCTTATTTGTCAGCTGTACCATGAGCATTTTGTGACATCCTAAATGAAAGTCTAGATCTGGCTAAAGTGTCTGTCACTATTTTTTGGAAGCACCTTCTGGCATCTGCCACTGTAGCTAGTCTGGATAAGCGGTTTATATAAGCTGCAAGTTTTCAGGTTTCGAGTATACCTTAAAATGTTAGGCCTTAGGAAGAAAATACAGTTATTTAAATGTAGCTATCAGTGCAATTTATATCAAACAGGGCTTTATGCCAGTACTAGCCAGAACACATTAGGCTGGTAATCACATATTCACTGCAAAACAACCCACTATTACAAATGAACAAAGATCTTATGAATACAATGGTTTCCACTGAAGAACACAATCTAGAAGGTTGATGTACAGGGGAGTAACTCACAGTCACTGAAAATTCCAAAGAGATGACAAAGCATGCAAGAGACACAAGGGGTGACATGCAGGTTCATACACCAGAGTCCCATTACACTCTGGCTCATCTCCCAATATTCTACAAACCTTAGCTCCACCATCCCCCAAACATCCCAAAGCCGTTGATGCCATTTGCAGATGGCTCCAAAAGTTCCATCTGTATTTTCTCAAACACAGAGGAGGGAAATACATAAGACAAACTTAGAGCTCTTGACCATTCCCAGGAGAGGTTAGTATAATCAAAACAAGAGTTCAAATAAAATATTCCAAGATATTTTCCTCCTCCAAAGACTATATAACCTAAAGTATCCCTAGTGGTTTTGAATTTTAAATCGTAACAGTATCAAACCCTGTCACTAATAATCATTCCTCTTTCCCTCTGTCCCCAAACTATTAAGCCACAGAGCTGAGGACCCTGTAAGGACTGTGGGTATGGCTAGCCTCAACTTCCTGTCGCAGGTCCTCACAAATGCACCAGGTGACTTTTTCCTTTTGAAACAGAACGTCAAGTGTGCAATGAGAGTTGTTGGTCATTCCTCCTGTACCCTGACTTCTGGCATCTCTTATAGAGTCAATGAATTCCAAGACTAGAAGAATGGGAGAAATTTAAAAGGACCTTGCTTCATTTGCCCTTTTAGGAGTCAGGTGAAAGTTCAGCTCAAATTGTTTCATCACCAGAACACCAAACTGGATTTATTCCACTACTCTTTTTGAGGTAGTCACCAATGTGAATAGAACACAAACACACACACACACACACACACACACACACACACACACCCCACCACCAACAAATAATAATAAAATAATATGAAAACCAGTATACTTTAACAACGGAAAAGCAAGCATGGTTGGCCACAGTAAATGTTTCATACAGCACAGTTCGAGTTTCAAATGAACATACCTTAAGGACAATTTTATTATCTGAAGTTGGCGTTCTCCCCACCCACAGTGCAAATTTGCAAGGGTCTCCTTCAACATGTTCCGTGACACCCAATTCTGAGGTCTGGACAAAAAGACAATTATATAATTAGGTGACAGTAAAATTCTGGAAGGATGCAGAACAGAGACCAAGGAAACAAGTTTTGGTTACTTGTGGCCATGTTAGGTTATAAGAACGCTGCTAGTGATCTCAGCTCTTGTGTGAGTTATAATGAGGACACTCTGTTCTTAGGCTACAGGTCACTGGTTTCGTCCTTCACTTCCTGTGAGCGTCTCTTATTGGAGACCCCAGTGCAGGTCAACAGGCAAAAAATTCAGGGGAAGGAAACCAACATGTGAAAATCCTATCTGACAATCAAGATCTGACTACTTGCAATCTTACAAGCAACAAACTGCAAAATGAGTCTTTCCTGGTTGCAAAAGGGCTGCCACCATGTTCTCTTCAGTATTAATGATGCAGCTTCCCAGAGGGCAAATGATGCTTTAACAGCTTAGTTATTTTGCAATTTCTTTATCAATAGCATTAGCTTTTAGTACTTCATCGGTAATTTTAACGGCTAAGAGGCAAAGTCCCTCTGTAATATATGCAGAACAAGGAAGCATGCAGTGAAAGGTCAATGGCTTCAGCTCCTCCCCCATAGTCAAGGTCCCCCTGATGCATTCTCCACCCCAGCAAAGGAAGTGATTCATCATCCAGAGCTCCAGAGGTGGCCTCTAAGGGAATCTTAACTTCTAAAAGATAAATTAAGTGAAGATATATTGGCTGCTCAAACAGATGAGCTTGGTCTCTAAAGACAGATGAAAGCCAGCTAATGAAATCACTAGCCAGCAACGTTGCATTGTTATCTTTTCAGTCAGAAGGTGACCTAAAATGATGTCAGCAAGCTGTAATCCAAACGACGACCTCAAACAGGATAGAAGCCAAACAAAATGGTATGAAAACCATCATTTGGGACCTGTGATTTCCAGATTATTATTCAGAAGATTTCCATACTTGGAGACGTTTTATTACTTGAGGAATTTCATTATATATGGACATCACAAAAAGTATGATGTGTAACTTGTCCAAATTGCAAACATCTATCAGTATTTATAAGAGATCTGCCATAAAGAAACCCACCTTCTTGGCATTTTCTATTCTTTTCCGGATGATGATTCCTCCTTAGTGCCACCCAATCGTCCCCTCTGCCCAGCCCTGCCCAGCGACCCTGCATGAATAAGCCTCTGAGAAACGACCCACTAAGTTAGATGGAAGCACACTGGATCCAGAGATGACGCTGCCCTTGGGCTTTTCTGAGAGCAGAAATGTAGTTTCACAAAGAGGCTGGTAAGGCTGGCTAGTGGTCACAAAATGGCAGCAGGTATGTGGCTCTTGCCAAGAAGTACAATGATAGGTTAAGTACGAATTAAAATGCATCACCGCATTTGCCAAGCAAATGGGGCAGCTGTCTCCACATAGCTGGGGCTGTGGATCTTTCAAACTGTACTTTGGCTTACGTATTATTTTCTCTAATAATGACATGTCACTGTTATAAACAACCATAAATTTACTTATGCATTTATATTTCATAAATTTATTTTTAATGGAAAAAAAACATCAAACCTCAGCATGGTAAGCCTACAGTGAGCCACCCAGGAAGGCTGTTTCCATATACTCCAATGTTTATGGTTGAAAAATTAATTATAATAAGAACTTAGTCATAGATATGATTATTTTATTTATAAAGCTAGTTAAGCACACCGGAGATAAATGATTTCACTTATGAAATGTTTTCTTATCCTGCAGTTATGAGATATGGGATTTAAGAGCAAGTTTCCTAAGTGTATAAACTCCAGAGCACCCTCTAGTGGACTTGGGGGTGGCAAATAATTCACTAAAGATGAAAACCCCACCACAATTCAGACTGGCACATTTCAGGACAGATTGGGAGGTTAAACTGAAGACGATGAGCAATTCTTCTCTACCTGCAAAAAGACCGCAATTGTGTTACCTTTAGACTTACAATTCTGAACGCCTATACTTACAAACAATTTGCTTTTGTAAAGGTACTTGCTTCTCCCACTGGAATCTTTCACTTCTTTACTAAATACTAAGGACATTTCAAAAAGGAAGAGATGCCGTTCTCGGCCCTTTCGAATTAAGGTTTTTGGGTCCCACACTTGGAAGGATTCCTGTAGGATGAGTTCTCCCTGAGACTCAATGTTTTCATCAAACCCTACAACATGAAAAGGGGAGGCAAATCAATTTAAAAGAAAATAAATGATGCACAAGAAAGCATTATTACTATTTTCAACATTTTTAAAATGCCCCAAAACCAACCCTAGATGAGAGTTTCCCATCTGATCCTGACGCCATGGCACTGATCCATCCTACAGAGGATAAGTCTTCCTAAGACATCACTTTACATATATTTTACTTTGTTCAAAAACATTCTGTGATTCCTCAAGGCTTTATTCTTTGAGTTCTACCCCTCTGGTGGGCCTTCCCAACAGTTGAGATTTGGTTCCACCCTCTACTTCTCTTCAGCCCTCTTCTGCAGCATCCCACCACATAAACCTCCTCTGGAACAGTTCCGCCTCTCCTCTAAGCCCCCACCTACTTTCCAGCCTCGGTCTTGATTCTCTCTGCTTTGTCAGCCCAGAGCATCCTTCCCAGACATTCTGCTCAGGTCCAGCCTTTCTCCAAGGACCTGTTCTAGTCTTGCTTCTTGGAGAAGTCCCTGGCTGCCCATGCTTGGCGCACCCTCCCTCCTCTGAATGTGACATTCTGCACATGAATCAGTCAGGCTCTGGACTTCATTACTGCTCCTCTCTTCATGGAAGTGGTCTGCTTTATCACCTGGTTATGAAGCCACCAGGGCTTAGTAAAGCCAGCCCTGGGGCAAAGGCTGCCCGTTACCTCCTGACTTCCACTCTCTCCTTTTCCTCTCATAGTAGAATCTCCCACTAGGGCTGCTCAAAATAAGCACTCCATTCCCCAGCCCCACGCATAGTTAAAAGCAGCCAGGTACCTACGCTCTGGGCAAGTAAGCACAGCAGTGGGTACCACTGCTAGTGTCGGCCCATCTGGAGTTCCCTCCCTGACCTTCTTCCCCACTTCCTGCTAGACGGAATGTTGGCATGGTCTTGAAACACCCTGGATCTAGCCAGCCAGAAAAACAACTAGAATGGAGAGAAGCTAGCTGGAACACAGCCTGAGTCCTTGATGACATCATGAAGGGCTGCCATACCAGATCAGCAGTTTATATCAGAGAAAGAAAAATCTGTTTTGCTTGGCCCCTGAGTTTTGGGTCTTATTACCCACAGCAGCACCTATGTCCAGTGTTACCCATAAAGACACGGGCTAGCAAAAGCATTTGGGGCAGGATTATAACTTACCCTGTGTAGCCTGGCAAGAACCAAGCTTTGCACCACAGGAAGAGCTTTCTTAAACAGAGGCATTTATGAAAATTATAACTGCTATAACTTTGAAACATATTTATCTAATTTTCTCTTTACCATGTTACGCACCAAATTCAATGATACAAGGAAATATCTGGTGCCTACTATGTTCCAGGCTCTAGCAAGTGATGCAACAGATACATAGATGGGGAAGCAACACATTCTTTTAAGGATTTTACAGTCCTAGTCCATCCATACACCCACCTACCCATCCATCTAACAGGGAGAGCAGGTGGCCTGCAGCAAGCGACACAAAATGCTACTAGAGTCCATAGTATGGAGAGGCTGTTTTCCAGTGAAGGGACAAGAAAAGCCTTTCAACGAGTGTAGAAGCATTTTATGTGGTCCTTAAGAAAAGCAGTGACACCGATTCTTTAAGACATGTTCTTAACCACTAACATAGAGACATAAAGCTGGGATTTTTAGGGTTCAGGAAAGCCATTTACAAACAGCGTCATTAGAAACTGCATACATGCATACTGGAGTATGGAGGGTCCATTACCTTCCAGCATGCTGAGGTGCATGGCATCATTGGCTCGCTTTGGCACACTGAGCATCACCTCCAGGCCATCTTTAATCTCTCCCTTTCCTTCCTCACAGCACGTCAGCAGCTCCTGCAAAGATTGACAACAGAAACTAGGTAAAGACTGCAGAAGGCTCTGTCAATGAGACCTTGGCAGAAACAGTCTATGAAAGCCCATGGCTTTCAAGATAAAAACAGAGTGTGGTCAACTGGGCATATGTTCTCATAGAAACAAACGACCACCTCTTTATTCAGTGGACGGCAGGGTTTGTCCTGTTCTAATCAGAGTAAGCCAGATGTATTCGCAGTTTAAGAAGAAATTAGTATACTTGTTAACAAGCCTCAAAAATGATAAACAGAGGCCGAGTATGGTGGCTCATGCCTGTAATCCCAGCACTTTGGGAGGCTGAGGTGGGTGAATCACTTGAGATCAGGAGTTTGAGACCAGTCTGGCCAACATGGGAAAACCCCATCTCTACTTAAAAAAAAAAATTAGCTGGGCATGGTGGCATACACCTGTAATTCCAACTATTTGGGAGACTGAGGGAGGAGAATCACATGAACCTGGGAGGTGGAGGCAGCAATGAGCCAAGATTGTGCCATTGCACTCCAGCCTGGGGGACAGAGCAAGACTCTGTCTCCAAAAAAAAAAAAAAAAAAAAAAAAAAAAAAAAAAAAAAAAAAAAAAAAAAAAGACAAATAGAGATATTTAATTATTGTGTAACACATGATCAGCTACTGGTTACAGCTGATGGCCATGCCAGGTCCAACTGCGTTTACCACACAATCCCAGCATAACTTTGAACCCTGGAGCCATGAATGCAACACCCCATCTAAACTGGACCAGCCAAGTCACGCAGCAGAAACAGTAACGCCGCATGAGTACTTACAGGCAAATGCATTTCCTTTTCACGTAGGATGTTTAGAAAAGCTCTAATGGTTGAATTACCTCTCTCTGGGGAGCCCTATGTGTGTGATCACATTTCAGAGCTATTTAGAGAAACATCCGTTATTAAATGAAAGATAGCAGGAACAATAAGTTCACCTTCTGGTGGGCTCCAAGATACTTTCTTACTGGTGTATTAATAATTACTACCAGTCAGTAATAGCAACAGCAGTGTTTTGTGTCTTGGAAGTTGACAAAAGAGAGGTATGGCACTGCAGTCAGCACTGGTCTCCCAGAGGCTGCGTGAGAGCAGCTCAGCTGCCTGATGGGCACCTTCCCTCATCACCAGATGGTGTTTACCTGTGATCCTAAGCAGCATGGCAAACGCTGCTCACAAATGCAGTGTACTGAGCCTAATAACTGATAACTGGCAGAAAATCTTCCTTGTTGGGGAGCTTAAGGGAGCTTATTACTGTTCTCCTGAAGAACCTCTGGCAGAGTAAGGTGAGGTTCACAAATTTAAGCACCGGTTTAGCAGAACTACACGCTAAAAACAAAATCCTTACATCCTGAGGACACTAAAAGGTAAATGCCTCTGCAGAATTAGAAAGCAAAGGACAAATCTGAATATGAACAAATTAGCCTCCTGACTTATTTTGCATTTATAGTAACTATATATTTCTGCAGGGATGGTCACAAAATCACTTAATGAAATTTTGATATGAAAATACAGAAGCACTTTTCCAATAGAAAAATCCCATAATAGTATCACTTTCACAAAACAATGTAGCCACTTATTACTATCTCTAGATTTTTCTTACTAACAAAAGGGTAAACAAGAGTTTCAGGTATTCGTATCTAAATTTCTTTCATATCTAGACAAATTACATAATAACTTCCTGTTGTCGAGCCTAGGATAGTATCCGGAACACGGCAGGATTCACAGAATACCATTACTGGGATGAACGTATGGTTTCTACATTTTAATGCTTAATAACATTCACCAGCTGAGAAAATGGTATGCTGAACATTACCAGACAAAAGCTGTCAATTTTTATGTAGTCAAGAAAATGCGTATTGATGATACATAATACATTTTGTGACAACTCTTAGCACGAATTCTAAGTTTTGTTTACCTTTGTATTGTCAAGACTAATCGCTATTGTTTTCCTAAATGTGATTTTAATTATAGTCATTCACAACCAATAAAAAGCAGAGGTCAGCCTGTCTCCAATACTTGTGATCTGTATGAACAAGGTGTGCCGTGAGGGCTGTGACATCAGAGGCAAGCAACAAGACAGAGGAAGCCTCCTGGGAGTGGGTTCTCCATGGCTTCAGTGGAAGCCCTGGGCATCAGCCAGCTCTGTGTTCAGAGCTGAGCCTGTTAACAGGTGTGAGTGATCATTCTGGGCACGCCCCTTACAGTCTGAGCGCTTGTTTCCATGCCCGCAGACTAGCATTGTTGGGAGGTCAACATACAAGAAGCATACCAAAGTGCACCACGCCTGGCCCACAGTCCGCAAGCCACAGCTGGGAACTAAGGGTACTAAAATATCAAGAACTGATGATTTCTCATTTTATGTTTAGGGTTGGTCAGTGCAGTTCAGATGCATAATCATGACACATACTCTCATTTAACTCTTGCAATGAGAAATTAGGCAGGGCCATAAATACTAATGAATTAAAAAGTAAAATTAAATGACTAGGTGTTTCAAAAAATTCAGGGTAATTATGTAAATGTCAAAATAATAATACATAATTCATAAAATTTCACAGGCTGAAGACCCATTATACATACTTTTAAAAGGAGTTGATACTTTGTTATTCGCTGAACCGGTTTAATAAGGTAGGAAGAAATGGAATTGGCTAATCCATGTCGCTGCTGTATCTCCTGTATTAAAACAAAACCAAATGAGAAACAAGCCTTAATCACAGGGCTACACTATTAAACCATGGCTATACGACACGTTACTTTTCCAAATACTGTACCTGACAACTTTTTAATCATGCTGAAATAACAGAGTTTTCTTCTCCTAAGAGGTTTTTAAATTATTAACACAGACTTCTTTGGTTCTAAAATGTTACTTCTGGAGAGCAAGGGGTACTTTGGAGCAGGAGGATCTACATTACTGTTCAGTGCACATTTAATGCCATGATTTGCACTTTGCATTTTGTAATTATGTCCTTTACAGGCAACGACCTGCTGGCTGGTTGTACTCCTTGCTGTGAAGACAAGCTGTGTCTGTGCTAATCACCACTTTACGCTAGCACCTAGGACAGACCTCAGAGTTACATGAGCACCATATAGATGTTCAATACCGCTTGTTACTGGTAAGAAGTATAATCAAAGGTCATCAGATAGTCTGGAGAACAGAGGAAGCTGGAGCAGAAACCCTCTAAAAAAATAAACCAACATACTATGAATACTGAAAGCATGTAACTTGTGAAATTTCTTAGGCATGATTTCTCTTATTCTTGAAGACATGTTTTAGGGCATAAGGGTTTCTTTTCAAGTTCTGGGGTGCATGTGGAGAACGTACAGGTTTCTTACATAGGTACACACATGTCATGGTGGTTTGCTGCACCCATCAACCTGTCATGTACATTAGGTATTTCTCCTAACGCTATCCCTCTCCTGGACTCCCACCCCCTGACAGGCCCCAGTGTGTGATGTTCCCCTCCCTGTGTCCATGTGCTCTTATTATTAAACTCCCACTTATAAGTGAGAACACGCAGTGTTCTGTTTTAGTTTTCTGTTCTAGAGTTAGTTTGCTGAGAATGATGGTTTCCAGCTTCATCCATGTCCCTGGAAAGGACATGAACCTATCCTTTTTTTTTTTTTTTTTTTTTTTTTTGAGACGGAGTCTTGTTCTGTTGCCCAGGCTGGAGTGCGGTGGCGTGATCTCCACTCACTGCAAGCTCCGCCTCCCGGGTTCTCGCCATTCTCCTGCCTCAGCCTCCCCAGCAGCTGGAACTACAGGTGCCCGCCACCATGGCCTGGCTAATTTTTTTGTATTTTTAGTAGAGATGGGGTTTTACCATAATAGCCAGGATGGTCTTTATCTGACCTCGTGATCCACCCATCTCGGCCTCCCAAAGTGCTGGGATTACAGGCATGAGCCACCGCCCCTGGCCTGAACCCATCCTTTTTTTATGGCTGCATAGTATTCCATGGTGTATATGGCCACATTTTCTTTATCCAGTCTATCACTGATGGGCATTTGGGGTTGTTCCAAGTCTTTGCTATTGTGAACAGTGCTGCAATAAACATGCGTGAGCACGTGTTTTTATAATAAAATGATTTATAATCCTTTGGGTATATATCCAGTAATGGGACTGCTGTTTTATCAAGTGGCATTTCTGGTTCTAGATCCTTGAGGAATCGCCACACTGTCTTCCACAATAGTTGAACTAATTTACATTCCCACCAACAGTGTAAAAGTGTTCCTATTTCTCCAGTCTCGCCAGCATCTGTTGTTTCCTGACTTTTTAATGATCGCCATTCTAACTGGTGTGGGAGATGGTATCTCATTGTGGTTGATTTGCATTTCTTTAATGACTATCGATGATGAGTTTTTCATACGTTTGTTGGCTACATAAATGTCTTCTTTTGAGAAGTGTCTGTTCATATCCTTTGCCCACTTTTTTTTTTCTTGTAAATTTGTTTCAGTTAATCATAGATTCTGGATATTAGCCCATTGTCAGATGGCTAGACTGCAAAACTTTTCTCCCATTCTGTAGGTTGCCTGTTCACTCTGATGATAGTTTCTTTTGCTGGGGCATAAGGGTTTCTAAAACGGCTTTGATTCTAAACACCAAATGTGCTATGTGCTCTCACTGTTTAAGTGAAATACTTAATACTAAAATACTTGTAACTCCATATACAGGTGCTGAATTTTGTCTGATGGCAAAGACCTAGAATCATGTGAAATATTAAAAAGAAAAGGCCACTTTGGCCTGGGAGAAGCCTTCCTATTTAAAAAGGCAGTGATGTGTAACGTGTAATGTAACGGTCAAGAGAATGACAATTAAAATAGGGTCATCTACAGGTAGGGCTTCATCTCAAAGACAGAAACTGAAAAGTTTATTCTACATCCCCAGACTTTCAGATAAGAGCTGATGATCCCATCTGTACATACACAAGTGTAAAGACAGAAAACAAGTTCAACATCCTCATAACCTTATGCACCAAACTATGCACACTATTCAATAGCACCTTATCCTTCAATCAAAATGTACTGGCACATATTTGACCAAGTTCTGGAAACCCAGAAAGCACTCTGTGTATCATGTTCTAAAGCTCCATCCCTTTTGTGCTGAATAATCCGCTGAATAGCTTTCAAAACACAGATGGCCTGTATCTACGTTTACTCCAATGAGAACACAATTAGTTAACCTTCTAATTATCCTAGTTGTTATGGCATTATTTGTAAAACTTTACTGGTAGGTTGACTTTGAAAATTCATAACATCATGAAATTAAAATAGGAAAATAAAAGATCCACATTTGTTTTGTTTTACTGAGGGGGAAAAGAAGCTTAATAGTTTATGCCTTCCGTGTACAATATTACATGTGAAAAAATGTACTGAATATAAATAGTAATGACATTATAAACGATTGAGTATAAATAATAACATACACACACACACAAACATACATGTATATATCATGTATATATTACAATCTAAGTTTCTTACAGATATAAGGCTTCCAGGATTTGTGTAGGATCTTTAAAAAACAGAAGACAATAGAAGAATAGCCCAATATAAACGAGAGATAAAAATGAAAATATTGTACTATCAATTAGGTGAAAGTTATTGAGTAACGCTGCATTTTATGTACACAACTTGGAAAATTACAGTCTCTTTAGGAATCTATTACTTACGTCAAAATAGGACCCTGCATGTTCCAATATCAGCTGAGTAGAATCAGGCTTATTTTTGCAATATGTGACATACATCTGAAACTTGTCAGCCTATAAACCAAAAAAAAAAAAAAAAAAAAAAAAAAGATCTCATTTAAACCATAACAAATCAACGCATGACAAACTTTCATATAGAAAAGAAGCTGTATGGATAATGGAAATTTAAGCCTCAAGTTGAAGAGACCCTATCTTAAAAAGAAAGCTACTGAAATAAGAACCACATCGTTCTGATGGCATGCAGCTGCAGCAGCCTCCCCAACCCCAGAACGTCGGGCTGAGCACCTGTCCTCTCTTTCCACAGCGGCACGTGCAGACCTGGCTGTGGGCTTTGGACAGCATGACTACACGTTTACCTGTCTGCTTCCCCTCTAGACTGGACGATCCCCCGGAAGGACTGGGAACTCACCTATCAGCAAATCCCCAGGGTCAAGTGGAGGCCTGGCATACTAAATATTCTATTTCAAACCATCGCCAGGGCCAATAAAAAAACTCACTCCACAAAAACAATTAGTTGAAGGATGCAATTCTTTGAGGTAAAGTCTATTTCTCTGCAAGCATGAATATAAGCAGAAGATGGTGACTTAAAGGAAATGAAGACCATCCCTCCTAACTTCCCTCAATGTCACCTAATAGCTGGGAGAGAACAAATGGTTGAGGTTTCATTACCCAAGTAACAAAACAATGTCCA
Source organism: Rhinopithecus bieti (assembly GCF_001698545.2). NCBI lineage: Eukaryota > Metazoa > Chordata > Mammalia > Primates > Cercopithecidae > Rhinopithecus > Rhinopithecus bieti. The sequence goes on along the minus strand of NW_016810977.1, from coordinate 1,835,450 downwards.
ACATCTTCTGGCAACTGTTCATATTTTTCCAGCTCCTTTAGGAATATGCTGCAAAGAATAAAAATGGTATCATATTATGAAGGCGCTTTAAAACATTTTACTAGTGAGATATGCCAGAAATTGAGAAATCTGTGACCCCTAAAGAATTAACAAAACATGTAGCTCTTAACTAGTGTAAGTCATTGTGACTTTCAAACAGCTAGCCAGTTTAGCCTTCAAACACTTTCTAACAAATGTATTTCTGGGAAACTGCTAGTGTGTTCACTGAGGATATACTTTAGAGATGTAAATATTTGGCTGAAAACCCATTTTGTCTTTTCTGCCTTCTGCTGGGGAGTGAGGGGACTGCACCCTTGCTGACCCCTGCATCATCTCACCACAGGCCACCTAAAGGAGATTCTGCCGCTGCTGCTTCAAAAACATTAAAAGAGAATCATGTCCCTCCTGTGGCCAATGCAAAGTGCATTTTATTTTGGTCAGAATACACTTCTGTTGCTTCTTCAGTTCCTCCTATCTTTTACTATAAGAGACCAAACACCATAGGCCAGCAGTCCCAAGGGGGCTCCACTGTCTCTCAACCCTCAGAAGTAACTCACAGGGCACCTGACGGCTCAGCTTCAGAGAAATTAAGCTTCCTATAAAAATATTTTCATAGTTTTCCTGATCTTATTTCTGTAGAAGATAAGTACAAACATAAAGTTGAGTCTGTATTAAAAGAGTTTCTAGAATGTCAGTCTTTTTGGAGAAAGACTGATAGGCTTCATTTGAATGGCAACAAAATCACTGACATCTGCCCAATTCAACGGGAACGTTTCATTCCTTGCGACGAAACTTCAGCATAGCACGTGGATTTCAAAAGTAACTGCTCCCAAAGAAAAAGCCACTCACTTATTATGAAATTCGTAGATTTCCTGCATGTTTCCGAAGATGATGAGTTCTTTGTTTACAATGCCAGGTGGAATCTCTTCCACACCACTGGTCATTTCCCACAGGTAGGTCTGGCCGAGAGGGAAACAGGGGTTAGACAAAAATAAACACCACATTTTCAAGAAACAGCTATTTCTGACATCTGTAAATACACAGAGTTAATGTGCAAATGAAAGTATAACTGAGGACTGGACCCTTTTACAAAACATAAAAAACCCTTCTAAAAAAGGCCCTCAGTTGCTGTTAATACTTGAAAAGAGTTCCTATACTTTTCAACTCTAAAATTATTCCCAGCGTTAAATTTTGGAATTAACCTACTCCACAAGTACAACCAATATTCCTGATACCACTGAGTATTAGTTGCCAGTCATAATTAGTAGGCACATTTCTCTGAAGCTGCTGTAAAATTCTGTACAAAGAGACTGTCAGCCAGGCCATCATGTGATAAACAGAATGAGAGGATTAATGCTGTATCATCTCTGTAATGAGTGAAAAACAAACCTAGAACACTACAGAAGTGCAGAAACATGAAACTGGCTGCTTAAGCATACTTTATATTTAAAAAAATGACCAAAAAAATTGTGATTATTCTAAGGACTACCAACAAGTAAGAATAAAATAGCAAGCTTATGCTCAATCTAAATAAACAAGCAAAACAAAACAAAACAACAAAAAACTTACTTACATCCATACATTCCCGGAGGTCTCTTACATAAGCCTTTTCAGTTTGAATGAGCTCAGCCATTATGAACCTTAAAGAGGGGAAGACAGTGAGGAGTCCAGTTAGGGTGCAGTTTACTTCACTATCTACTTTTATGGATTTATGAAATAACAGAGAGGGTCTAAAAGTATCAGTCTTAGAGTGATCATTTGGGAGAGGTAAATCACAAATAGAACAACAGTATCCAGCCGCTAATTCAAAGGGGAAAACAAGATTTCTGCAAACATTTTATTGAGGTACTGATAGATCAGGGTTTCTCCACCTGGCACTGTGGACATCTGGGGCCAGGTAACTCTGCTGTGGGGCTGTCCTCTGCACTGGAGAGTGCTCAGCAGCTTCCCACTAGAGGCCAACAGCACTCCCTGGCCCTCCCCACTGTGACAACCAAAGTGTCCCCTCACATTGCCAAGTGTCCCTGGGGGACGAAACTGCCAATTAAGAACCACTGGGTTAGAGCACTCTTATTTATTTATATAGGGTTTACTAACTGGCAACTTTTAAACACCTACATTTGTTTTAGGGGTGATAAAACCTATTAATTTCCTCTCCTTAGTATCACTATCTATTAATGACAATTTGTCAACTCCACATGAAACACAGGCACAGGGATTAAAAACTAGATGCTGTTTCTGAACTAGGTGATAAGAGGACAGTGAACCCAGTGAAGTCTATGCTGACACAACTAAGTCCACTCAGAGCAAAAAGCCTGGGTGCCATGTGACTTCAAAGCACATAGAGAAGCATGTCCGTCCAAACGACATTCTCTTCACTTTTTCAATGAATCCTGGTAGATTCTGAAAGACTGGCTTACTCTTTCCTGCGGGCAGATTTCCGTTTCTCTTCATTAAGTTCATGAGCAGCATCTCGAAGTTTCACCTCTGAGCCAGGGATACTGGCTGGAATGATATCTAGCTGGAGACTTTTACTCTGTGGAATAAGAGAGCCAATGAACTCAGTTAATTAAATCAGCAAAGAGGGCATTAGGAAGAAGACCATGATTTGTTCAGGTTGCACAAGGCCATTTACCGATTTGTTGGAATCTGAAGAAATCCCCAGGGCTTTTTCCAAAGAGGTCCTGTACTTCTCCATCCGCAGAGAGAAGTCCCTGTACCGCTTATCCACCGCAGTGACACATTTCTTTATCTCTGCCGCATGGGCATGCCCTTTTTCACAAAAGCCATCTGCCAGCTGTATCAATAGCTTCACTCTCTCTTTGGTTTGCTGCAAAAAACAACGGGAAAGTATTGTGAGGCAAATGAACTCGACTGCCAGAAACCTGAAACACAGTGGCGACTTGCCTCCAACTCCCAGCTCTGAACAGGAAAACTGCCTGGTGGTAGAAACTGAGACCGAAGCCCCAAATCCACCCACTCCACCTCCCGGATCCTTGACCAGCTACCTATCCTCAGCACTTCCACAATGAATGGCATTTTTATGACCTCAAAGAAGAAACTTAGACTATTTTGTCAGCAATGTCTTCATCTAGGAGGTGCTCAGTAAAAACACGTAGAATGAACGTGTGAAGGAATGTATGTGAAGAACGCAGTCTTCACCATGCTGCTACTCTCCTCAAAGCTGCTGAGCAAAGACACTCCTTGCTCTGTGCACGTTTACTCTTTGTGCCCAACTGGACCCACGGCTCTTTCAGGACAAGCAGCCATTCGACTTTGTGGTTTTCCTGGAGCATGTGTGGCCAAGGCTGTCCCCAGAGCAGGCACTCAACAAAATTCCTCATGAAGCTCCTCTGTATCACGTTGATTGCTTTTTTAACTCTTAGAAAATGTGGAGGAAAATTCACTAGTCAGGAAATTATCTATATAGAGGAACTGTAAATTTTGTTTCCCTGTTTGAGAGCTCTCTCTAAAATTATTTTATTTTATACGTATACAGAAAAGATCTTTCATTAAGTTAAGCATAATTTATTATTTTTCACAGAGATACACAGACAACCATAAACCAAGTTATATATACCATTTGGCAACCTCACTCAACTGGTCCGACAGATCTCTCTCCTCACATTCATTTCCATGGTTATTACTATTAAGCTTCCTTTGTTATAGTGTTTTCAAATAAGTGAGTTACTCTTCTTCTACGGAACCTGCTATTCTCCATTAAGCTTTAACTAGAAAATCTTTTTAACACATATTCAGGAAATTGACTTTAAAAATCCCCAAAAGAAAGAAGGTCAGAGTTCAAAACCCAGATAAATGATCCTAGCTTGTAAAATCAAAGTTCCAAGCCATAAGTCACTGGGTAACCTGCGAAGTCAGCCGTCAAGATCCTCCAGACTCTACACAAATAACCCCAACACCCCAGCCAGCCCCCAGCCACCCAACAGCACCCCCATTCCCCAGCTGTGGCTCACCAACTCACCAACTCACCCTTCCAGGCCAGCACCCTCCTTGGGGCCTCTGCACTGGTGCTTCTGCCTGGAGAGCCACTTCCCCAGATATCCCTATGGCTCCTTCATGTCTCTACTCAAATAAATGCCACTCTTTTAGTGGGCCCTCCCTGGACCCCCTTAAACTGCAGCTTGCCTCCCTGCCTATTCTTCTGCTCTGCTGCCTCTCATACATGCATGGCCTTCTGACAGGGGGTGCAAGTGGTTTTTACAATCATCGTCTGTCTTTCTCCTGTGAGAACGTCACCTTCACAGCCCAGAAATGTTTGCTTGTTTCGCTTACTAACATCCCTTACATTGCCACAAGGGCCACCTGTGGAGGACACTGTAAACCACCTGTAGGTCTATCTTTAAGGGGTGAAGAAAGCTATTGAGTGTTTTCAGTGATGGGGACACAGAAGTGAAGATAAAAAGACAATGCAGCTTGCCAAAATCAAACAAGAATTGTTGAGCAACTGAATGGTGTGACAAAAACTAAGTACTGTAAATCTGCTAACCTAAGAACTTTAAAATATCTCAGTATATTTTACTTGCATTGGTATTTTAAAATACATTTACAGGATTCAAAATTTCAAAGTTAAAAAGGAAAGTAAAAACTCTTCCCACTCCACCTTCCACTGTCACTAGTTCCAATTACCAGCTTCTTGCTATCACTTCAGAGACGTTTTACGTGCATGTACAAGCAAGTGAACAAACGTACGTAAGTATTTTTCTCTCTCATTTTTACACATATTCTTGCATACAACAAACAGTGCTCTGTATTAGTATTTTCTACTGAACAAATCCTAGTTGTCTTTCCTGATCAGAACTAAAGTCCTCGCCTGTGTTAAGAGCTGGGTAATATTTCACTATATGGATGTGAACTGTATGGATGGACGTAAGTTAACGTCTCTCCGCCAATAGGTCTCCGTGTTGTTTCCAAATTCCGTCTACCACAGCAACAATGCAAGAAATCAAACAGTTGCATGACCAGTGGTTAGACACGTGCCTGAGTGCTGCTGCCGTAACACACATTGTAAGACCTGGAACTGCTGGGGCAGACAGCAAGTGCAGTGCGAGCGGGCAGGAAGACGCCGCCAGAGGCCTCTGAGGGGCTGCCCTGCTCCATTTCCCCAACAATGCAGCCTCGTCCGCGCAGCATGGGGTCCACCTTTTTGATCTCTGCTAATCCGCTGGGTGAAATGAACTCAGTGTGGTTTTGATGTACGCTTTTCTGATATTAAGTAAAGTTGATGATTTCATGGTGAAAGCCATTTATTCCCTTCCTATGACACATGTTTAGTATCTTTTGTCCATTTTCTTGGTCTTTTTTTCTCCTTATTGATTTGTAAAAGTTCTTTCCTACTGGGAAATCAGTCCTTTGTGATATGAGCTGCCTATGTATTTTCTCTATTTGATTTTTATCTTTAGATGTTCCTTACGGTGGACTGCCCTGTGGAAAGCTTTACATTTTTTTGTGTAGGTGAATTTATTAACCTTTTCTTTCATGGGTTTGGATATTGTGTCATTTAGACAAATTTCTCCATACGAGGATATAAAAAAATCCTGTTATTTCTTCTGGTGCTATTAGGTACGACTGCTGATATTTAAATCTTCTTCTGGTATTTATCTCGGTACTAAGGTGAGATATAAATCCAACTTAATTTTTTTTCCAAAGCCATTTGCCTTGGAAAACATTATCAAAAAAAATTCTTACATCTTTTAAAGTGAGATATTATAAGGATTTTCATTCTTATTCTATTCGTTATCTCTAGAGATTGTTACAGTGCTTAAAAAGCACATAAACATTTTAACTGAACAACTTCATCTGTAGGCATAATTGAGGAACTGGAGAAAAATAAAAGCAAACTGAAGTCTTAAGTCCACAAGCTCAAGAGAGCTTTGCTCATCATGTTGTTAGACAGAAATTCAATGGTGTTAGACACTTTCTAACGAAGTAAGGCATTTGGCATTGGGGACGCTGGTGATTAGGACCACAGGAAGCCCTATGGGAGAAAGGCTGTGGCAACCTGAACAGTTCAGTAAGGCAATGGTTTCCGGACCTCAGTGTGTGCAAAAATCCCGTGGTGAGCTGTTCAAATGCTCATCCTCAGGCCTCACTCCAAGAGAGCCTACGTCACTAGGTTTGGAGTGAGGACAGAAATCTCTCTTAAATAAACACCCACAATCTGGATGCAAGTGGTGCCTGCAAGACCTGTGGAGAAATGACTGCACGGACAGTTGTGAAGGGACTGAGTCGAGTCTCGGTGAGCCACTGATGGAAGACTCTTGTTTAGCCCTCCAGGTTGATTTCCATCAACACTAAAAATGTTATAACATCGTAACAAGTGTGCTGAAAGACTTTCCTTTCAGAGCTAGGAATTCTCTATACAGTAAAGGCAAAATGGTTTCTTAGAAGATTCTAAGATCGGGTGACAGAAGGCAAGTGAGGGAGCCTCAGCTTATGATGAAAAATCAAAGGACATCTCCAAACACCAAAGCAGGTGTTTTCTGATTAAGAGAAAGGCAGTCAGAAACCAAAGAAAAAGATTGCTAAGAAAAGGAAAGGTGAGTGGTGTTCTTTTCAAAATCTACCAGTTCCTCCTAGTATAACCAATTCAATAAACCCAACAAAAGAAACAGTTCTACATATTTGGGGATCAGAAAGGTCATGCATCACTCACAATTTTAGATATTTCTTATAAAATACAAGAATAAAAAATAAGCCTATCCTTGCTCAATCTTTCAATAACCACATACCAAACTTGAGGAAAAGGAATATTCGGGAATGGAAAAATTCTTTCATATACACTTTATTAGTGGAACAGGCCACCATGTTACTCAATTCCAGACAGTCACGTGCACATCACATCCCCCATGCATGGCCCCTGGAGCTGGGCAGTGAGCAGACTGTCTGGCCGTACACAATGGCCTGCAGAGTAGAGTAGTGGTGAAAGATGGCAAATCTTAAATCTAGCTTTGAGTGTGGTATGTGATGTTAGGCATTTTCTTAATACCTTTATAATCAAATGATATTCAAATAAGCAAACATAGCTTGGGACTTCAGGCACACACACTACCATGCCCAACTAATTAAAAAAAATTCTTTTTGTGGAGACAGGATCTTGTCATCTTGCCCAAGCTGGTCTCAAACTCCTGGCCTCAAGCGATCCTCCCACCTCAGCCTTCCTTGAGCTCAGGAGTTTGAAGAGGATCGCTTGAGCTCAGAAGTTTGAGGATGCACTGAGCCATTATGGTGCCACTGCATTCCAGCCTGGGTAACAGAGTAAGATTCCATTACTAACACACACACGTACACCCCAAAATACAGATCATATAATGTGCATAACTATTATTTAATATCTAAATATTAACAAAAAGTGAAAACTGTCCAGCCAGGTGTGTATGTGGAGGAGGAAAAGCCACGATCCTTACCCGCAGAGGAGGGTGGGTCGGCCCTCCTCAGTGCTCACTGTACCTCTGGGGGCAGTTATTGTCCCATGGTCCTGCCCCTTGCCCTCCCCCAGTGCTCACCACACCCCAACCCTGGGCTGGGTCTTCCTGCTGCGCCCCCCATGCCTGGTCTCTCTGCAGCCCTGCTTGCCTGTGTGAGCCTCCAGGATAGGAGCCGTGGAAAAGGAGAGAGCCCAGCACCTCAGGGCCAAGGGAAAGGAGAGCTTTGGGGACCAGGAGCAGAGGGTGGCAAAGAAGAGCCGGAGGAGTCAGCAATAGTAACAGAAAGCATAAACATGGACAAATAAACAATACAAAGTAGCCATCCTCTCTCTACATGACTGAAAAATTCCTGTTATGTTTTCAAAGCCAGGGCAGGGGCTACAGGAGATAACCAATTTTGCTACTTTATAGAAACACTTCTTTTTAACCAAAAATATTATCCCGCTTATTATTTATTTCCCACTCTTATACATTTGAAATAATTGGCAGCTTTTCCCAAAAACTCGAATCTGTCATCAACGATAGAGGCCACTTCAGAAAATACTACAAAGGATGTATACTCAGACTTTGAAAAACAAAAACCCCACCGGTTGCAATGGTGACTCCAAAAGAGCCTCAAAAGTGTTGTGAGCTCTTGGAAGGACTCAGCCTTTGCAGGTAGAAGCCTTAATTGGGACAACGTTCAGGTCAGTATGCGGATTCTTGTATTTTTCCTCAAAAAGCTGTATTTACTCACATATATGCCATAAAGATAATTTGATTTCATAATTTTACTTTTATTTTCAGGAGAAAAATGAAAATGTCTCAAGTTTTAGACACCTCTGAACAAGCACTAACAGAGGCAATGACACAGACTCTGCCAACCATAAAACAGAGGTAACTTCAAGCTGGACTGAGTGTGAGCAACATGACTGTAACAGTTTTCACCATCTAAAGATGGTGAAACACCCCCAGGTGTAGGAGAGAAAACACCCTGAGAATACATAAAGGTCAACTTGGGGACAACAAACAGTGTTTCACAAAAATAGGAAGTCCTTGGAAAACACCTTAGAGAAGAAAACAGGAGGGGAAAAGTGTAGAAGGGAATAATGAGAAAAACAAGGAATAAAAGGAGACAGACGGCAGTATTCACAGACATCAGAGGGACAGAGGACACAGATGAAGGGAGGAGGTGGAGGACACAGAGGGACACATGTGAACGGCAGGAGGAAGCATCCCCCAGTTAATGTGGAACAGCCCACTGGGTCATCCCTTTTCTCCAATCTCATGAGGTATTTCTTTATGATATTTTTGAGAAAGACTCGCTTTCGACCTAGAGGCTACTACACGAAGTCCACTCTGAACCCACCTTTGCAGTGATCTGGAACTCCTCGTGCTCTTTCAGGAGCTCCTGGGTGTGCTGTATACTGGAGCCTGTGGAGGTGTGCGTGGAAAGGTAGAACTCGCCATTGTCATGGATCCATTCCAAAGCCTGGAATGGGAAGGAATGAATGGAGTCAGAGGGCTAAACATTCCCGAGAGAGGCCCAAAGGCCACAGCACCTCGTTGAAAGGTCAAATCACAAACCAAGGCTGGCAGCATCGAGCAGCAGTCCCTCTCTGAAGTCTGATCACAATTACAAAATTTTTAAAAAGCACATTCTAGATGGTTATAATGGTGTCGCTTATGTGGCAACAATAAAAAGTTTGAGTTTCTTAGAATTCCATAGTGTATATGTGCCACATTTTCTTTATCCCGTCTATTGTTGATGGGCATTTGGGTTGGTTCCAAGTCTTTGCTATTGTGAATAGTGTTGCAATAAACATACGTGTACATGAGTCTTTATAGCAGCATGATTTATAATTCTTTGGGTATATACCCAGTAATGGGATTGCTGGGTCAAATGGTATTTCTGGTTCTAGATCCTTGAGGAATCGCCACACTGTCTTCCACAATGAACTAATTTACACTCCCACACACACACGTTTGAGTTTCTTGTACCCACGAACCTAAAGGCACAATAAAAGCTCAATGAAAGAAACCACTACTATGAGCCTTTTTCAGGAAGGGACTAGAGTGGAGAGAGAGGGGATGCAGCTGCCCTGGGGAGCGCCCTGGAGCAGATAGGCAAGGGGACATGGCCAGGGCAGCAGTGGGAAGTGTGACGGGGCTGAGAAACCCAGAGGTCTACGCCTTCTGGACCTGGTGCAGGAGCGAGGAGAGGAGGAGGAGGAGGCAGGGCGCAGGGAAGAGGCTGAGAAACCCAGAGGTCTGCGCCTCCTGGACCTGGTGCAGAAGCAAGGAGAGGAGGAGGAGGCAGGGCGCAGGGAAGAGGGAAGCGAGAACACCACACCTAGTGGTTTCTAACAACAACATAAGAGGGACATGGGGACAGGGAACCGCGATTGCAGTTCTGCTTCTAGTAAATTCACTGTGGAGTGATGTCAAGGAAGTGGGATTTATGAATCCAGAGACCAGAAATGGAGTCCTGGGCTGGGAGACAGCACACAGAAAGAAGAGGAAAGAAAGACAAGAACAAGTCATAAACGAGCGCTAAGAAAGGCAATGGCCAGACTGGGAGATAGGAAGGAAAGCAGCAAGGCCTGAGGCGGGCAGCCAGCAGGCGGGAGGGGCCTGCGCCACGGCAAGATCAGCGAGAGCCCTGGAGGCTGGTCTGTGGAAGCACTGGGTATCCGCTGCACACTGTGACAGTGAACAGAAGCGGAACGGCTGGAAGGCAGACGGGACACCACCTGCAACAGCACGCACTTCAGGATTTTATTTTCGGTGAATAAGTGGACTTTAGGAAAATGCAACAATACATTCCATTATCTTTCTCTGACAACAGAATTATGAACAATTTTGCTTCTCTGTAGCTGAGGGATTCCTTGTCTTTCAATGGAGAGATAATATAGTTATGTGAGAAAAGAACCTGAAACCATCTCTAATTAGAAATCCAACCAGGCCTCCAATGATCTTAAATATGGTTAAACTGTCTAATAAAATGTTAAGAGAGTATAATTTTCCAAATGCGACTGCATGCACCTGACTGTCAGGAACATGCTGACTACACCTGCAATGTCGCTGGGAGGAGAGAAGGGCCGAGGCAGGGCAGGGCGTCAGATCCCTGGCCTAGGAACCCAGTTCATCCAACTCTGGGAACTGAGCCGTTCTGAGCATGGGCTGCATCCTTCGAGACTTACATTTTCCTAAATGGAACAAAACCTGTTCCTTAAGTCTGAAACCTCTGCTAAGAAAGTTAACTTTTCTTCAGCCAAAAAGCATGTATCCAATGCCTGCTCTGGAACAGCTGCGTATTAGGTTGCAAGCTGGATTCAGAAGATGGGTCCGCATCATGGTCAGAATGTGGGTCAACACCGACTGACATCACAGAATTGCCCCAGGTGACTTTAAGGCACCCAGACCAGGGCCAGGCCACACGCAGGTGCTGGGGGAATCACCTTCTCTCCTGTGCTTCCCTCCAGACCCCCAAATTCTGGATGAAACTTTACAGATTCTTAAGCTACCATTAAGGCAAAACAGAAGTGACAGGCATCTTAATGCTTAAGATGGGGTCAGATTTTACAATAAAATGATCTTCCATGACTGATGATACAGGCAGAAGCACTTCATCCTAAAATGACCTAAGAAGGGGATGCTCCAAATGAGCCCCCTTGATATACATCAACATTTTTTGACTATACTAAATTATTAGAAATTCTGGGCCAGGTGCGGTGGCTCACGCCTGTAATCCCAGCACTTCAGGAGGCCGAGGCTGGCAGATCACCTGAGGTCAGGAGTTTGAGACCAGCCTGGCCAACATGGTGAAACCTCATCTCCACTAAAAACACAAAAATTACCCAGGCATGGTGGCGGGCGCCTGTAATCACAGCTACTTGGGAGGCTGAGGCAGGAGAATCGCTTGAACCTGGGAGACGGAGGTTGCAGTGAGCTGAGACCATGCCACCGCACTCCAGTCTGGGCGACAAGAGCAAAACTCTGTCTCAAAAGAAAAAAAAAAAAAAAAGAAAAAAGGAAAGAAATTCTGTCACATTTCTTACTTAATTTTAGCTTGATTAATTGGAAAAATAAAAACTTTGTCTTGAAAATATAAATACATCAATATTAAAAAATCCATTGTATTTACCTCAGTACAGAACCAAGATGCCGTAATAGTTTTCAAACAATCCCCATCATTATGACTTGTACTTTGCTGTCTTAGAGATGAGGTAAAGACAGCAGGGGAAAGCACACGTGTTGGGGGGTCAAAAATCACTGAGTGACATGCTTTCACCAGGCTGTGGGGTTTTCTTTTCATAACAAACATAACTAGAAGGCAATACTGTTTATCATTAGAAAGTGGTTTTCAAGAGGGCAGAAATGTCAAGCTTGGCCTCTCTGTGGAGGCTGGTGTAAGCACAGGGGTTTGCGGGGAGGCTGGGCACCAGGTGTGCACTGACCTGCTTGGCACTCCTCTCAAAGACCACGTACTGCTGACACTGGTCCAGCCGTCTTTTCCTCATGGTCCAATAATGCAATACCCTGTTCTCCCGCTGAAAGAGCTCATTCAAGATATCTGAGAGAAAAAATAAAATGATGTATGTTGGTGCTTGCAATCAATTAAAACAGCCGCAAAATTCCATTCACTTTTATTGAGACTTTTAGGCAAATGCCATGCCAAGACAGCACGATAAATAAAGAATCGCGCTGCTTTCCTGTCTCAGTGAGCATGTCGACCAGACCTCTTCTCACTCTCACCTCCATTGAGCATCTTATGATAAAAAGACCACTGAATATTTGAGGTCAGTCTGTAATACCTCCGGCTGGATGGATTCGTGGGATACGTGTATTTTGTAATATGCATTCGGCATAATGCACAAGTTGATAATACGCAATTCGACAATGGCTGAAAAAAAATCAGCATTTTTTTCAAGACTGTTAAAACCTTGTGTATACGGAGGTTTATACAGATTAAAGGTTGTATCAAAGTGGTGGAGTAATAATCAACAAGGGTGGATTTAAAAAACAAAAACAAAAACAAAAAAACCAGGCCGGGCACGGTGGCTCACACATGTAATCCCAGTACTTTGGGAGGCTGAGGTGGGTGGGTGGATCACTTGAGGTCAGGAGTTCAAGACCAGCCTGGCCAACATGGTGAAACTGTCTCTACTAAAAATACAAAAATTAGCAGGGTGTGGTGGTGGGCGCCTGTAGTCCCAGCTACTTGGGAGGCGGAGGCAGGAGAATCACTTGAACCTGGGAGGCAGAGGTTGCAGTGAGCCGCGATCGCATCATTGCACTCCAGCCTAGGTGACAGGGCAAGGCTCCATCTCAAATAAAAAGAAACAAAAAACCATAACCCCTTAGGAGAGGAAAGGACATGAAGTGGGGAAGCAGAGAAGCATGAAGTTATAAAGGAAAAAAAAACTCATTACACAAACATTTAAAATGTCATAACCAAACAAGAACCACCAAAACTAGTGCACAGACAAAACTTTTAAGAACTGGGAACATATGACACAGAATAGTCAACAGAAAAATAATGAACAATTCTTTAGAAGAAGAATGAGCAAAGCCTATAAATATGAAGTTCACAATTTAAAAAATACAGTCACTAAATATACAGGAACACATTTAACCTCAAACAATGAGACCATCTTTCACTGCTTTCCTGGCAGATGAATAAGATCCAGTGTTGGAAAGAGTAAGGGAACAGGTAATCACAATAGTCTATTATGGAAGAAGAAAAACTGAGTATGATGACCCCAGGGAATGACACTGAAAATGTGCATGCATCCCTTTGAACTGGGAATTTATCTTTCACATGAACAGTGCTCACACAAGTATTCAAAACTGTTTGGACAAAGATGTTTGAACACTGAAGCGCTGGTTAGAACAGTGGAAAATGGGCAGCAATGTAGGACCCATCAATTGAGGGACAGGTCAAATCAACTTCAGAAACGCTATACTGGGTATTAAAAAGAACAGCAGGTCTTTAAATTCTGACACAGAAAGATGACTAAGATATATTACTAAGTGAAAGATGCAAGTTGCAAGGTAATATAGTCTCATTTTGTAACAAATTAAAAGTGGGATGGGTGAGTGAAATATACATGTTTATATTTCTCTACATACTTACATTTATATGCACAGACAGCTTGCACAAAAGTCTTGACAGTGGTTACCAGTAGCTAAGCAATTAGGTAACATATACATTTGTACACTTTTTGAATTTTTGACACTAAGTCTGTTTTGCTCTATAAGTTTATGAAACAAACAAAAACCCTTAAAAATATTCCCGAGAGTGAAACTGCAAATCAAATAGAGGGTTCCTGGCAACTTTATTATATTGGAAAACCATTAATATAGGAAGTTATCCACAAATACTGAGCTCCTAGCAGGCTGCACTTTGTGATAAATAAGAACAGAAGAGCAGCATTTACATCCAGCCTAACAACAGACTCTCTCAATATTACCTCCAAAATAAACCCCAAATTTACTGACTTTTCTCCATGTCTACCATTATCACCCTAAATACCACCATATTCTTAAGGTGACAATACGGTGTCATCATTTTTGATGACAATAAAAAATGCCTTTAGACACTGCCAACTATCCCCAGGGACCAGTGGTCATGCTGTTATTTTACTCCACTGAAGAGGTAAACTAGTTTAGTGAAATAAATTAAAAGTTTGAAATCTGAAGTCTGCTAAAAAAATTAAGCTGTCACTTACATGAAAATATCACACATGAAAATGAATATGAGCCAAACCATTTTTTCTAGTCTCTCATTTCTGGTCTCTGCCTGAGCCAGTACTAATTTTGGGCAAGTGAGCAGCAAACAGTGCTAAGTGCCCTCTTGGATATGGTGCTTCCTCAAGCTCCTGGTTGGG
>NW_016810977.1:1790656-1817483 GCF_001698545.2 Rhinopithecus bieti | reverse complement strand
GGGGGGCGGGCGGGGAGGCGTCTTCTGACCACGTGGTCTGAGATTTGTTCTTGCCTGTGCCTTGGGGTTATACTGTCTTTTCTGCCACCATTACTCTTACAGGAACTTAGTGCACTGACTCAAGCATAAATAAACCTTTCACCCCCAAGTAGGCTCTGAGGGAAACAGAACACTTCCGTTTTAATTCTTCACAGCATCCAACATTAGGATATACAACAGCAAAGGCATAATGAAGATCTAATGAGGAAATAAATGAAACATAGTCTCCCTCTCACACACAAACGTGTGTCAAACTAGTGCAACCGAGAAAGGACCACAATATCTTCAATCAGAAAAGACAGGACACAACCAACAAATAAAAGCAATATTGAGAGATGGATGAAAGGACATTATTTTTATAGGAAATGAACCAAGTAAACCAATTATCAATGCAAACAACTTGCTGGCCCAGAAGACCTACTCATGCAGAAAAACGGTTGCTTTTGTGAGTTGCACATTTTCCAGAAGAAAACTCCATCAATAAAATGTTTTACTGATAGAACTTAGAGAATTATATAGTAGTGTAACAAAATTATTTTGTGACAACTAATAGATGAATCAGATGAGTAGACAGTAGAATGTAATGTAGAAAGTTTTTGTCTATCATATTGTTTTGAAAAGTGCGAGATGAATCATTTGCTAACTGATTATCACAATTTTTTTCCTATAAAACTCAACTTAGGCTGTGTAGCCCTGGTCAAAGTTACTTGCTCTGTGCCTTAGTTTCTTTATCCATTTTCCTTCCACATCAATCCTATTACAATTTAGTATACATTTTCCCAGACCTTTTTCTAAGCACTTACACACACACACACACACACACACAAACATGGTTTCATAGGTTTTTATACTCAAATGACATAACCTACATATTATTATTTTTCAATTTGTTTTTATTAACTATGCCTTAGGTATACAAATTGATAATACTTTATAGTGATAAAATTGGGATGTATTTTCTCAATCTGAGCTTTTAAAAATACTTTGCTTATAGGTAACCCTGGTTTTCCTTTCCCCCTATTTATTTTTCACTTACTTTAACAAAATAGCCAATGGCAGTAAATAGCATCCTGATTTTGCATTTTCTCCCTGTTTATATTCTTCAATTTATTCAATAAATTATCAACCTATTCAATATAATATCAGCCTATACATTTGTTTAATCTTTCATTATTAAACTAAGATCATTAGTAAGGACTTCATTAACATGAAACGGACATTTAAAATGAAACTGAGGTTGAGAGTTCAGAACACATTGTGCAGGCTCCTTCCGTCTCTTGCCAGGCATGCACTGGGCCGCCCCTGGGGATTCCCAGCTCTACTCACTTTTCACTTGCTGTTCAGGAGCTTTGATGTGCGTCACCATTCCTGGCATGTTCACACTGTTCCTATGCAGGTATTTCAGGAAGACATCTGCATTCCTCCGAGCAAGGGTGCAAGCCTAAAAAACAATGGAGAGCAATGTGTTGCTAATTTGACTTCTACAAACGTGTATTTGGAGTACACATCACTGGGCTCTAATGTACGTCTTTACCTACAACATTTATATGGCCACTTTCTGATTTAGAAAATGCATAGGATAAAACCTAATTCAATTTAAAAAAATCTCTCTTTCCTGAAGCGCTCTGATGACACCTGCTGCTACATTCTGCCCTATAGAGAGGCCCATGGGGCAGGAAACAGAGGGCAGCCCCTGCTTTATGGTCACAGAGGAAGGGAAGCCCTGTCTCTGCCCAGCCTGGAGAGGTTTGCACACCTGGCCTGTCCCTGGATCACGGCCTGAGACCTTGAGCTGCAGAACTCCGCTGGGCTGTGCCTGGATTTCTATATAGGGTAGACAGTAAACACTTTCAGTTTTGGGGGTGGTCATACAGTCTGTTTCTCCATCACAACTACTCAAACCAACAACCAATGAAAGAAGCCACAGGTGACAGGTAAACTATGTCGAGGTGGCCCAACTTAGCTCTCAGTTCATAGTTTGCCAACCCTGGTTGGAGCTTTGTTATGTGATGTCATTGTGGTAACTGACAGTATGTGTTTATGTTTATGCAGCCAGATAAACCAAACCAGTTTCATTCATGTATTTTAAAATAAGCGTTTTATATAAAAGAATACAAATATAAAATCAAAGAAGGAAAAAACCCTTTAATTATATTTGAATTGGAAACATCTTGCACATTTCCTGTCTTGGGTCTGGAATTAATCTTTTCTTCAAGGAGCTCTATCTCCTTCTAGTGGTAAACGGTATTTAGAGCCCACAGTCTAGTCATCTGGAATGATCAGGGCTTTTGGGTTGGTCACTGTTTCCAGACCTTTTCAGTAGACGGAGCGAGGCTATATCTTTTTTTCAATTAAGAGAAAAACACATCATGAGTTTCTACTGATCCATGTGAAATTTCAAGTTGTCTGATATGGTCTGGCTCCGTGTTCCCACCCAAATGTCATCTTGAATTGTAATCCGAATTGTAATCTACACATTAGGGGAGAAACCTCGTGGGAGGTGACTGAATCACGGGGTGGTCCCCCATGCTGTTCTCACGCAGCGAGTGAGCTCTCACAAGATGTGATGGTTTTGTGAGGGACTTTTCCCTGCTTCGCCCTGTACTTCTCTCATTCTTCTCCTTCCTGCACCATGTGAAGAAGGACGTGTTTGCTTCCCCTTCTGCAGTGACAGTTAAGTTTTCTGAGGCTTCCCCTGTCCTGTGGAATTGTGAGTCAACTAAACCTCTTTCTTTTATAAATTACCCATTCTCAGGTATTTCTTCATAGCAGCATGAGAATGGACTAATACACTGTCAAAACCAAACAAGGAAGATGCTGAGGACTACGAAGGTGATGGCTAAGGACAGCTAAGCAACCTGCCTTGAAAGGGCTCCTATGGATAGGACAAGCGGCATGTTAAAAGATAAATGACAGAGACTGCTTTGAAACACACCAAATATATTTAAATCCATGATGATACTAAAAAAAAGTCATATGTAGAAGTTACTATAGCAACAATTCATTATCCTGAAAATGGCAAATAAAAAGGATCAAGCAAGCATTTACTCTGCCTTTTCTGGACAAACTCTATTTTAGAATAACCAAATAGCTGAGAGGGATTAATTCTAGATAATCGAGGCCAAAGGAAATGACAGAATTAGAGTATCACCATTTTGCAATTCCTAAAAACCAGTTACCACCACTGGGTACTAACCCCATTAGCTGAAAGGTGGAAGGGAAGTACAGAGGGGTGAATTGCACTCACCATACTTGAACTACTGATCAATCTTCTTACCAAATAACAGAGACAGAGAACTAGACATGATGTGTCTCCTGAGCAACCCCATAGGAAGCACAAGCACCACTGGCAAAGTTTTCCAAGCTCGCTCGTGCTCTCTCACTCTCTCTCACCCCGCCCTGCCACTCCACCCCCACCACCTTTCAAACCAGCTCTGATCAAGGCTCACAACCTAACAAAAATCTAGAAATTGTGGATGGTGTTAAATGACTCCACAGGATGTAATTACCAATCTGGAATGGGGGAAATGCCACAATCTGAGGAACCTATTTCTTCAATTAATAAATAGTAATGAAAGGAGGGAGTATTGTTTAGATTAAAAGTGATTCCAAAGACATACCCAACCAAATCCATATGTGGACCCTGTTTGAATCTTAATTAAAACCATGTATAAAAAGATATTTGTAGGCCAGGTGTGCGGGCTCATGCCTGTAATACCAACACTTTGGGAGGCCAAGGTGGGAGAATCACTTGAGCCCAGGAGTTTGAGACTAGCCTGGGCAACATAAGAAGACCCTGTCACTATAAAAAAATACAAAAATTAGCCAGGTGTGGTGGCAAGTGCCTGTAGTCTGGCTCCTTGGGGGCGGAGCTGGGACGATCGCTTAAGCCCAGGAGCCTAAGGCTGTAGTGAACTATGATCACACCAGTGCACTCCAGCTTGGGTGACAAAGGAAGACTCTGTCTCAAAAAAAAAAAAAGACATTTACAGAACAATCAGAAAAAAAATTTTTTTACAATGCTGGATTTTAGATAATATTAAAGAATTACTATTAATTTTTAAGATAAGATAATGGTATTTTATTTGTATTTCTGAAAGGAAGAATTTACTGTTTAAATTCACAAATAAAATGATAAATCTAGAATTTTAAATAATCCACTGAAGGTGGATATAGGCCCATATATTGGTAATCAGTGAAGATGGGTGAGTAAAATAGGGGGAGAATCCATTCTCTCTACTTGTGTATGTATCTTCAAATTTCCACAATAAAAAGGTACTTAAATATCCTGTACACAAACACCACAAAATCCAAGTTGAACAAGGGAATCCAAAAAGGCTTGTGATTACAGATGCTCCTTAACTTACCCTGATAAACCCATTGTTAAGTTAAAATATTGCAAGTCAAAATGAACTGATTGCACCTAATCTACTTAACATCCCAGTTTTACTTAGCCTAGTTACCTTAAATGTGCTCGGTTTAAGCCTATAGTTACCCTGGGCTGCAGCTGGGCAAAACCATCTAAAACAAAACCTATTTTATAATCCCATGTTGACGATCTCATGTAATTTATTGAATGCTGCACTGAAAGTGAAAATCAATGGTTGTTTAGCATTTCACGTGCAGGTTCTACTGAATGCACAGCGCACTGGCACCAACAAGTCAAAAAATCACAAGTCAAACCACTGTAACTTGAGGACTGCCTATATTTTTGTTTCGTGATTTTACCTAAATAGCTATCTTAATTATATGAACTAAGTGGTATTCATTTTTCTTTCATACTAAATGGATCCTGGACAAAGAGGGAAGAATTCTAATGATTCCACCTGGAAATCCTAATAGTGATCAGCATTTAGTAAACTTAAGCAGCAGGGACATGTTGGGGGTAGGGGCTTTAAAAAGGTGTTGACATAGTTATAATGACTGACTGTGGAAACTGTGACAGTTTTCTCACCCCGGGAGCTTGCTTAAAAAGAAAACCACTGTGGTGGGAGCACAAATTACCAGATATAATTTCCAAAGAGTTACAATTTATCCTCACAGACTGAACAATAACTCTGTCCGTCAGATGATGGACTTCAGAAAAAAACACAAAAAGTATTAAGTGTAAAAGGAAAGTGGTCAGAGAGGTGAGAACGCTGAAGCAATGAGGAGGTAAGGAGGAAAAGTGACCACCACCCCTACTTTTAATGAATCTGGGTGGTGATAACAAGCAGAGCCTCAGAATTTCTGTAAGAGCCCAAGTATGCAACATGGAACATTCAGCACCAAATGTTGCTCAATGTTTCAATTACTTTGAAAAATTTAACTCTTCCAAAGCACATCTGTGACCATGTATGACTAAATGTGACATACATAAAAATATGACAGAGCACTGTAGGCCCAACTACTAGGGAGGCTGAAGTGGGAGGACAGCTTAAGCCCAGGAAGTTCAAGGCTTCAGAGAGTCGTGATTGCACCACTGCACTCCAGCCTGGGTGACAGAGTGAGACCCTTTTCCTGAACTAAAACAAAAAAAAGAAAAGCAGTCTTGAAAATTCCTCATTTAAAGCTTTTCAGAGAGAAAACTCCCAGCCTGGTCTGCATGTGACACACCTCTCTTGTCGGAAGCATTTTCTGAGTAGGTATCAGTGACTGCCACCCCAAGCCGTGTGGCGTTTGCACCGTGTCTCCTCCATGCCATGCTTACACATCTTCTGAGATGCAATCTTTGTTCCCTCTGAAGGGAATGAAGAGGCTGAGTTTCCAAAGGAAGATTATTTTAAGCTATATTTGTATTGTTTTTCACCAAATCAATCAACCAATCAATCGCTCTGTCTCCAGAATCACTAGGTATTGTGACTTCCAACCAATCCTTATTCATACAGATTTTCAGCTATTTCCCTGCGAAAACTAGAAAGACAGGGCAATCGCATATGAAAAAGACGTTAAGGTTTTCTTTATTCAGCTGACTTCTCACCGATGCGATACTGCCCTTGTTACATTCCACAGCAGGCAAGAGCTGTGGGGCATGCTCCCTTAGGAAGCGATGACTGTGCCATGCGCACCTGGCAGGCAGGAAGCCTCTGCTGGGTGCACTGTCCGCAGCGCTGCCCCTACCTTCAGGCAGGAAGCCTCTGATGGGTGCACTGTCCGCAGCGCTGCCCCTACCTTCAGGAACGCCTCCTTCTGCTCCAGGTGCTTGCTGATCATCGGTGTCACGTGGTCTGTCTCGGAGTTTGGGCCCAGCTTATCCGCCCCGCCACACCAGTCTTCTTCTCTCTTGTACTCCTGTTCCAGGCTCTCGAGGACGCTGCAGACCTGTAAGCAGGAAAAGTTCGAGGCTCAGACTTGGCATCTGCCATTGCCGACTGGTATCTCTGGAAAGCCCTTTCAATCGGGCTCTGGGGATGAAGATGCTGTCAGGAAGATCACATAAGAAGGAGCCATGGGCTCTATCTGGCTGGAGAACAACTACAGGGTCAAATGCAGGCAGACCTTTCAGAGCAAAAACAAAACCAAAGCAAATATCCTGTCTCTCTCTGATGTGCTTCAAGTCATATGTTTAAATGACAAGAAGAGAGGTGTCTTCTCAGCTACTTTCTAGCTGATTCTTCTTTGACATCTAAGGTATACAGGAATAATTTTAACTCCAGAATGCCCTTTCCCTGCTTGACTTGCAACTGATTGGTTCAATAATGACTGACATGTCAACAATGATTAAGTTGTCCCAATAAATTAAGCTCAAAATAAAGTATCAGTGGAGAGTTCAAGAGAGGGAATCTCTCCCGACCTGCTCTGAGGTTTTGTAGAAAGCTACAGAGGCGTTGACGAGCTTGAGGCGATCTTCCATCTTGAGCATGAGCTGCTGCCAGTGAGATGCCACCTTCTCGGCGCAGTCCCGGATCATGTCCATATCGTAGTGGTTGGCCTGTAGCATGGCTTCTGCCTTCTGCTGCACCTGTAGCGCACTCTGATGTGTTTTCTAGAGACAGACAAGAAAAGGGAAGCCTTATTTGTCAGAGTGTCCCCACTGACTACAAAGCAACCAGGATGGCTACAGTTACTCTGTTCTTCATGATTTTGTGGAAA
Organism: Rhinopithecus bieti; assembly: GCF_001698545.2. Classification (NCBI taxonomy): domain Eukaryota; kingdom Metazoa; phylum Chordata; class Mammalia; order Primates; family Cercopithecidae; genus Rhinopithecus; species Rhinopithecus bieti. The sequence goes on along the minus strand of NW_016810977.1, from coordinate 1,810,373 downwards.
TACCTTCAGTTAATACTCACTAGGACGCTTCTAAAAGCACAACAGACAGTTTAGGAAAAAAGGTTTTATGCCCAGGAACAACTAGGGCTATGTTTAAATTAGCTAAATGAAGGATGAAATTCATCAGGACCTCCCAGAATGGGTCTCAGTTGTAGGGTTCTTAGTCTGAAAAATAGCAGGAAAAACCCTTAACAGCCAAAGAAGCAGTTGAACTGTTTCAAGTTTATTATTCCTATTGATCCTTCTCATAATAGCTGCTGGAAGCAAATGAACAAGTAGAGAAAAGGTGGCCAGAGTGAACGCCTTTTATTTTCACTTGCAACTTAAACTTTGGATTCCAGTGAAAAGTTTTCAAGAACTACTGATTTTAAAAGGAAAGGAAAAACAAATAAAAAGCTAAGAATGAAACAACTGTGTTCTCTGGAGGTCCATGCCATCTGATAAATCTATGCAAATAGCATGGCAAATGCAGTAAGATTTTGCTCATCTGTCCTCGCTAGAAGAGCCAGGACGGGCTGAGAAGTCAGCTTCTCTCCGGTGAGGCCGTAGAGCCAAGGGAGGGGGTGGTCAGGGAGAGCACAGGTCTCTGAGGATACAAGATTTTTTTTAAACAATAGCAAAACCTTTCTTTTCACCTGAAAAAGTACAAATGATCCCATAAAACACTATATACAATATATTCTAATCCTTTACCCAGACACAGTGATTTATTACTTGCAATTTAATTACTAGAAATCCCTTGGCACAGTATACAGATGCCCAGAGTTTGCACCTCAGGAAGAGGTGTTAATGCATGTCCAATGGCATCAAGCAGTTGGCAATAAATTAATCTAGGGAATAAATTAGTGGCAACTTCTATAGCTTTCTTCTCTGGCTGACAACGTGAGCAGAGGAGGGGAGATAACATTTCTGTAATCGAATGTTCTTTTTCCTTTGACATTACCTCACCACTTCCAATCAGAACCATTACCCATGTGCCCTACCCATACCAAAAAAATAAAAATCATTAGTCCACATGCTGACAGTGAACTGGATGAGGCCTGGAATTAGCCTGAGTCATTTTGCTACAGTTCTGGCATACAGACCCTTGTCAAGGTGAACATGGCTGCTTTTATAAAGCAGGAATCTGAGGAGTTCTGCTGTCGGCATCGTTTACTGACTGATAGTGAATTCATGATATACACCTGGTCTTGGTGAACTCTCTGCTTGGTTGAGGTTGGTAACATAGGAGAAACATACTTATGAGACCAGAAAGATACTACAAAACCTCAGCTGAGACTGCAATGTGGGCTCCTTTGTTCTGAGCTGTTCCAGATCAGAGAAAGTGCATCTTGCCAGGACCCCTACAATAGGAGAACAACAGGAACCCCCTGGTTTCTGAGACCGTTGGGATCCTTGCAGTGAGGCTGCCTGTCTGGGATGCAAATCCTCACCTCACTGTGGCGCCACACTGTTTCCCTCTCCTGAAATCAACTGCAGACTTAGAAGCACTGTCAGTTTGGGTCCTCTGAGTTGTCTTTACCAATCCAGCCCCGTGTGGCTCCCATGGTCAGTGCCATGTGGGGGATTCAGGATGTTTGTCCTGAGGAATGAAAGAGCTAAAGCACAGACAGGCCCAGCGCCCTTACCTCAATGGCATGCTGGAACTGCTCGTGCTCTCGTTGGAGCTGCTCTGCCTCTTGTAACGAGCTGGCTGTGATAAGTCCGGCATTTAACATGGACTCTCCGTTGCGGATCCAACCCAGCACCTGAAACATTACACAGGGTAACTCCAAGCAGCGGACTTTCCAGAGAATCCTGTGGACCATCAGGGGTGAGATATGAGCGTGCAAGGTGGTCCAGTTGCTCTTGGCAGGTACAAGGCACTGATGGCTTCATCATCCTCCTGGCAACAGCCTGATGTTCTTCCATGGTACCTGATTGCAAATGCTGCATCTTTTTAATTAGTTCTGTTATTTTTAGTAGCAAATGGGAAATGAAAAGGTGGAGGGTCCAGTGGATTGTTGCTACTAGTCCACAAGTCAGAACAGATTAAGGGCTACATTTTAGAAAACCTACTGACACCAAGAATTCCTTGATAATCAAGAAAAGCGTTTTTCATTCTCTTTCAGCATTTTAGGACTGAAAATTGGCAACTGCTTGAAAAGTGGGAACTAATTTATTTCATGCACTAATGTTCCAATTTAATTGCAGTGTTGAACGGCATAATAAAAAAGGTATGAATAACACTGTGCTACAATGATCAGGTTCAAACCATGAGCTTCTCAACTGCACGCACACTCAGAGGAAGTAAATTCTGACAGTGGAAACCACAGATTGTGGGAGGTCTTCTGGATAGCTGGGTGTGGAAGAGACCTCAAGTAACCTATATAATACCTATTGCCCTCTCGTTTACTTAGCACAGAAGTACTTCTATTGTCTAAGCCCTCTCCCAAAGTTGGGGCTTTACTTAGAAAAACTTCAACTAAGTAAAACCCCAACATTTGAGAAGTGGGCTCTAAACACATAAACCACGATTCTGTCGGCTGGCGGTTCTTCTAAGTAACCACGCCCCCGCCACTTTCGGAAGAGGGCTTAACCTAACAACCAACTTCTCAGCTCCTATTACACCTTGGCTACAGTAATGTACAAGTCTAGCCAATGAAAGCAAAGCAGGAATCTCTGGGGAAGTTTGTGAAAATATTTCTTTTCTGACAGAGGGGCTACCTCTTTCTCATTATGTGTTCCCCTTGCTGGTAATTTGGGATATGGAGGTGATGGCTGGAGCTACAACAACCACTTGGCAACCAGAAGGGAAAGGCCGCCCATCACCAAGATCTCAGCCTAATGTACCACGGGAGCACTAAATGCAGACCAGCTATCTTCTATATCCTGACTTGTCACATGGGGAAAACACCTTTCCAAAGCCACTATTTTTTAGTCTCTGTTATAGGCAAAGGCAAATCCTAAGGGATACATTTATTTATTCCGTTATTTCTTAAATAAATTGGTTTGTGTTTTTGCAAGAAGGAGCACTTTGTTAGCAGGTCACAACACTTGTTTATATGTAAAAATACCCACGCTACAGATGGCATGTGGGAGACCAAAAGGTGCTCTTTTCAACAGTTCTGACTGAAGAGTCTACCTGCTCCAGTGTGAGTGTCACCTACTTCCGCACCACCTCCTGCTCATGGTCCAGAGGCATCTTAAGTCCCCTCCAACCAAACTCACTTTCTGTTTGCTTTCTCTGCATCTTTCAGGGCACCATAAACTTTTCTCTCCCTCCATCAAGCCAGTTAATAAAATGTCATATCCACGCATAGAATCCCACTGGTACTGAGCCAAAAGCAATCCCTTCCCCATGTTCTATTTTCACTTTGTCATGCCATCAGGATGTGGTATTATGGTATCCTGATAACACAAGAAACGAGCCAGGCATATGGAGTCTGAGAAAAAATCCAGATCCTAATAGTACTGGGCAGAAAAAGTCATGTAAGAGGCAATATGCTCAGGGTTTCAAGCAAGAGACAGACAATCAATATTGAAAGAAACCAAGGGCTGTTACCTTCTAGTGCTGCCCGTGCTGGGTGAACAGCCAGCCAGTCATCCTGGCCACTGGCTCCCTTTTCACACATTAGGGAAGGCTGTAATGGCGGGTGTGTGTATGTGCGCATTATCTTATATATCAAGACAGCTGTGTTCTGAGTGGGCACAATCCTCCCCAGTGCTACAGGTCAGAATTTCCAGGAAGTCGATGCGATATCAAACGTCTGAAGCGCAGCCTCCCCAAGCATCCAGTCGCTTGCTCACCTGTTTCACTTCTGCCTGCAGGTGGCGAAGCTGCACGCACTGCTCCAGGTGTTTCCGATGCTGCTCTGCGGCTAAATCCAATTCCTGCTGCTTTTCATGAAGAAACTCCAGCAGGTCCTGGACCCGAGTTGCCATATCTACATCTCTATCGCAAAGCAGCTCCACGCCTGTGGACATTAAAGGGAGACCCTAGAATTCAGCTAGCACTTCAACCTGCTGTTCTCAGAGGCGGATGGCACAAAATCTGCTTTTGTGAATGATCTGCCCAGCTAGGGGCCAAGCCACTATGCTAAAGGGCAAGTTCAAGGAGGGCAATGTGTGTCAAAGCATGTACAGGCAATCAATCCACGTCCACATCCCATCCATTTCTACTCCCACAATGATAACTAGGAAAGTGTAGCATCTTTACAAATGAGTGAATTTCAGGGTTTTTTGTTGTTATTCTCATTACATGCAGTTTCTTCTTTAGTAAGTATTTAATTTGTGTGAAATGAATAATGCAATATGCAGGTTGTTGTTAAGTTTCTAATACAATTCTGAACCTATAGTGACATCTGCTGGTAAAATATAAACTAAGAAAATAAAGAATGTGAAAATGTTTTCCTGGGATTATAGTTCATTTATATTATAGTTCATTCACAGAGATACGATATGTCATTGTGTAAAATTAAAATTTATGATACTTAAAATAGTATGTGAGAATATCATGGGTGAGTACTCTAACGATGTTAGAATGTGACTGTATTACATAAAAATGCAAAACATTCGTTTAAAGAACAGGTATCTAGAATACCTATATCGTAGGAACTCACAAAATGTGCAGTCATCCCACTGAAATAAACTGAATTGCCATGAGGACATGAAGAAATCACAATGGACACATATGGAACGAGCCCTCTTACCAGAGGCCTGGACCTCATTGACATACTGCAGAAGATCTTGCCCTTGGTGGATGACGTCAAAAGTCAAGTTGTTCATGGTCAAGGCTTTGTCTGCATGGTGCTGGAGGCGCTGCTCTGCGATCGTGAGATCTTCGGTGTCGAAGTCATTCATTTGCTGAGAAAGCTCATCATTCCAAGACTCGAGGTCTGAGATAATCTGAAAGAGGAAGGTATTTAAGATCAAGACAAAAAATAAATACACGCAGCCACCTCTCACTCTGTACCAAGTAAGGAAGGAAGAGATGTCTCGCTGTCAAAGAACAGAGACGTCAAACACTTAAGATGCATGACTTTGGGGGTGTACAGATCACACCTCAATAAAGCTGTTTAAACAAACTAAACATAAATAAATAAATAAATAAATAAATGGACACAGAAGCCAGATGAAGGGGTTCCCACTGGTCAAAGATACCAAAAGAGAAGATAAATAAATTACCGAAACTACGTAAAATATATTGTATATACAAAAATCCATTAATATTCTTATGGTGTTCAAAAATAATGAGAAGCTAAAAGTCAAAAAAAAAAAAAAAAAAAAAGAAAGAAAGTAAAGAAAAAGTATTTGGTGTCTACTAGAAGTAGATAGTAAATTGGCTGGGGGTGGTGGCTCATGCCTAGAATCCCAGCACTTTGGAAGGCCAAGGTGGGAGGATCACTTGAGGTCAGGAGTTCAAGAACAGCTTGGCCAACATGGCAAAACCCCATCTCTACCAAAAAATACAAAAATTAGCTGGACGTGGTGGCATGCGCCTGTAGTCCCAGCTACTCGGGAGGCTGACATAGGAGGATCGTTTGAACCTGGGAGGCGGAGGTTGCAGTGAGCTGAGATGGCACCATTACACTCCAGCATGGGCAACAGAGTAAAACCCTCTCTCAAAAAAAAAAAAGAAAAAAAAAAGTAGATAGAAAACCAATCATTATCCTAAATATTAGCACTTAACTAAAAGATAAAAGAACATTTTATAATGAAGAATTCCTCTTTATAGATGAACCTAGTTATTAAATGCAGAAAGAATAATAAAATTGCAAAATTGTTTTCACATTCTCATAAGCAATGATCATCAGCACATAGTGAACTACTGTGAGAAAAAGGCTGAGGGGATTTAACCACAGAAGGCTCAGCATGATGGTGCCTGAACCGGCCTCAGGGTCCCCAGGGAAGTGGGATTAGACAGGCCCAGCCTTCGCATGGGGAACTACGATGCACCACCTCGGAAAGACTCTTGCACAACAACAGAACCAGAATCAGGTCTTTGCATCTAACTTCTAAGTTTAGAGGAAACACCAGGGAAACTAAAAGTTACACAACCTAAAATAATACAAGTGAACAAACACTGAATGTGGGATCTGGTTCCTTTGACAACCGATCTAGTTATTTTAGCAAATGATGGCATAAAAAAAAGGGAGGAGGACAAAGGAGAGACAATTCTAGATTAAGAAACTGACCATTAAACACAAGAGCCAACCTCACATGCCTCCTAACTGAGGCACCCACGTCAATCTGAACATGCTGTGAGTCAATGACAATAAGAAATGACTGTTAAATTGGGGAGATGTTTAGTTGATTGTGGGGATGTAAGAAAATGGCCTCATCTTTTAGAAAAGCCATTAGAAGTGAAAGAATAAGCTGGCAATGATTTTCTCTAAAACACTATAGCACAGCAATAACCAAAGAAGGTTAACCAGGCTGGTAAAATCATGCTGAATTTGTGGGACAGGCACACGGTAGTTCCATTGTACTGCCCTCTGTACTTCTGTATAGCTTTGAAGACATTCATTCATTCATTCATTCATTCATTCATTCATTCATTCGAGATGGAGTTTCACTCTTGTCACCAAGGCTGGAATGCAATGGAGCAATCTCCCCTCACTGCAACCTCCGCCTCTGGGGTTCAAGCAATTCTCCTGTCTCAGTCTCCGGAGTAGCTAAGATTACATGCCCCTGCCACCAAGCCTGACTAATTTTTGTATTTTTAGTAGAGACGAGGTTTCACTATGTTGACCAGGCTGGTCTCGAACTCCTAACCTCAGGTGATCCGCCCGCCTCGGCCTCCCAAAGTGCTAGGATTACAGGCGTGAGCCACCACGTACGGTCATAATAAACTTTAAAACATAACTCCATACTCCTGTGGGCCATCAGATGTGGCATCTTCCTGGATAAGAGAGGAAACCTGGCCAAAGCCGAAACTGCTCAGATTTTCATTTTTCAGGATTAAAGAGAACAGAGCTTCTCAGGCTGTGATCTTCTAACAGCTTCTGAACCATATCTGAAGCTGGCCTGAGACTGGGCTGCAGGTACAGCTTCCTCTATTCAGGATGCACTCCCCCAGGCTCTGAAACGCTGGCTCTATCTAGGACACTTGTAATTTTGTGGCTTCGCTGGGGGGAAAATGTATGTTTTTGTTTCCTGATCTGGTTCAATGAAACTGGAAGTACTTTCATATACTTACAATAAATACAATTTTTTTAATATTAAAATTTTTTTTCTCTTTAAAATAGTATTAAGATAAATGAATCAATTTTTTTTTTTCAAGTATCAAAATGTCCTGGAAGAAAAACTGCAACTAATGCTTCTGGTTGGTTTGTGTTTCCTAGTTGAAAATATTCAATATGCAGCTAAGTTTTACAAAAGTGAGTCCTTTGAAGTCAGAGAGGGGAGTGGGCCTGGCTGGTCTCCCATTTAGTCTGTGCTGCTACCTTGGGGAGGCCATGGCAGGCCCTCACTGGGCAGAGGCCAGCGTGCTGGTGCCTCTTCTCTGCATAGCTCCATGTGGATCTAAAGGTCAAGACTCCGAGAGCACCTGAGTAGATTTCACCAAGCCACGTGTTTAGGGTTTGACTCCTTTCTTGTTATTCGCTAATGACGAGACTGAGCAGAGCCAAAAAGGTCTGTTGTTGTTAATGAAAACAGTGCTGGAGATTTAGACAAGTGGCCAAGCAAAGGCATCCAAGAGAGTCCTGCACAGGGCTGATTTGGCCCTCGCACCACAAACCAAAACCACTCCCCAGGGCAGGCCTATAGACAGGCCCAGGGGAAGCCACACGGCCCACTATGGGCAGAAGGTCCTTCCTGTGCCGAGGTGACTGAGGGCAGGCTACGCACAGCCCTGCCATCCCCAGCCCGAGTGGCAAGGACTGCTGATGAGTTCGAAACCAGAGACAAGAAATAAATATTAAGAGGGTGTGCTCTGCAGGTGTCTGTCAGCAGTCACAGAGGAACCACAGGGCAGCCCAGAGGTATGTGGAGGAGGCCTTTGGACCGTCACAGTCACCAGCTGTACAGAGTGGCCAGACTCCAGGAGGGCAGGCTCACCCGCGGAGGGGAGCTTTGGCTCCTTTCGTCAGGTTCCCAGGTAAATTCGCACTCATGGGACTGGACTGACTTCTGCTCGCACGGTGTCAAAAAAGAGAGCTCCTCCTAAGCACAGAACCCAGAACCACTCTCTTTTTGTTGAAGAAAGATAAAAGACACCTGTAATTTCTTTCTCCTGTCCACATATAAGGTGCAGAAGTCCATGTTTAGGTAAGAACTATGGATAATCTAAGAACATCTCTTTGGGGGGAAACTGGGTTTTCTATTATCTAAAATGCTATGACCACAAGTCAGGATTATTCCCACTCTGGGAGAGAGAAGGGCAAGAGAGAGAAAGACGGAAAGAGAAACGGAGGAAGCAAGGAAGAGAGAAGGTAGGAGAGAGAGAAGGTGGGGAGAGAGAGAAAAGGGGAGGGTGAGGACAGGAGGAGGGGAGGATGAGAAGACAACAGGGAGGAAGAGAGGGGGGGCTGCTGCCTGAGGCTGATGACTGTGCCTAAGCTGAGGACAAGGGAGTGCTGTGTGCGACCCAATCAAGGTTTAAACACCCCAAGACTGAGAGAAAGCTGTGCTGGCTTCCTTCGGTTCTGCTCAGCGCTTGCTGTGCTCTGCTCCTGCCACGGGAGCTGCCTGCTCTACTGTTTCCAACATTAGGGCCCAGGGTTGAGCATCCCCTGGCCTCCTAGGGATGATCCAATTCCAGCCTCCAGGAACCCTCTCTCCCTCCCGGACTCCTCCTGGTGCAGAGGGTGGGGGTGTGGGTGAGGACACAGGACCTGAGCGGGGCAGAGACAAGAGGGCACTGGTGCTGTGGAGGAAGCCAAGGGCTCCCACAGGCAGGCAGGCAGGCAGGCAGGCGCCGGCCACGGGACACTCACGTCGATGGCGTCCCTCTCGAAGATCCGCAGCTGCAGGAAGAGCTCCAGCTTGATCTTGCGCTCCTGGAAGAGCTCCTCCATCTGCGACTGTGCCTCGTCCAGCTGCTGCAGCACCGTCTCAATGTGGTTGATGGAGCTGTTGTGGGGGGTCTTGTTACTGGAGATGGCAGAGTCCCTGCAAGAGCGCACAGAGGAACAGGAATTGGATGAGAAAGTCACACATTGTTAGATACCAGATCCGGCCACGCAAATCTTCAGGGGAAGAAAGCTGGCAGGAAGCTGCACTGCTTGTCTCAGAAAATGGAACGGGCGGGCTGCTCCCCTGTAAAACAATATTAGGCTTCCTCCTCGGAGCAATCCTGCTGAATCTGAGGATACACTGAAGAACTTCTCTGGCATTTTCTGAAATCACTCTGTAAGAAGGCTACTAATTATAGAAAATCACTTTAGAGTTGTATTTTTAGCCACTTTTCTTGTTAAGTAAAAAACGGATGATACCTGGTTAGCATAAACGACAGAATCATATTGGACATGAGAGGTTAACCTTTAATGCAATCAATTAAGCCTTTATTAAGTAACTGCCTGCTGTCTCTCCCAGCAAAAGTGAACGTCATGCAAAGTTATCAGTCAATGACTTGAGAAACTGTCCTGAGTGATACAGTAGGGGGTTAAATGGTCCCCCTGACCCAATAAAAAAAATCTGCTTCCAGAGGAAACAAAACCAACCCTGGCTCTGCCTCCATATCCTGCTTTGAAGAGCACTTGGGGGTGGGTGTCTGCCCCTTGCAGGCCTGGCTGAATCTGGACGTTGGGAGGTGAATACTGCTGTCCTCTAGACCAGCCTGAGGGCGCAGTCCTCGAAGGCTCACATTAATCTCGTTTATAAAGAAGTGTCAATAATTACTAGTTGGATGCTAAGAGAAAATATTAAAATTAAATTATGTGGCTTATTAGTCAACGTTATAACGAAAACTATTATGAAGTTAAACTGTAAGGAAGGAGGGGAAAAGAAAAGAGAGAAGAGCCATTTCTCTCCTTTGCCTTCACGACGCTACTTGCTCTGCACTGAGCTGGACAGAGAATCAGAGCAGACTGCTCACAAGAGTAAAAGGGGAAGGGGAGTCACAGGCAGGGTTTCAGAATCTGTTTGGACCAGGAGAGGGGTGAGGCCCACCTGAGCTGCTGGATGAGGTCCTCCCCTTCCTTGATCACGTTGACCGTCACCTGCAGGGTGGTCTGCTGCTGCTGGCCGAAGCGCTTGATGAGGTCCTGCACGGCCTCCACCGACTCAGCATACACGTCGTCCAGCAGCTCCTTCTGCAGCTCCTCCAGCCACGTCCACAGCTGGGGAAGGGGAGAGGTGGGTGAGGCCGGCCGGCCTGGCTGCACCACCAGGTGGGCCGCCCGGTGTCCAAGTGGCCCCAGTGGAGACGGTATATGACTTGCCCTGGGAGGGGACTGGTGACAGACCGCTCCCAGAGGGAAGGAAGGAAGGACAGGAGGGAGGGGCATCCAGTCCCACTGCCAGCGGAACACATGCACAACAAAAGCAGCATGCCACCGCCGCAGGGAGGAAAATAAACAGGCGGGCAGCACTGTCACAAAGAGAAAAAGGAAAGGGAAGGGAAACTGCTCTTTCCCATATCTCCTGAGGCTCAATGCAGAGTGCGGTGGAAATAAGAAAAGATTCTCAGTCCACAGAAACATCTGCTGACATAAGACACCTTCTCTGACATGTCTCATGCTCTTACTTAGCAGGTGGACACTTTTATTTCAACTTTTCATTATTAAACCACTGATTTCCCCCGGAAGCACACAGAAGGAAGTGCACAATGTGGTGAAAGCAATTCACCACCGAGCCTGGCCCGGGACCAGGGTGTGGAGCTAGGGAGGTGACGGCACCAGCCCAGGCCCCACAGTCAGGCTGCCAACAGTTCGGGCCTTTGACGGAAAGAGTGTGCATGCCGAAAAGACGCAGACACCTCCACTGCCACCACCATCAAACAGGCTGCTGGAGACCTAGATGAGCAAAGGCACCCTGGAACGACAGTGGCAAGAACAACTTCGGGCCTGGTGGGAGCTGGGGAGCAGAGCCTACTTCCTGCAAGTTCATTAACTCCTGCAGATCTCTGGGGTACTATTCATGGAACCGAAAAAGACAATTAATTACACTAAGCAGGCCCTGGTGGCTTGGCAGTGGTTTGTATGTGGAGAAAATGCTTTCAGCCTCCTCAGGGACTAAGAGTCAGCTCACACATCTTCTGCATGCCTAGTGAGAACAGCCGGCTCAGCTGGCGAGACAGGGCAAGTCGGGACCTCCCGCTTGACACCCTGTCCAACGCCTGCTTCCTCAAGGCTCTTAAGTCAAAACTGTACGTGCAGAAAGAAACTGTGTGCATGTGGTCTTCTGTTTCCAAGCCAAGCTTTTTACAAAACAGTTTTACTGAGGTCTAACTGATGTACTATAAGCTGCACAAATGTAAAGTGTCCAATGTGAGTTCTGACATTTGTCTACGCCCAGTTCACCGTGAGCCTCTCCCTCATCCCAGAGCTGGCTGATGTCCTCTGTCCTGCTCCCTCCCTGGCACTCACCTGTTCTCAGCTGCTAGAGATTACCTTGCATTTTCTAAAACAATTTCTAGAACTGGATGGGACAGTATGTACTCTTTTTTTTTTTTTTTCTGTCCAGCTTCTTTCATTCAGCATAATTACCCTGAGATTTATCCACACTACTGTGTGTATCAAGGGTTCATTCCTTTTCGCTGTCGAATAGCAGTCCCTGTATGTATGAAACCACAGTTTATCCCTTCATCTGCTGGTGGACATCTGGGTTATTTCCAGTTTGGAGCCACTACAAATAAAGCTGCTATAAACATTTGGGCACAGTCTCTGTATGAACTTACGATTTCCTTTCTTTTAGATAAATATCTAGGTGTAAAATAGCTGGATCATATGGTAGGTGCATGCTTAACTTCCTAACAAACTGTTAAGTTTTTCCAAAGTGGTGTATCATTTTTACCTTCCCACCAGCAGTGTATGAGAGTTTCAATCCCTCCACTTCCTCACCAATAACTGATATGGTCATTCTTTCTAACTTAAGCCATTCTAAATGAGTGTTATATCTCACTATGGTTTCAATTTGCAATTCCCTAATTATTAATGATGGCAAATCCAATCTAAGCTTTTAAGTGTTCTTTTGCTATCAAACATATCTTTAAAAACACACTATTACCAGATGACTTAGTTTTTCTGAAATATGCATAGAGAAACTGACTTCCATTTGTAACAAAGAAAATCTCAGTATCAATTCCGTACTACAATTTGCTCCCTGAGCAATATTTACATACATAAAATATACTTTTATTGTTATTTGCAAGTCAATACATTCAAAATACAGCAGGCCAATTTTAAAATAAGAAAAGTGCTGACAAAGAAGTTATTTTTCAGTCCTGTTACTCAGTGTCCTAAGAATTAATTTTACTGAAAATATTAAAGTAAATAAAACATTTGTTAACTTTTCTCATATTATCCACCTATTTTTTGTGTCTAAGTTATCAAATTTCATACAGTTCAAGAATTTAATCAATGGGGTTTTAGAGATAGGCCAGTTCAAAATTTTCATTCTCTAGATTAAGGAAGAGAAGTCCCAGGTGATGAAGTGATATGCCCAAAAGCTAGTATCAGAAAGAATACTTCGCCACAGTTGGCATCAATATTTAATTCCACATGAAAACGCCACTCATCAACTCGCCAAATATGAACTGATGCCCTGCACCATCTATAAAGGGTCTATAATCAATAAGACGCTTTCTTGTTCTTTTGTTTCCCTCTAAATTCTCATGAACATGGCAGCTGCATTTATAAATAGGAAAGATCACAGCATGAAGGACTCTTCCAATTTGCACTAACATTTCCCATGAAAAACATTCTAAATTGCTAAGTCACAGAGTATAGTAGTAACAGTATTATAAGACTTAGAGTACGGCGATCTGGATTTAGGAAATGCTTTACAAAGCATTAGCTGTGTGACCTAAGAGATCACTTACTTTCTCAAGAGACTCGGTTTGCTTAAACCGGGATCCTAGGAATGCTAATGCCACCTCAGGGCGTCGCTACGAGAAGCAGATGAAAGAGGACACATTGGAGGGCTTCACGTCAACAGCAATGCTCTGGACAGAATTATTACCCTGGTTATAAGGATGGACTTAAATTAACTGAACAGGCAAGATTTGCTCAAAGAAACCAAGTATGTGCCAACGTGGCTGCACTGAGCTATAACTAACCAATTACCAGAAGAAGGCTGTAATGTTTCACTAAAGAGTCAAAATATTTAATCAAAAACATCCATGACATTATCCAATCCATGGACATTTCTACTTAAGATGGTAACCTGCTTTCCACATGCAGGTGGTGGGGTGGGGCGGGCAACTGGCCACACACAGAAGGTGCCCACTCACTCCCAAGGCAAACCCTTTGAGTCGCATGCAGCCACTGCAGCCTCCCACCCTCCGATTCCTCTCCTCAGATGGACACTGATGAAAACACGGTGCTGCGCAACTGCGTTGATTCTGCTCACAAAGAAAATAAACCATTGATTTCACTCCTTTCTCTCAAAAATCTCAAGTGTATCTTCCGCCTGAATAAACTGCTTCACTGAAGCTGCCCCCACCTTGTCACTATCCAGTGGGACCCAGGAAATGGAGTACTCCTGGGTCCCCTGCCGGTGATAACTATAGTACTAATTAATGGACAAAAAATGGAGAACACTTAAGGAAGCAACAGGGGACTCTGCAGAGTCAACTTATTATTCTGTCCCACTGCTGAGATGCTAGCAACAGTGCTGCCTCTGCACTTCATGTTCAAACTGGGAGCAGAAGTGAATGGTTTAAGCAAATGTACATCTGAAAAAGGTCCTCAGAAAACAGGTGACAGTCTACAATCCTGCAGCCCATTGCTCTTCTCTCACTCCAATCAAATTGGAAGAAATGTAGCTGAAAATAAAGGTAAAGGAGCCAATTCTGACCCAAATATTAAACCTGCAGCGCAGCAGGAGGGCGTCTGGCTCACTTGGTGACAAGTTGCCCTTCTGGGCACTGAGAAACCAGGTCCCCTGCTGGCAGGAGCCAATGGTGGCCTGTGGCTGTAGCTGCACTCTCCTTTAGCTAGGTTCTTATGCCGCTAATAGAAATTGGTATCTCTTCTTTTAAATCTGTTGAGAAAACAAAAACACTTTTAAAAAAAGCCTACTAGAAAAACAGCAAAATCGGCAAAACAGAACAAAATTACTTAAGGCAGCAGTAGAGAATTTGCATATTCTGAACAGGACCCATCTTGTAGCAAGGCCCTGAAATACAGGTGTCCCAACCACCCTCCCAGCCCTGCTCAGACAGGAGGGGTCAGGCCCCCAGCACCGCTGGGCCCTCTCCCTGAAGCCCTGCCAGCCAGGGCTCGGGGACGTCTGGGCCCTGAACTGGGAGATCAGCAGCCTGTCCCGACTCATTGTGAGGCCTCACTCAAGGACCCAACTTGTGGTACAGGAAGGGGGGCAGGCTGCCCATTTGGGTGGGGACCTCTGCAAAATTCCTCTTCTCCAGCAAATACTACCAAAACTACCATTTAAGATACAAAAGCATTTTACCAAGTCTCATTTTTATACTCTGGTGAAGAGAAGATGAGAAATGACCCGGAACTGGCTGCATGCACAATGCATAGCTGTGCTTCTATACAACTCCACTGCAACAGCCTGAGAGTGACTATGAGTGCTTCTTCCATAAACGATCACTCAAATCAAACACTTCTCCTAAGAGGTAACAGACAATAATGACTAAGAGTGCAGGCTGTGAAGCCAGATTGCTTGGGTTCGAGTACTGACTTAACACTTCCTAGGGTGTAACTTTTGACAAGTTACCTGGATCCAGCTGTTTTCTCATCTATAAAATGGGCATGGTAATAATGCCTGCTTCAGAAAGTTGCTTGGGGCTGGGTGTGGTGGCTCACGCCTATATTTCTCAGCACTCAGAGATCGAGGCAGGCAGATCACCTGAGGTCAGGAGTTTGAGAACAGCCTGGCCAACATAGTGAAACCCTGTCTCTACTAAAGATACAAAAAAATAGCTGGGCGTGGTGGCATACGCGTGTAGTTTCCGTTACTCGGGAGGCTGAGGCAGGAGAATCACTTTAATTGGGAGGCAGAGGGTGTAGTGAACTGAGATCATGTCACTGCACTCCAGCCTGGATGACTCCGTCTCAAAAAAAAGAAATAAAAGTTGCTTGGAGGTTTCAATGAGAAGACAATGTAGAGTGACGAAATAAGTAAATGCTAGTCACTGTTACTGTTTTGTTCTAAGAAAACTCTTTTCATAATAAGAAAAATCACAGTTTTAAAATCTTTAGATATTTTTCAAAACACATTTGGGTTCCTACCAATTGTTCAAAATATGTCACTTGGTCTAGTAAACTTAACATCATCGCACATTTATATCTTTTTACTCCTAAAAATAGTACAGTATGAGGAAAACGTGCTAGAATTAGTCTGTTAGAGTCTATAGAAATCACTTCCTCTCAATTCTAGGGGAAGTGCCATGAATCTTTAGGGGTCAAACGTTTTCCCTTCCACCTGGTAGTTAAAAAAAAAAAAACACACACACAACTAGTGTATGCCCCGCAACATCCTGGATATTTTACCGCACACTGGATGTGCTCACCCTCCCGCTGGCCGATGAAACCAGTGAAGAGCCACAGGTACCGAGGAGACCACGAAGGAACTGATCCTGGGACCATGACATTAAAAAAGGACAAACTAAATGAGGCAGAAGGAGCAAGGCCACATTTTAACCATTTAAAATACTTGCCCCTTTGGAATTTTTCTATCTGGTCCTACAGGAAATATTCTCATTCAATTTGGAGAAAAAAGTCTTAGATAAAGGTCACTTCTAATATCAACTGGGGTGAATGGGCGCATATCATAATGAAACACCATTCAAGGAAAGTCTGTTTTAAGTTTTAAAATGGTGTATATGATGCCTAAAATATCCTTGAATAAAGAAATGAGAAAAACCCTCTAGGATGCCTATAAAATTCTTACCATAAACTTACTAAGAGAAAAAAATTATACTTCTGGGCATGCTGCAAATTTATAATAAAAAGATAAATCTTTGCCCAGCAGCAGGAGAGTTGTGTCCTATGGAAGTTCACAGCAGTCTGGATTCTACTGAGAAACACGAGCAGGTCTGGCAGCAGCAGGGTTAGGCAAGGCTGCCCCCTGGAGGTCATCAGAGCTACTGCTGGCCATCTCTAGCCCAGGGGATCTGTAGGCCAGAGTGCTGGGTGGAAGAGGACCTGAACTCAGTCCACAAGTGGGCTGCAGGTGTGTACAGGACCTGGCTCATGGACCAGGATCCACACAGAAGGATGACTAGGAAGGGACGTAGAGTTCTGTGGTGAAAACCCGAGTGATTAAGATGTGGGAAGCCTCCCACAGGCCTCTATGGGCCCCACAGCTCTGCTGGAAGAAATTCCCTGAAAAGCTAGCTTTGAGATGAAAAGGCCCCCTCCTCACTACCTGGAAAGGGAGACCCTGCCGCAAAGGGCTCCGAGAGGACCTGGCTGGGGTGGAGGACCCTGGGAAAGGACCAAGACTCCAGTTAAGTGGAAACTAGGATCAGGGCCCTAAGCTGGGAATTGTTGCAGCTGCAATCCTTCTGTGCTCCCCAGTGGGGTACGAGCTGATGCAGTTTGAACCCAGGCTATAATCAGTGTCTGTCTGGAGGTGGGCTATGGAAGGAGGGGCCCAACACATCTGCTGGGGTCCTTATCCCATGCGTGGTCTTGGGAAATTCTTGGAGCACCTATCTTCAGTTTTCTCCCATATGAAATGAAATCATTATACTACATACATCTTCTCTAACTGGAAAGCTAGAGTGAAAATCCACATGTGAAGTATTCAACTTCAGCAAGCACTTGGTGAACAGAAGCTGCTGCCATTGGTATCTGTTTCCCTACTCTTGTTTTTGACAAAGACAATCATCTGGGTACTTGCGGTAATGGGCGAGCCACAGGGCCAGCAGGGGAAGTAGGAAAGCCACAGCTTCCCAGAGCTGCTGCAAGGCAGAAGCAGAAGTAGGAGTTTCAATGGCAACTTGCAGGAGGAATCTCAGAGTACAATCACTATGCACATAAAATGTGATTCAGTTTCAGGTATAAAAACCAGGGAGAAAAACGGAACTGTCTCAACCATGTGCCGCATGTTCCTCTCTCTGAAATGACGAACTGTACTGTGGGTCCACAGGCCTGAGGCTTGATTAAGGAAGAGTATGAGTTTGGGAAGCACCTTTTCATTCTTCGGTAGGTAGAATAAAACATCCCTTAATACAAGGGTCACCAAAGCGTGGGCTGCAGACAAGTATTGGTCCGTGGCTTGTTAGCAGCCGGGCTGCACAGTGGGAGGTGAGCAGCAGGTGAGTGGGCATTAACACCCGAGTTCAGCCTCCTGTCAGATCAGCAGTGGCATTAGATTCTCACAGGAGTGCGAACCCTACTGTGAACTGTGCATGTGAGGGATCCAGGTTGTGTGCTCCTTATGAGATGAGAATCTAAGTAATGCCTGATGATCTGAGGCAGATCAGTTTCACCCTAAAACCGTCCCTGCCCCCACCACCACCGCTGGTGTGTGGAAAAATCGTCTTCCACAAAACCGGTCCCTGGGGACAGCTGCCTTAATATGATCAAAGAAAATTTATCAAGGATGTATGGGGTGGAGGTGGGGAGGAACAGAGAACAAATCAAAGTTAGCATCATGAAGTAATTATCCATGCAAATGCATTACATGTAAGAAAGGAGGAAAAAGCAGAAGAAACACAGGGGCATATTCAGGGTAGCTATGCACATTAAGATGGGACAGTGCATGGACATTCCAGCACCAGAGGGTGGACGCCCTGCAGAGGCGCGAGACTGAGTACAGGTGAGGCACAGGGGATGTGGTGATGACACCCAAGTAGGACAGAAGACGGACGTGACTGACCTGGGGCCAAAGCTCACAGAGGAAACAACATGGACTTAAACTAACCAAATGGTTTCAAGTCTAAAAGAAGAATTTGACTTTGGGAATTTTTTATTTTCCTTCCATTGCCCAACATCCCCACAAGATAAGACACTCTCTTCAGCAAAAGTTGTTATCCAGGGGTGTCAAGCTTGGGAAATGCTGCTCCCCTATCCTCAGGTCACCTGGAGAGCAGCCACAGTCTCTCACTGCAGCTGGCCAAAGCGTAATTCCTCCTTGCCGTGAAAAGTCTTCAAGGACCTGCAGACAGTGTCCATGCTCCCGCAGCCTGCCTGCCTTCCTCGGGGTGACATTTCATTTCTTGAACTCTGCGGGTATAGCATGACCTGGAGCTCCTTTGACACCAGCTCACTCCCCCCCAACATTCTCTCCTTTCAAAGTATACTGTGCAGTCATAAAAAAGAAGGATAGCATGTCCTTTGCCACAACAGAGACAGAGCTGGAGGCCGTTATCCTTAGCAAACTAATGCACGAACAGAAAACCAACTACACATGTTCTTACTTACAAGTGGGAGCTAAATAATGAGAATACATGGACACAGAGAGAAACAACAGACACTAGGACCTACTTGAAGGTAGAGGCTGGGAGGAGGAAAAGGATCAGAAAAAATACCTATTGGGTGCTATGCTTAGTACCTTGGTGAAGAAATAATCTGTACACCAACCCCCTGTGACATGAGTTTATCTCTATAACCTGCACATGTGCCCCTGAACCTAAAATAAAAGTTAAAAATCAACATTTTTTTAAAAGATGAATTTTGGTTTATATTAAATGGAGAAAGATAAAAGTTCAACTCCTATGTTGAAAGCAAAAGATGGAAAACAGGACTGGCTTCTTCAAAGGCTCATCTTGTAGAACTGCCTCTTGGAAACTTCCCGGTAATGTACTAAAGACAGCAGTCGCCACGACTCTCAATTCCGAAGGGAAGAGCACAGCTTAACCTTGGCCGCTTCCGTGGGATTCCCAAAGGTTTAATGAAATGACTCCTCTAAAAGAGTCTGAAAGTAAAAGTCTTTAACATTTAAAAAAAGGAGCAAGGAAACGGATGTGGAATAATGGGGTAAAACACACACATGCTCATATGCGTGCACACACACACGCAGGAAAAACACACACGCCCATGTGCGTGCACACACATATACACACAGGAAAAACACACGCTCATGTGCGTGTACACACAAACACGCAGGAAAACATACATGCTCATGTGCATGCACACACACACAGGAAAAACACATGCTCATGTGCATACACACATATACACACAGGAAAAACATATGCTCACGTGCATACACACAAACGCAGGAAAACACACATGCTCATACGGATACAAACATGCAGGAAAAACATACATGCTCACGTGCATGTACACACATATACACACAGGAAAAACACACCTGCTCACATGTGTACACACACAAAGATGCAGGAAAAACACACATGCTCATGTGTGTACACACACATAGACACACAGGAAAAATATGTCCATGTGCGTGCACACACACGCAGGAAAAACATGCTCATGTGCGTGCACACACATATACACACAGGAAAAACATGCTCACGTGAGTGCACACAGATAAACATGCAGGAAAAACATGCTCATGTGCATACACACAAACACGCAGGAAAAACAGGCTCATGTGCATGTCTGTGTACACACATGCAGAAAAAACACATGCTCACATACGTGCACAGACATATACATGCAGGAAAAACAGGCTCACGTACGTGTGT
>NW_016810977.1:1714429-1790301 GCF_001698545.2 Rhinopithecus bieti | reverse complement strand
AGACATATACATGCAGGAAAACAGGCTCACGTACGTGTGTGTACACACACGCAGGAAAACACACATGCTCACATGCGTGTATACACATATACATGTAGGAAAACAGGCTCATGTGCATGTCTTTGTAGACACATGCAGAAAAACACACATCACACATGCTCACATACGTGCACACACATATACATGCAGGAAAAACAGGCTCACGTGCATGTGTACACACACGCAGGAAAAACACATGCTGATGTGTGTGCACACACATATACAAGCAGGAAAAAAACACATGCTCACATGCATGTGCACGTACACACAGATGCACGCGCACACAAGAGGAAAATGGAAAGGGCATTTTCCTTGCCAAGGAGATGTTTCTAGTAGAAATAAATAGAACTGTGGCCAGTGCTTGCTGAAAATTAAACACAAGCATGACTCCGCAGAAATGATATTTCATCAATTGTTGAGCACTAAGAAGTCTTAAGAGTGTATTAACTAATCAGTGTAATCTGTTCGAGGATATTATAATTACGGGTTTCCAGGGCATGTTCTTACTAGATGATCATTCTGGAATATATCCTGTTTGTATTACTCTCACACTCCTCAAGTCAGTTTTACCCAGTGTGGACACATTAAATTGATGTGATATTCATTAAGCAAAACAAAACGACATAGGGGCTGGACAGCTGAACACAATACCCACATGATCCAAACAGCAACCAGAAAGCAAGACAATGGCTTCCCCTGGTCACCACAGTGGAAGGAGTTATTTGGGGGCATGACAGCATTGTGGACTCAATCAAATAACATATGTAAGCCCACTTCTTCGTTAAACACACGCTGTTGCCACCTGTGTGATTCTTATTCTGTACTGATTCAAAACACTCATATATTAAAACTGATTAATGAAACTTTCTGTGACTGATTTGTGCTGTGATCTGTTGGGATCTGAATCCTATAATCTGACACATCTGACAAGCCTTTGTCAAGATTTGATACACTCACCTTCCAAACCAATTCAACCACTCACAGGCTTTCTGCATGAGAACAGACAACCTGCAACCTGACGCTGCAAACTCCCTCCAGCACTGCTGACGTCATCCACTCACCAAACCCTGCACTGACAGTCTCACTTGCAAAGCTTTTAATGCAGCAACAATTATTTTGGCTATGGCACTAAGCCTGTCCTTGCTATATGCTGGAAATTTGCCCATTTTTAAGAAAAATCGTGCTGAACACAGCAAAGTAGTTTTCCGGATGCCTGAATTGGGATGAGCAGTCTCTCCAGATGTCACATACAGACATAAAAGTTCTGAATAGGTTACATGCAGTCAGTTAAAAGGCAGGACTGCACTCTCTTCCCCTATACACATATACACGCAGGAAAAACAGGCTCACGTGCATGTGTGTACACACATGCAGAAAAAACACACATGCTCACATGCGTGCACACACATGAACATGCCGGAAAAACAGGCTCATGTGCATGTCTGTGTACACACATGCAGAAAAAACACACATGCTCACATGCGTGCACACACATATACATGCACTCCTCCCCTGGTGACACCAGGGATTAAACTAGTCTGTTCTGCATGACCTCAGGTCCACCTGAGATGACTGGTCTATCATTGCCCGTCACTACCTCTGTCAGTCAGGACGTCTGATCTAACTGTGGCTCTAGACTGGAAGTGACTTCCTTACGTACCTGTGGGGTATGAGGACTGTCTTACTATCAGAAGCTTGCCTCCTGCCATCTTCTACCTTACGTGCCTGTGGGGTATGAGGACTGTCTTACTATCAGAAGCTTGCCTCCTGCCATCTTCTACTTGGAGATCAGTGTGGGACGGTGAGAGTTTTGGTCTCGTGCTAACACCCTTGGCTGATTCTTTTATTATAGCCATTCAAACAGTCTAATTCTAGTAACTATGCTAAGAGACAGCGCATACTGTCCGTCCTTGTCTACAAATTATATGTTGAAAGGCCTGGTCAAATGCCCACCCACTAATTCCACTACATGTCCTTCCTCAAGCCAAAAACCTACTAGAGAACAAAATAAAGTTAATGCGTAATAACTTGTTCATTCACTTTTCTTGACCAGCGGTTTAAAAATTGTCTCTAGAACTCTGCCTAGGATTAACCTCATTCTGAGTAATGCGTGAAATCCACCTTCTTTAAAAAGCATAAGTGCGTTTTCAGCTTCTGGCATCCCCTCACTTTCCCACAGTTGCTTGGACTGATATGCTCAACATGGGGATACAATTATCAAGTTCTTTTGGTACCCAGGAATCTGATTTGTCCTAGAACAGAGGCTTAAACGTACTAAGATTAAATAAGTCTTTCCTTACAAAGCCTTCACCATCTGGGCTTTCGCTTCTTCTGGCCCAGGTCTGGAGAGTGGTCCCTTGAGGAGACCAAGAGGGAAAGTGAGAGATGATGGGGTCTGCTTTCTGCTTGTCGTCCACCAACATCACAGCTCCGAAGCAGAAAGCTCAACCCTTCCTTGGGCTTCTGGTTCTGAATTTTATACTTCAACAAATGGAAGGGAAAACAAACAAATGATAACAAAATCCAAAAATCCTTATCAGTCTCTCCAAGCCTGGATTATCTGGAGCCTTTAAGCCGTCCTGGCAAAACTCGAGCTAATACATTGTTGGCCAATCTCTCTACCTGTTCAATAAGAACGGCAATCAGCACAAATGTGTCGGAAATACACACAAAAATACATACAGGTACGTTTACCTCTTTCCTCACTGAACCAAAGACTTGTGGTTCTTTGATAACAAAATATTTAGTTTATGAAGCTGAGTATCAAAATAAGAAACAGAACCATAAAATGCCCTTTAAAACAGAAATTTAACAAGTAAACAGGGCTGGGAGCAGTGGCTCATGCCTATAATCCCAGCACTCTGGGAGGCCGAGGTGGGTGGATCACTTGAGGTCAGGAGGCTGAGGCCAGCCTGGCCAACTTGGTGAAACTCCGTCTCTACTAAAATGGTGATGGGTGCCCGTAATCCCAGCTACTTGGGAGGCTGAGGCAGGAGAACTCCTTGAGCCTGGGAGACAGAGGTTGCAGTGAGCCAAGATCACACCACTGCACTCCAGCCTGGGTGAACGAGTGAGATTATGTCTCCAAAAAAAAAAAAAAAAAAAAAATTAAGTAAACAGGGCTATTCATGTACACCTATTTCTAATTGGGCATTTTAAGCCTTTAACACTGCATCTCTTGACCTTGTGTTGAAGTGTCTCACCTTTTACATTGCATTAATCAAGTCCTATCGACAAACAGTTAATTAAAGCAGATATTTACAACCCTCCATTTAGAAGTGACCCTTAGCCAGAAACTATAAAATCTGAAGTCAGTAGGCAGTCTTATATTTTCAATCAATCCCTACTGAAAAACTGCGTTACAAATGAAGATAATATATTGTTAATTCCTTCACGCGATAATCATCTACTCGGTGACTATGAGGTGTCAGGTATATCAGTGCTGCATGGTCTTCCACAATAACTTCTAAGCTCTCTGTTGGCATAAAACTTTTCTCTACTTGAAAATATTGATCTGATGTTAAAAATAGAAGTTGTATAAATTTAAACCACAATTTTACATCATCTTACAGGAAAAAATTTAGTGTTTTAAGTTATTCTGATAGAAGGACTTTCCTTTCAGGTAATATTATAATATACTCTTTTCCCACTGGCCAGTACAAATGCTTTATAAATGTTTATTTGGAGGGAAAAAAAGTCACTTATTTCTGTTGAAACTTTAGCTGGGCTCTAAGATCTAAATACTTTGTACTTCGTGATGTGTACAAAGTGATTTTTGGCAATATGAATGGAACCATGGGTAAGGGTTCTTCCCAACAGTCTACTCTGTCCTGAAGGGCAGCAGCTGGAGTTGGACGGAGTTGTGTATATCCCACGAAAGGCTTTTGGTTTTGATGTTAAGAACAGGATCAGAGTAAGGTTATTACTCGGAGGAAGACAGGAAGTAGATTAAGCAGTTACTGTTGCCCAGAGATTAATGAGGTAGAGACAACATTATACCTAGATATTTGTAAATTTGCCCCTTACTTTAAAGTCTGTATTATTTTATCTATATCGACAAGTTACAATCAGGGTTGAGACAGGAAAAAAGAACACTGACCAGCAGCTACTCTAAGAAAAGCAGTCTGAGGTGCTTTCTATGTGTAATTTGTCTCACATCCCTTAGAGACTGTATTATTCCTATATTGTAGCTAAGGAAGTTGAGGTACTACATAGTAACTTATCCCAGATCACTCGGCAAATTTAGGGGGTATGTTTGTTATACTATATTTTCTCAACTATTTCAATAAAGATTATATTTTTATAGAAAGACAAAACTGACTAGATCTATATTTTTGGATATTCCCACCAATGGGAAGACCACCTGTTTTTAAAAATCAGTATGCCACACTAGATACTGCAGTCTACGTAAAGACATAATGCTACGCCAGTACGTGGCAAGTGATGCCAAGGTCAAATCTAATGCTCAGTCACACAGGGGCTGATGATGCAGTCGACAGTTCTAGGCTGTTAGTTTCCTCTTGCTTTCACTGGTTGGTGGACATATTTAATTACTCATTTGTACCCATGTCAGAAAAATAAAATAAAGAAACCAAATGTTTAAGAGCATATAGAGAGAGTTTAATGCACTGAAGAGTGCAGCTAAATAATTCAATATTAAACAAAAATTACTGAGGCATGATCACATACGTTAAACTTTCTACTCTAAAATGTCACATGTTGGATTTTAACCATTCTCACTGACAAACCTGAAGCAATCCCGGACTTGTGAGATGCTGAAAAGCTGAAGATCACTCATACATTTCTGGTAGTAACGTACCATGGTACACTCATTCTGGAAAACAGTTTGGCAGCATCTTTTAAAAACTAAACATGTGCCTACAAAGGACCCAACAAATGCACTCCTGGGCATTTACCCCAAAGAAATGAAAACCATGTTCACGCAAACACCCAGACAGGATTGTTCATAATTTCCGTATATTTCCCTGTAATAGCCAAAACCTGAAAATAACTCAAATGTCCCCAATGGACAAATAGTTAAATAAATTGTGATGTATCTAGACCATGAAATACTACTCAGCAATAAAGAGGAAGGAACTACTGATACATGCAACAAAGTGGGTGTATCAAAGAAATTATGCTGAGTTAAAAAAAAAAAAGGCCACCTCAATAAGTTACATGCTGCATGACTTACGTAACATTTTAGAAATAACAAAATAATAGAAGCAGAGAAGAACAGATAAGTGGTTGCCAGGGGTTAGAGATGGAGCAGGGGTTAGATACGGTGAAGGAAGCCAGCACTGGGAACCCTCTGATTATGGGAAAATTCTGTATGGTTCTGTATCTTGAAAGTGATGGCAGTTCCACAAATCTATACATGATAAAAATGCATAGGACTAAACACACATATACACACGGGCACACATACACATCTAAACCTTGTGGAAAGTGAATAAGCTCTGCAGCAAAGTCAGCGTCCTGGTTTGCTTGTGTACTGAGATTACACAAGATGCTACCGCTGTGGGAGGCTTGGTGAAGATGCACAGGACCTCCTTGTCCATTTCTCTCTCTCTCTCTCTTTTTTTTTGCAACTTTTTGTGATTCTATAATTACTTCAAAATAAAAAGTAGAAAAAAAAGCTAGGGAGTATGTTTAAAGATAAGACATCTTTGGAGGTACAAACAAATGGTCCTCAACCTAAGATAGTTTCACTTTGATTTTCTTTTTTTTTTTTTTTTTTTTTTTTTTTTTTTTTGAGACGGAGTCTTGCTCTGTCGCCCGGGCTGGAGTGCAGGGGCCGGACCCCAGCTCACTGCAAGCTCCGCCTCCTGGGTTTACGCCATTCTCCTGCCTCAGCCTCCGAAGTAGCTGGGACTACAGGCGCCCGCCACCTCGCCCGGCTAGTTTTTTGTATTTTTAGTAGAGACGGGGTTTCACCATGTTAGCCAGGATGGTCTCGATCTCGTGACCTCGTGATCCACCCGTCTCGGCCTCCCAAAGTGCTGGGATTACAGGCTTGAGCCACCGCGCCCGGCCCACTTTGATTTTTCAACTTTACGGTGGACTTATTTGGGCATAACTCCATCACACATGTAAGTCGAGGAACATATGGACTTACAACGGTTCAACCTGGGAATTTTCATCTTTGTGATAGTATTAGTGCATTTTCAACAACAGATTTATTGGGATATAACCCTCTAAGTTAAGAAGCGTGTGCATGTATGTGTGCATGTATGTGGGGTGGAAATAGGAATGAAAGAAACAAAAAACAAATCATTTTAGAAAATAAAGACAGATGACCCATCAGCACAAATACTTCCAGGAAGGGCAAAAGGAAAGGCTTGGAAGCTGGGAGTCAAATTTTAGAGAACTTTGCACAAAAGACACAAGTCATCTGGAGGAATCCAGTGCACACAAGAGACTGGGATAATTCAGAAAACGACTGTGTTCTGCGGCTGCAGAGGGTCATTTCCACGTAGAGCAAAAAACCACACCTCCCCTGGGGAGAGCCCCCAAGGAGGAAGTCAAGCCTGCTTAGTAACAGGCTCTCCACTGGAACCACTGATAATCAGAGCACCCGTCGGAGGGCAGCTAGTCACACAGTGAGCACTGTGGACCTTTAGCCAGTTTTCCTGTTTTAGTTTAAACACCAGACACCCGATGCAGGCTCCAGCTCTGCAAGGGAAAGAAGGAAAAGAAATCTGGGCCATCTTAAGCAGTGGGTGCTTGAGAGAGCACTGGGTATGTTTTCAATATACTCCTGGAGCAAACTCGGTGAAGACCTGAGGGTCAGAGGAGAGGCAGCTCCAAGAGCCTCACCCACCAAGAAGCCACAGTGCACCTGCTTCACAGGAACCCTCCCCCAGCCCCAGAGCAAGAAGGCTGGCAGCTCTGGCTTTCTCCCTCTTCTCCCCTTGCAGAGCTGAGCAATGGTCCCAGCACAAAGAAGCCTGGATGCTCAAGTGTTAGGCATAAAGACAGAGCCAGGCTGGTGTCTGTAACAAAACATCTCCAGGTGGCTGGGAGGCCTTTGTTTTTGACTTCTGAATAAAATGAGAGGTTCCTCTTTTCCCAGCCATTACTCAAAACAAAAACGTGTCCCAGTTCAGTGTGTAAGTTTGCAGAAACAGAACCAAGAGGCTTCCTTTACTTAAACCCAGCAAGAATCACAGCCCAATTCAAGTGGGAATGATTTTTCCTGGGAAACCTTGGCTTCTGAGAACAAAAATCAATGCAAGGGCACTGAATCAATTCCAGAAACAAACTCTGGCTGAGAGCTCAATGTCACCACCTGGTTGCCTCAAATAACTCACACATTTCAAGGTAATTATCAGTTAACTCAGGACCCAATTTTGAGAATGAAGTTGAATGAATAGGAATGAAAGAAAATAGTTATGCTTTTGCTGTATTTGAAAACGGAAATTTCATTCAATCACTAAATCTATCGTTAAATCTCAGAATAATGTGCTAGAAATAGACATCACTTATTTCATAGGCTTTCACTGAGTATCTGCCAATTCCAGGAGACAGACGAGTTAGTGGAAACACAAAGGTAAGTGAGACATGGTCCTGGGCTTCAAGGAACTTAAAGTCTAAAAGGTAGGAGACACACAAAAGCAGAAGCATGTTCTTTTGGTCAGTCATTTAGGTATCACCTCCCTGCACATTACCATTGCCTTGAGAGACACTTTGGAATGAATGAGTGAGTGAAAAAAGTGAATGAACAAATGAACAGGGAAAAATGCATTCAAAAGGAAAGGAGAACACACAACAAAGGACACACGGCAGGAGCATTATCAACCGCACTGACGTGGACAAATGCCATACACAGGACTGAAGGGAACGCACACTGCAGGCGGACTGAGAGTGGACGACAACGTGTAGGAGGAGAAAGATCCTCCCCAAATCAAACCAAAACTTATGTCAGGCCAGTCGGCATTCCTTTCAAATACTTCAACAACAAAACAGAAACAGGACAAAGTACCAGGCTACAAGTATTCTGAAAGGAGGCTACGAACCTCAGGATTCTTTTTAGAGAAAACAGCGTTCTGGAATACTTTCAAATCCGGGCTTGAGGGGCAAACTGAGGCCGAAATCTCTATCAACCACCTGCTGCATTCTACCTCCAGGTAGAAAATATTTGTCCCCTAGGTAAAACGTGTCCCCTTTTCTCTCTTCTCAGGAACAAGTGTCTATTCTGTTCTCTGGGGTAAAAGAATCAGAGTCCAGAGGTCTCAGTTTTTGGAGCCTAAGAGCTTGGTCTTCAACAAGACTTCCAGCAGCCACCTTCTTCCAGGGGTTTCTTAAAGAGATTCCTGAGCTAACGTTCAGTAAACATCACCTTGACTTCGTACCTTTTTAAAGTGAGTTGTTATGACCTCATGTTTGTATTACTTGTTCATCAGAAGACCAGGAATTTATTGCAAAAAGAGACTGTGACAACTATACTCCAGATAAAGTGAGGAGGAGAGCCACTGTGGAACACTTGGCAGTGAGGAAAACTAACTTCTGACTTCTGTCAGGAGAGCCTTTTGCAGGCAATATTCTAAAAGCTTCCATGGAATTTGCCTAAATAAAAAAGAGAAGCTACATTTTTTTTTTTTATTTTTTTTTTTTTTTTTTTTTTTTCTCTTTTCTCGATGAACGGCGTCGTCGTCTGCGCCACAGGCTGGACGTACAATGGCATTAATCTCAGCTCCACTGCCAGCTCCGCCTCCTGGGTTCACGTCATTCTCCTGGCCTCCAGCCTCCTGAGTAGCTGGGCACTACAGGCGCCCGCCACCAGCGCCCGGCTAAATATTTATTTAATTTATTTGGTATTTATTAGTAGAGACTGGGATTTCACCGTGTTAACCAGGTTGGTCTTATCTCCCCTGACCTCAGTGATCCACCCGACCTCAGCCTCCCAAAGTGCTGGGATTACAGGCGTGAGCCACTGCGCCCAGCCAAGACAAGCTACTTTTTCTGTCTTCCTCTGTGTAATTTTTAATTGTATGATCTGCTTAAGAAGAACAGATTCAGAAGTGTTTCTTTTAGCAATTTTTTGTTCATCTGATATGTAAATACATTTAGTGACTTTATGCAAACACCTAGCAAATTAGCATGATTTCCTCTTCTTGGCCCATCTAGCTTTTCATTTTAAACGAATTAAACTTGTTCTAAGCTTATCTCAGTTTTCATTCAGTAACCAGCTTCAAAATACAATGACAGAAGACACCATTCTTTCCTGCATGGAACCTACCAAGGATTCCTGGGTGTTTCAGGGCTTTTGTAGAGCATGGAGAAAGAACTGAGGGCAATTCTCAGGCTGGTCAGGGAAAGACAAATCTACTGAGAAAATGGCTGGGGCTAAAAATGAAGTCCAGGCGCACTGAGGGGAAGAAACAGGCAGCATTCCAGCCTGTGGGCGGCATCCCTGAATGTCAATCACACGGGCGCCCGTGTGTCCTGCTATGCACTCCCTAACTGGGCCCCAATCCCTCCTTGGTCCCATGTTACGTGAGGTGCACACCAGTAAGACAGAGCAGACCGGGGAAAACATGCCAGTTTCTCTGCTAGTCAGATGGCCTTTCATAGACTGCACTAAAAATCTTGCAATCGTAAAAGTGAACCACTTAGTCCTTAAAACTGATTTAAGGTCTCTGTAGTCTACAAACTCATACATACTAGCAGTTCCTATTGTGTAAGTCAATGAAAACAAAATGTATTTTTACTTTTAAATAATTTCCAAACCTAGTGACAATATGGACTCCATGGTCTTATAAGTGGATGCTCTTATTAGAAGATTTTTCCTTAAAAACGCTGCTGCTACAAAAGTCAATGAACCCAAACGAAGCCTCTGGACAAGAGCTTTGTTTCTGTGTTTGAGACAGGGTCGTGCTCTGTCACCGAGGCTGGAGTGCAGTGGTGTGACCTCTGCTCATTGCAACCTTCTTCTGAGCTCAAGTGATCCTCCTGCCTCAGCCTCCCAAAAAGATGGGACTACAGGTGCCACCACACTCGGCTAATTTTTTTTTTTTAAATTATTTGTAGAGAACAGCTTTTGAAAAAGCACTTTCCTTCCACTTATCCTTTAGTGTCTGGTTTCTGAAAACCACTGCCAAATTGAAAAGGTGACTTAAATCACAAATACCGCTTGGTGGGAAGAGTCTTCTGTCCTATAAGAAAGCTAGATCCTTACCTCAGACTGCTAAGCTGCTACAGAATATGGCCAGGCATGCCACACAAATACCAGCTCCAATCATCTGGCTCTGGAACGTGCCACAGATGCGAGGCCCTCTGCCCTCCGCCCCTTCCTCTCGATTTGGCCTCTCAGCCACTTGCAGCTGCCTGACACTCTTCCTGCCTCTCCCTTATGGCATCTACGGCATCCAGGGCAGCTGTGGTCACTGGGCCCTGAATGAGGAACCTGTAGACTGGACACCCCTGCCCAGGTCCCTGCCCTCAAAAGGATCCAGACTGCTGTGCTCCTGGCCCATGTTCTGTTGATGTCACGGCTTAGTGAACTATGCTACAATCTGTTTTCATCCACAGATCACTTTAACCCACTCCTTCCCTCTCAGCTAGGGTGTAAAAACATGTAAAGTAACACACAATCACACGCATGACAAATGCCGTTAACAGGTGTATGTGGAGGGAGCTCTAGAAGGTGCAAGGGAGAGTAGCTAACTACACCCATCCTTGTCTCAAAGGTGCCGGAAAGTCCTGAATCCAGGGATACTGTGTTGAGAGGGAGGGGCCCTGGAAGAGGAGGACACAGCACAAGACAGGCTGCAAGGAAAAACGTGGTCTATGTTGTGAGGACGCAGAGGTATCAGGCTGCTCCCCACATACAAGAAGAATCACTGATAGTTTAAAAGCAGGGGTATGGCCTAGTCAAATTTCTATTTCAGAAAAATTACTCTGGTAGCAGTGCCACAGGGAGGCTGGGGCAAGGAACCAGCAGAGGCTGGAGGACAGCAAGAGACAAACTCGGTTCAAGAGAAGTGGGAAACTTACAGTCTAGTGGCACGTGCAGCAATGACTAGAAACTGCCACAGAACAATGTCCACTTAATGTATCTCCTCAGAAGAAAATAGCCTCTTTGTAAGTATTTTCAAGAGCAATTTGAGTGATGGCATTCTGACGAGCAGGAAAAGAAGCTAGTTGTGCCAGTTTCTATCCTGATGACCATCTCAGGACCAAGAAGCACCAGGCCCCTGGCAGAAAGGACCGAGAGTGCCAGCTGCCAGCCTAGGGCAGGACTGTGCGCAAACCCCAGGGGTCCCAGCAGTTTGCTGCGTACTCTCCTCCACTCCTTCACAGCCTCACAGGGTTTCAGAGGGAAACCTGCAGTTCAAACATTCCAGCGACAAATGGCCTGAGGACTAACTGCCCAAGATCTCAGAGCTGGTAGAGACTTTAAAGGAACTGGTGGGTCTCCAAGCGCTGATGCCTTGAAATGAGGCAAGCCAGGCCTCGCCCTCCCCTCTTTCCCCAGTAGTCCTCCTCTTCCAGATCCTTCTTCCCATCCTATGACCACAGTTTTCCATGTGCACAATCCCCAGCTGCCCAGAAGGGTCCCTCACTTCCCATCCATCAAGAGCTGCATCAGAATATGTTAGGATCCTCTGCGAAGGTCCTCGGTGAGGCAGGGAGTTTTCTTTTTTACACAGAAGTAAGATGTGTTAAGTTGACATCCCTACTCAATTTGTAGTCACCCTGAATATGAACCTTTATTTTAAATTCTTTTTTCCTCAAAAGCTACATAGTAGTTTCCTTCATGTAACTTTGTATGATTTCTACCAAGAATAACATCTATATGCGAAGTATAATTAGTACCTACCTATTTTTCACACACCAAATAACATTATTTCTTATCATGAGATGAGCTGATTAACAGGTGCATGCCTATGACATTAGCTTTAATATTATTTGTACCAGGTTGGCTCTGGCACATTTAAACTCAATATTAGGTAACACTCAGTTTACCAGCATCTGAGAGAAGTCTAGTAAAATCCAGAGGCAATTATGACGGTAGCCATGTGACAGGTTCACACCCAGGAAGGAAACCCAACAGCTCTGATCAACAACGCGCAGGTCCCCTACTTACGGAAATGGACGTTCTCTGTCTCTCCCAACCCTCATGGGTCTTCTCTTTACGGGCAGCCTCAGCAAAGGCAGCCATGCCGTCATACAACAAGGAAGGCCAGCACAAGCCTGGCTTTTCCCTGTCCACACAGACACACTCAGCATTAATGGGCTACATCTTACAACTTGCCACCTTTGTCCACTTTCTTACACTATGACCAAATTCAGGTTCCTCCCAAAGAGGTAAAGACCCTTTCAGGCCCAGATTATATTTTGGTCTTCTGGCGCCTTACCTCTTTCACATGGGTGTGAAAAGACACAGACATGTCCAGTAGGATCTTTCGCTGCTCAACACGCCGAACGAAATCTTGAATCCGGTCTTCCAGCTGATGGGCAGCCTGATAAATCTCTTCAGGGTCACATTCCCCAGTCTGAGCCAGCTGTTCTGCTGCTTCTAGTAATTTATCTGCATTGGTGTATGTGTTCTGCACAAGAGAACATCCCAGAGAAACAGAAGGTAAATGAAAAGCAAACCAGCCAGGCTGGGCGCCGTAATACATAGCAACACAGTCAATTTGTGATATTTCTGATCACTTACATGAATCAAACAGAAAAATATGATGGGGAGAGATGATTTCAGGAATTCTACGCAGAATTCCTTTCCCACGGTTGTTTTAGATTGTTTAACTTTGAACCCCATGGCAAAACCCTTGTACTGAAGGTAGCGATGGACTATCTGCAGGCAACTGCTGTCTGTCTTGGGGCTCAGAGTTTTCAGATTTTTGCCAAGGTGGAGCCAGGAGACGGCCCCCAGCAACAAATGCCTGCTTCGCTTTTTCTTCCAGTTTTATCACCAAGCAGAGAGTTCCAGTCTGTGTCTTTTCATATGATACAATGCTTTATGGTAACTCTCGAAGTACAAGTTAAAGGTTAAATTCCAAACAAACATAAGTTGCTGTCCCTTTTCACACATTTCTACTTGTTCGTAATTCTGTGCTCATCTTCCTTCTACTTAAGGCTATATATTTTTTATTTTTCTGTTTTGTTTTCCAGCTTGCATGACAGTCTCGCTCTGTAGCCCAGGCTGGAGTACAGTGGTGTGATCACAGCTCACTGTAGCCCTGACCTCCTGGTCTCAAGCAATCCTCCCACCTTAGCCTTCCAAGTAGCTGGAACCACAGACACGCGCTACCATGCCCAGCTAATTGTTGTATTTTTAGGAGAGACGGGGATTTGCAATGTTACCCAGGCTGTTCTCGAACTCCTGGGCTCAGGTAATCCTCTTGCCTTGGCCTCCCAAAGTACTGGGATTATAGGCGTGAACCACTTTGCCTGGCCACATTTTTTCAGAAAAAGGAAATAATAACTATAATGGCTCTAAAGTAGCCAGAGTTTTAAGGAGCTCAAAGTATAAATACATGTCTAAAATACTCCAAAAATCACTTTAATTCCTAATAATCGGAGGCTGTAAGTGGGTTCCTCCAACAGGAAGGCATGCGAGAGCCCTGATGCTGTTAAAGAAAGCTACTGCAGAGGGGTCTGCCAGTGGAGAGAGCCCTGGGAAAGGCTGGGGAATGTGAGGGCAGGAAAGGAACAGAGCTCAGGCCTTCTAAGAAGGCCCAGAGAGTGAGCTTTGGGTTCCCTTGAGAAACAAGGTGAACCCGTATCCTTCTCAGAGATGTAAGGTGCACAGGGAAGGCGTCTCATCGGTGAGGGTCTGAGCAGAATGTGAGGGACTCCCAGTTGGGAGACTGGTTACATTAGCAGAATGGAATGACGCAAGTAAGCCAATACCTGAGGGACAATGGGAGCCGGGTGTCTTTATTTGAGAAAAGGGAGTTATCAAGATAGAAAAGGAGAAAACTTGAGTGAACTCTTGGCACTGGGCTGGAATTGGAGTTATTCGTGCGAATACATGGTTTTTAACAGACAGGTGTGAATGTGCATGTGTACACACACATAGGAGACAGATCTACAAAGCAACTTTCACCTATGGAACAATTCCTGACTGCTTTCCAGGGCTTCTCTCATCCAGGCCCTCCCCTCCTAGGGCTGGCACCTGGGCCTCTGGGCACAAGAGTGGGCACCCCTGTGACCGTGGTCAGCCGTGAGCACCAAGGGCTCTGCTGTGGAGGGTCTGAATGCGCTCTTGCCCACAAAGGTTCTCTGACCATCAGAGGCCGCACCTGCAGGTGGCTTCCTTCCAGGGAAGACGGCTTGGAAATCCCTGCTTACCCCCGGCTGAGTATCCCCTTGGAGTCCCTGTGTCTGCATCTCTATCATGGGCACAACAGGGCCTCCATGCTGAATGAAGCTAACGGTGTAGCAAGCTGTACAGAGAACCCAGAGTGCCACAGACACACATTTCTAAACAGCTGAATCCTGTTTTCCTGCGATCACCACTACAGCTTTGGAATTGTGAACTTCTCATATTTGATAAGTGGATCTAAAGATGACAGAGCCTCCCAACAGCCAAGTATTACATTTCTGAAAGCCTTCCCACCTCTGATCCAACAGGTAAAGATATTTTTTAAAATGTCCCAAAGAAACAAGTGCATTTCCAAATGATGTGAGACATGAAACAGCCATCATTTATCTTCCTTTTCATCTTGTGCTTGAAAAACATGAGGCAGCACAAAAGGTGACAGGGCTGGTGGGGCGTGCGTCAGCACTCATGCCTCTGAAACCCCCAGCCAGGTTTTCCCGGGAATGAGACCTTCCCTAGGTCCTTCTGCAACCGGAGAACAGAGATTTCCTTGTGCTAACATCAACCACACTCATCAGAAATGCTACCGTTTTGGTACTTAACACTGTGCCTCACAAAAGCGGCAGGACATGGACACTACCTGATTCCCATTTCACAGGTGAGGAAACCGAGGTACAGAGGGGTGCAGTAACTTCTCCACCAAGTCAGTCAGCAGAGCTGGGGTTGTTAAAACAACTGGCACCTAAGCCGCAGTTTCTCACACAAGGGGAGAAACTGAGACACTGGACTAAAGTGGGGAGGATATCAGGTCAGAGAGCGTTTGAGAGTCTGAGAGACTGGGCTTCTCCTGTCCAATTCCTACTATCCTGTTCCTGAGGCATCTCACGCTGGACCCGTTTTCTGATTCGTGGTGTGGGGGTCATCCCTGCCATGGGGATTAAAGGGAATAAGGTAAGGCCAGGCCAGGGTGGGGACCTAACTGGTGTCCTCTTTTTCTTCAGAACTTGGTAGGACTCAAGGAGACAAAAAGAGCCACCAGAAGGCAAATGTGCACAAGACCTTGCCCTTCCTGCAATCCTTGGCTGCAGGGCTGTTTCTCACCGAAGATGACCAGAGGCTGTACTTAGAATTCAATGGAAAATAAGGGATTTTGGGATCTTAGAAGAGATAGGAAAAAGAAGGAAAATGAGCATTTGAGGCCTAAATACTTGCATTACATTTGCTTGGTTTAAAAGACAATGAAGTCTGCATACTGAAAACCTCCAAGGTATTTTATTAATACAGAAATGTAATGACAAGAATGATGGGCCAGTACATCTACAGTGCAAATTAAAAGCCCCAGGTAACTTCAATTATCACCTAAAAGGCACACAAATTCCCAGGGATGTCTTTTCATCAGTCAAAGGAAAACACAGCATCCCAAGAGACAAGCTCACCGCCCCTGCAGTGTGTGCACTGGACAGAGTCAGCAGCACCACAAGTGCTAACAGCGGACCCAAGAAGTGCTGTGGATTTCTCCAGACACAGCGAAACACAGACAACTATCTGTGTCTCTCAGCATTTGACCAGACACACACTTCTGTGTGGTGTAGGAGTGGGAGGGTTTTAGCGAGGTGAAGTGGCCTGGCGGTGATACAACTCCAACATCCTCTGGTGCTGCTTTTCAGTGCCGCTGAGGATTGCAGGAAAAGCCAAGTCTCATTATTTTCCACTGGATTCCAAATACAGCCTCTGGCCGTCTTTAGTAAGAACTGGTCCTGCAGCTGAAGACTGCAGGAAGAGCAAAGTGGCAGGCGCATTGGCCTTCTAGTGGCTCTTGTCCCGAAATGTAAACACAAGGCTAGTATTCACCAAAAGATCTGAATAATCTGAATGATCGTACTGTTCTGGGCAAAGACAGCACCAGGGGCGCCTGCTGAGTGTCAGGCATTTCTACATCATGCATTCTGTCATCACAGCAACTTGGTGAAGGTAGGTGCCAGGCATCACTTTACAGCAAGGAAAATCGAGGATCCAAGAGATGAAACTTTCCACTGTCTTGCAATCAGAAAGCAGTGGAATCATATTGGTAAATTTTAGAAGTATTTTAATAAGGAAAATAAGCAGATGAGAAGATTTGGTACCCTGTAAATATGCGCCAATCTAAAGCAAATGCTTGATAGCAAATAATTTACCCTGAATTCTCCACTAGTAATTTATTTTAAAAGATTAGAAACAATACATCTTATATTAGGAACCGAACTTACTGCAAAACAACAGCCTATTTTGTTCGTATGCGTGCTCTAACGGCTGTCACGAATCAGAATTTAGAGCCTGCTACACATGCGGGGACACTCTGTATGTCCACGTGTTATGGAGGCAGTTATCCTCCTTGCAAAAGATGAATGAGTTAAGTAATGACCAGGGAGTCACTGATTTGCTTTTCTTCTAAAAATCGAGAATGAACTCAAGGTCTCCTGCTTTCCTAAATGACACACTCTTTTATCCAGGAAGACAAGATAATTACGTGGCACATATGAAAAGCTGTTGACAGAAATGGCTTCCTGGATAATAAGTCTGTGACAGGTTACACCTCTGGAAGGTAACTGGAATCTAGGGGAATAAGCAGAAAAGAGCGAGGGTGGTTTAGGAATTCACAGGGCAGGTACTTAGGAAGGATGCTATGCCAGAGATTTACTAATGATAGTAAAGAAATCTTCTGTGCTCTCAACACCAGATTCTTCCTTGAACCTGAGTTTTCTGGGCTTTACTGGCTGTTTTAATCATAACTTTTTAAATCTAAAAAAGGAACATTAACATGAAAGAGTATCTTCCTTTTCTGACAGTCATTTGCAAAAAGCTTCGCATGAAAAGTATTTTTTATTTCTTTTTTTACACTAGCCTGTGAAAATGCACGATGGCTCTTCATACCACACACACGCACATCAATTAGCATGGATTCATTCAACAGGATAGAGCTACTCACAATCACTGTACAAAATTAAGGAATGGACCTTCAAATTAGTCACGAGGAAATTCTTGACTCTGCAAAACTGCACGCACAATGGATCCAAGAGCTTCCTGAGGTGACTGCAGCCGTGTCTAAAACAAACTCTGAAACCCAGGGCCCCTGCAGCTAGGTCTTGTGTCTGCAGAAGTTACACTGTATGACTCGCTTCCACCACGTAAACATGAGGTTCAAATTCTGGGTTCCTCCTTCTCAGAACACCAGAATTGTTCTATATAATAAATCTACATTCAGGACATTTTTAAATGAATTCAACCATAACATTTCACCACTTCCTTTGTGAATCTCTGCTGTGTTACTTCATCATCAAGCCATAACTCACTAGTTTAAAGAAGTTGATTATAAGAAAAATCTTATTAAATAAATTACTGGGTCTATTTTTCAGATCAGAAAGTTACCCGTAGAAAGGTGAAGCAACTCGTCCAAAGTCACATGGCTAGTGCTCAAACCCCACAAAACCCACATTCGGAACACACTGGACTCCCAGCTCCTGTTTCCTAAGCACACACAATTAAAGAAATGCAAACAGGACAAGTAAGGCTTAGCCTACTATTACAGAAACACAAAAGGAACTGTTATTTCCTGACTATAAATTGGAATTTCACAAAGTAGTCAAAAGACACTGGTATAATAAACAAGACAAAAACACCCAAGCCACATTTCTGTTCCAAGAACATCACATGTTAGAAAGGGTCAACTGACCAAATCATGTTTCTGCCAAGGCAATGACAATTTCACTCTGAAATCGGAGCATTTACCTCATCTGAGGTGTCAAACGCATCGAGCTAATGCTAACTTATCTCAAATGTGGTTAAAACTGTAATCCAAAATCAACCGCACAGGTATTTACGGGATAAAATAATGGAAGCCATTGTTGTACCTGTGCCACTTCTTCAAAATCTTCATGACGTTTCTGCAATGCTCTGGCCCGATGAAGAGATTTCCCCACACCTGTATGTTTGCTCAGAAATGCTTCTCCGTGGTTCTCGATCCAGTCTAGCACCTACAATGAAATACAGGTACAAATGCCATAAAAACAATGTCCTGCCATGTTCAATGTTTAAGGTTATCCAATGAAGACCCTTTCTGTTGTCAAAGCTCTGTAAGAAACAAGAAGCAAATGAGAAAAAAAAAAAAAAAAACGGGAAGAAGTAATTGGATACTTATTTAACACACTTGATAATTACAAGCTGATAATTACATCAGCTTTCCCATCAGGACTTTAATCATCTCTTACATTAAAAGTGTAAATCTTTCTATGTATAAACGTTGCATGCAAAATGATTAAATTAAACCTCAACTTATCTATGCACCACTGAGCCACCAAACTGACTGGGTTTTGTATACGACAGTGATTAGGAAGTCACACAGGGCCAATTTAACTTAGCAATTTTACAAGGCTTAAAGCTACACTACTAAGGCAATTCAAGTTTAACTAGAGTCATTTTTTTCCCATCTCTTCTTTAGAAGACTCAAAACACAGTAAGTAAAACCTAATGCTTACATGCCTCAGTCTTGAGCTTGGATAATTTATTCTTTAAGGTGCTGCAAAAGCTAAGCATTTCATGAATTTAATTACTTGAAAGTTCTTGCTAGGTGAAATCCACCACACTGAAGAAAAAGTAAACGCAAAGCAGTACCATCTGATGTTTTAAAGTTCGTAGTTGGCACTGAGTGGTTCATTGGGTCTCATACCTAAATCACAAAACGCTGACAATATCTAACAAACAAGAGTTGAGCCATGAACAATACGGGTTTGAAATACACAGGCCCACTTTTTTTTTTTTTTTTTTGAGACGGAGTCTTGCTCCGTCGCCCAGGGTGGAGTGCAGTGGCTGGATCTCAGCTCACTGCAAGCTCCGCCTCCCGGGTTTACAGCCATGCTCCTGCCTCAGCCTCCCGAGTAGCTGGGGCACAGGTCCACTTTTATGTGGTTTTAAAAAATAAGTACAGTCAGCTTTCTGTACAGAAGGGTCTGCATCTGCAACCAGATGTGGACTGAAACTACAGTATTTGCAGAATGCGAAGCCCACACATACAGAGGGCCAAGTGCAGGACTTAGGCATGCACAGATTTTGGTATCTGTGGGCGGTCATGCAGACACTGAGGAACAACTGTATTTACGCTACATCAAATGCCCACTTTGTCCTCTTTGATGGATAGGAGATAACTAGCAAAGAACTAAGTCAGTGCTGTCTTTAGCTAAAAACTAAAAACTTTAAAAGATTTTAAATATTTAAACATACTTGTTAATACACAGCAATAGTACTGAAGGCTCACTCATACTTTGCACGTGGTAACGCTGGTGCTCTCTTTGTCCATTCAGTCTGCTCTAACAAAATACCTTGGACTGAGTAATTTATAAACAACAGAAATGTAGGGCTTCGTAGTCTGGAGACTATGAAGTCCAAGATCAAGGAGCCTGGAGACTCAGTGACTGGTGAGGGCTTGTTCCTCACTGAAGGCACCTTGTACGTGTCCTCACATGGAGGAAGAGGCCAACGAGCTCTCTCAGGCTTTTTCATAAGGGCACTAATGCTGTTCACAAGGGTGAGGCCCTCATGGCCTAATTCCCTCCCGGAAGCCCCAACTCTTCTGGAGTATATTTCAACATGAATTTGGCGGGACACAAACATTCAGACGATGCAGATCAAAATCACCTTGGACTAAAGAACAAATGGGCACATGCAGCAAAGACAGTGGTCTAGAGGGCAATCTGGGAAGCCAACCAGTCAAGGCTCTCTGCTAAGGCAAAATAAAGGGGGCTTAGCTTGTGGTTCCTTGCCCTTGATCAACTGTACTGTGGAGAGATCAGCCATGTTCATAGATATAGGGGGAGAAAAAGCAGCAGCTGGTGAGGATCAGAGCCTGACATGTTCTTCATTGCTCCAAACCACCGACCTTCACACCTAAGGGCCTGGCAGAGGGTCCTTTCTGCTCAAGGTCTAGCAAAGTTAGTATTACAGGTAAATTGCAGACCTTAACAAACCTCTCGAGGTCCTCTGTACAGACCCTTGTAGAACTGGCAGGCACTGAGATCAGAAGTGTGGGAGGTGTGGGGTGGGGGTGAAGGCAGAGCCTGGTCTCATTTCCACCCCTCCATTTCCAGCCCCCCTGTACAGAGACATAGAATTTAGCTGTGTGCTCTTGGGCAAGTTCCTTATTCCTTCTCAGCTTCAGGTTCCTTACCTGCCCAGTGGTGATAGTGACGGGTAGCGGTGAGCATTCGATGACCTCTATGTCAAACATCTTAATGTCAGTGTGGCAAACGGCATCCCTGCCTATAACCAGAACTCATGGCAAGCTTCCATCTCATTTCAAGCTCCTGATGGCACAGGCTGCACATATTCCATTTTAACTAATGTATTTAGTACATTATTTTAACTAGAGTGTTGAGTGCATTATTTTAACTTCTGTATTCAGCTCGTTGTTTTACCTCACGTATTGAGCGCATTAACTAGTGTATTGAGCACACTGTTTTAACTAGCACAATGGGTGCACTGTTTTAACTAGTGCACTGAGTGTGTATTACTTTAACTCGTGTATTCAGCTCATTGTTTTAACTTGTGTATTGAGAGCATTAACTAGTGTATTGCACACATTGTTTTAACTAGCACAATGGGTGCACTGTTTTAACTAGCCCATTGAGTGTGCATTACTTTAACTTGTGTATTCAGCTCATTGTTTTAACTTGTGTATTGAGCGCATTAACTAGTGTATTGAGCACATTGTTTTAACTAGAGTATTGAGCGCATTGTTTTAACTAGTGTATTGAGCACATTGTTTTAATCAGCATATTGAGCTCATTGTTTTAATTAGTGCATTATTTTAACTAACACATTGTTTTAACGTATGGGGTGCACATTACTTTAACTCGAGTACTGAGCGCATTGTTTTAACTAGCGTACCAGGGCGCACTTTAACTCGTGGATTGAGCGCATTACTCTAACTAGTGTAGTGAGTATATTATTTTAACTCATGTATTTAGCACATTTTTTTTTCTTGGGATTAAAAGAAGAGTGCTGTAAGGTATTGCTACACTCGCCACCTGATTTCGAGGCAGACAAACAGCTGCTGAGTTGTTCGTCCCACAGTCTATTACATTATAAAACACAGGTCCGTTCCACTGCTAAAGAAATGTCTCAAGGACAACTTCTGGACCTCTCAGCCTTGAGAATGGATACATTTAATAGAATGTGCTTCTGGGCACGAGGCCAAACCATGCAAAAGAGAAGTATCAAATATTTCTAGCTTGAAAAGAATTTAGAGGTACATAAGTGACACCTCTGCTACAGTTCACTTGCCTGTAAGATCTACAGGAGGGCTAAGGAGACGCTTTAAAAACGATATAGTATATTCTGTATATTACTCAACTTATGTAAAGAGAAAAATTAAGTCACCAGTAAGCAGCAAACCTAATGATTACTGGAAAGTCCATAGAGACTTGAAATAAGGGCACAATTTCAAAAAATAAAAGATAACATTATTTAGTAGAAAGGGCTAGAGGAAGCAAAATACAGTATTTTAAAATTAACAGAAATTTTTTTCTGGCCAGGCACAGTGGCTCACACCTATAATCCCAGCACTTTGGGAGGCCAAGGTGGGCGGATCACCTGAGGTCAGGAGTTTGAGACCAGCCTGGCCAACATGGTGAAACCCTGTCTCTACTAAAAATACAAAATTAGCCGGGCGTGGTGGTGCACACCTGTAATCCCAGTTACTTGGGAGGCTGAGGCAGGAGAATCGCTTGAACGTGGGAGGGAGAGGTTGCAGTGAGCCGAGATCGTGCCATTGCACTCCAGCCTGGGCGACAAGAGCGAAACTCCGTCTCAACAACAACAACAACAACAACAAAAATTAAAAAAAGAAAGAAATCTGTTTCCAAGTATTTTAGGAAGTTTTAAGTTGGAAATAAAAGCTGCTATAAACCAACCACTTAGGATTATAATGGGCATTTTTCTTTTATCAGTGATTCCTTCGGACAGAAATATAAATACCAGGTGAAACTGTATTTCCAATAAACATGAAAATAAATCAAAGGAATATGTATAAATTCCAATAATAATTTCCACTTTATTAAAATAATTGCAGACAGCTATGAAACCCAGCTAATATTCAAAACCAAACTCCCCATGAGGCTGTTGATTCTAAGTATGGGTAGATTACTCAAGATTACCAAGTGATCCTGAGTCAATATATCTGGTCTAAGTAACATTTTAAAGACACGCTTGTGAAATCTTTCTATTTAAAACATACAAAGATAAGCAAATTACAGGCCTTTATCTATCCAGCCCAGCCAGCTGTACCTCCATCCCCTTCCCACACAGTGCTGTCATCTATTTACTCTGTGGCCTCAACTCCATTGACAATAAGGTTGGCCTGGGGCTTGCTGCTTCCCTTCCAGATGAGAAAGATAAAAGCTGATCCCTTCCCATGGCTACTCTGCACAGAAGCAGAAGAGCAAAGCTGGAGACCACCACCGCCTTCCTCTCTGTTTAGAGG
The DNA here is from genome assembly GCF_001698545.2 of Rhinopithecus bieti. Lineage (NCBI taxonomy): Eukaryota > Metazoa > Chordata > Mammalia > Primates > Cercopithecidae > Rhinopithecus > Rhinopithecus bieti. Next base: position 1,767,478 of record NW_016810977.1, on the reverse strand, counting down.
GTGTACTTAGAGGCTCATTCCTCAGTACACCAGTGCCCTCTAATGGACAAAATGACAGTCCCAAGGTCATGGCTGTTCCAAAGTGGACCACCCACACTTGAAACAGCTACCGTCACTCAGCACCTAAGTCGAATGTCAGAAGGCGGAAAGCTGTTCAGAATGTTTAGCTTAACTCCCTGTTTGTAATGAAAAGGAAACCAAGGCCCTAACTGCAAGACTGAACGTGATGGTGGTATGATTATGGTCATTTGACTAGCAATCATCTCGCCATCTGAGCACCTGCGTGGAAGCAGCCCCTGACCTAAGGCTGTGCGTGTGGTGAGCCATCCATCCTCACAGTGAACCAGGGGTGGGACAACCCCTATCCTCTTACAGACGAAGACACAGGCAGGGCCCTCCATGACTTTATAAGCCCGAGTGTGTGCTAGAAGCCAGGATGCCTGCCTCAGGGCTCATCCTCCTGTCTACACTGCCTTTGCCCTGACATACAGGTGAGATGAGAAAGGAAAGAGCTCCTCCACTTTTGTTGCAGAACGGTTCCGGCTATTGGGTAAGTAACCTCTCAGGAAATGATGCTGTCACAACGCTCAGCAAAACTGAGTTAGGGTAAATCTGCAAACAGTTACCAATCCTTGATTAGATGTAACAGGAACCGGCCACAGGCAATGCTTCCCCTGAGTCCCGCTGCAGAGTTCTGGCCATCCTGTATAACCTATCTGTAAAATCATTTTCTGTAGTAGGTCCCTACTATCTAATACTCAGTATTTGTGGACTTGTAGAGTATTTACGGATTCCCATTTCTAAGTAATTACTATTTAAAAATTTGTTTAAAAATTTCTCTCTCTCTTTCTCTCTGCTATGGTTTGTTTGGCCCCACCAAGTCCCACACTGCAATATGATATCCAGTGTCAGAAGTGGGGCCTAGTGGGAGGTGTTCCAGTCATGGGGGCAGATCCCTCATCAGTGGCCTGGTGCCACCTCAACGGAGGGAGTGAGTTCTAACTCTTAGTTCCTGCAAGAGCTCATCGTTGAAAAGAGCCCACCACCTCCCTCCTCTTTCTCTTGCTTCTCTCTCTCCATGTGTTCTGCACATGCAGCTCCGGCTCCCCTTTGCGTTCCACGTTGAGTGGAAGCAGGCTGAGGCCTCCCCAGAAGCACATGCTGGTGCCATGCTTCTTGTACAGCCTGCAGAACCGTGAGCCAAATAGACCTGTTTTCTTTAGAAATGACCCAGCCTCAGGTATTCCTTTATAGCAACACAGACTAAGAAACACATACTAAACCCTCATCAAATAGGAGAGTACTTCAAAGCCTACCTCACAACAACATACAATGTGAAAACCAACGTAAATGATATTTTTCCTTTAAAATGCAGAGGTGTTTGTTGCAAATACTTCCTAGAATAGTTTTCTGTCATCGTCATGCATTGCGTCATTGTCATCAGCTCCATTTATTGAATGGCTGTTCTATACTCTGCTTGGGCGGGGGCGCAATACAGGTCCATGATCTCAACCACAGAAAGCTCTGAAATTCCAAATATTCTTTCAAAACTTGGTTCTAAAAATTCATCTGTCAATAAAACCTAACCTGAGGGTACTTATAGTCTTTACTGAGTCCTTAATAAGTGCAAGTCCTTGAATATTCAGCTATAGAAATAGCCACGCATTTGATTATGGGGGGCTGTCCAGATGCCACTAGAAGTGTTAGTATTATACACTGTGTTACTTTTCTAATCTTTGAGAAATTCCGAATTCTGAATCACAAATAAAGGCTACAAATAAAAAGAGAGCAGACTTTCATCATTATTTCTATTAAGCAAGAAACTGAGGCTCGGGTAAGTAACCTGCCCAAGAAAAGATATTCAAATGGAGGTCTTCTCAACTCCAAGCGCACTACATTCCACTTCAGTTTGTAAATACTGTCTGAAAACCTTTAAAACATTTCTAAAACTAGAGTTCCATCTCTAGAATTGCTACTTGAAAAACTACATAATACGTCTGACATAAAGCAACCAAGAACATAAGCTAGTCTGTTTTTACAGGTAATTCTGGATCCAAAGAGCACGCAGAGAAAACGGACAATCATCTGTCAACTGCAGCCACGGTGGGGAGATTACTCAGATTACCAAGTGATCCTGAGTCAATATACCGGGTCTAAGTAACATTTTAAAGACACACTTGTGAAATCTTTCCATTTAAAACATACAAAGATAAGCAAATTACAGGCCTTTATCTACCCAGTCCAGCCAAGAGACAATACATACTGAATTAGTGTGTTTTAAGTCACATTAATGAGAACCCCTTCTAAGTCACAGCTTACGCAAGCAAACATGAAAATAAGCTCCTCTGATTCTACAATCGATTTAAATAATACCTAAAACAAATGAAAAGCAAAGGTAAATCTAAAATACTCTGAATTTGTTCTTTTTTATACAAAGTCAGATTTTTTTCCAGTTGCAAAATATAGATTTACTCCCTGCCAGCCCACATTCTCTATAAAGCCAAATTACCAACCTGGTTCCATTTATTTTAGTTACTTACAGCTCAATCACTGTCTTTTATTTAAATCGCTGGGGAAACTGATAGAGAAATGAACACATTGCATTTTGAGCTTTCTTGACTATCAAATCAATGGCATTTCAGTGATATACAACAAAAGATGACTCGTTGACTAAGCAACATCATTTCAGATCGGTTAAACATAAGTAGGTGGCCATAAAAGAAGACTTTCATGTAGATAATGTTAATTTTTATAAAGGCTGGTGTTTGCAAGTGCTGTAAGGATAGTCAATATTATGCTATTAATGAAATGTACTTACAAAGTAAAAATCACAAAAGAACTGAGTTTAAATTACTGGAATTCATATACTCATCCTGTGTTAGTCTAGCTCACACTTTCTTTTCTAGTGCTCTGGTGTATTTTACTCATGAAATCACTGGTCTTATTTTTCCCTTTCCTGTGGAGGCCAAGCTCAGGAAGACCCCAGACCGCATCATTCACCCCCAGCTGTCTAATGGCCATGCAGAGGGAAAGGGAGGCCTGAGGCAGCTGAGTGGGGCTGGAGCGTGGTCACTGGAGCTCCTTTTGCCTCCTCACCTTTCCCCTTTCCATTCATTCCCTCCTCAAGGACTAAATGCCTCTCTCTCTCTCTCTCCTTAAGTGGCTGTTTTGTTTCACAGTCATGGGCAATTGCAGCTTCTAGGAAAGCCCCTTCCCTGTGACTAAAACCACCACTCGAAGATTCTTTCTTCAGTATCATGTTGATTTTACTTTTTGCTTAGCTCCACAAGGTAAGCATCCTCCTCAGACACGGAGCGGTGACACAGTAAAAACACCAAGAGGTTCTCAACGCTTCTGCCAAGCCACTCGACTTTTCTAAGGCTTGCTTTTATTACCTGGAAAATGAGGGGGCTCCAGCTCCAAATTCTCTTGTGTGTGTGACAACATTTAAAAGTGAAATGAAACAGACACAGAATTCAACACACATCCGTGGGCTTCGGCGACCAGGGGAAGAAGAGTGGCAACTTTTGAGGTCTAGCATTCACCAAGGACTGACAGTGAAGATGTTTTGGGTGAGGGGTGTGTGGGAGGGAGCCAGCCCTTTCCCCAGCCTTTGTCCTCTCACTGTTAAATCTGCAGCTCCTTCCTGGCTGGGGTTCCAGTGATGGCTGGATTCCGGTCCCCTCTACTCTGTGCTCACTACTGCAGAAGGTAATTAGGAGCTGGCTCCAGACCCACCAGGAAGATCAGCAGGCGGCCTCTACCTGCACCCAGTGGTTCCCAATCCAAAACCAAGTCTGTGCCTCTACTCAGCACTCTCTAATTCTAACAGAGAACTCAGAGAAGATGGCAATCCTGTAGCCATTCTAATCAAGAGACACAATCGAAACTGCGAGTGTGGGAGTGTAAACAGAAGCAAGTGTTAAACAGCTAGGGCTATATGATTCTGACGAGTGTAATCAGAAAACTCCCTCCTGACTCAAGTAGCAGATGACAAAGGAGTTCAGGAACTCAAACTTCACTTAAAAGCTAGGTCTAGTGTAGGCGATGCTAAACCTAGAGCTCGTGAGTCAGGCTTCCTGCAGAGCTGGCTTTTGCAGGCTGAAGGAATAGGCTGGGACCCGAGGCAAATCTGTGAAGTGACTTCTCTACAGACCTGGGATGTATGTGTTGCTTTGCCTCTTAGACATATGCCAACTTCCCTCCTCCAGCGGGAATTAAGCATAAAAGACCCTCATTTTGCATTCAAATAACCAAAATCCTCATGAGAAATCTCACACTTTCAAAATTCCCATGCACTGAAATGATCACTTCCTTCCTTGGACACCCCCAGTTCCCCAATATCAAAGATTCCATTCCTTCAGGCAGATCTCCCAGATATAAGACCAACCCTCCCCCATTTTAGAATAAATGAAGCAACTTTTAACAACAAAGAATCTTTAATTAGCAAAATTGGGGAATTTCTTAAATTCCTTCAACTACTCATTCAGTCATTCAACAAATACTGATATCTGCTCTCCCAGACACTTGGGAAACACCAGTGAATGAAACGCTGATGGCTGTCTCTGTGGTCCTCACATTCTTACTCTCCAAGACTTACTCACCCATGACTTGCAGGGGTGTTGTATTAGTCTGTTCTCATGCTGCTAATAAAGACATACCCGAGACTAGGTCATTTACAAAGGAAAGATGTTTAATGGAGTCACAGTTCAGCATGGCTAGGGAAGCCTCACAATTATGGCAGAAGGCAAAGGAGAAGCAAAGGTACGTCTTACATGGCAGCAGGCAAGAGAGCTTGTGTAGGGGAACTCCCCTTTATAAAACCACCAGATTTTGCAAGATTTATTCACTATCACGAGAACAGTATGGGAAAGACCCGCCCCCATCATTCAATTACCTCCCACTGGGTCCCTCCCATGACACGTGGGAATTATGGGAGCTACGATTCAAGATGAGATTTGGGCGGGGTCACAGCCAAACCATATCAGGCGTCCATATGGGAACCTAACCAGGTTCCTGGTCTTCAGGTTCACTCCTGCTATCCACCCTCCACTGCCTATAGCATCAAGTTAAAAGGCACAGAATAGGAGGTCCTTTGGGCTTTAAACTCAGTGAGGTGAAATGGGTAAAGTTCAACAGGCCAGCTGTGAGCATGGAGACAGGAAAGACACATACACGGCAGTGAGCACCCACAAAGCCCCAAGATGAGCTTGGTGCTGTTCAGATGTCACACACAGTCCTGGCACCATGCACGACATTCGGTGCAGGTAAGCATGAGCTCCTTCAACAGGGGCCCAAAATCCTCGTCGTGGGGGCCACGTTTTCTGTGCCTGGCCCCATGTCACCTTGCTGGCACCAGTGTCACCTCATACCTCCCCATCCACATTAGGCACCTGCTGCTCCTTGGATGGATCCTGCCTCTTCTGTCCTACTCTCGCTGGAATTCCCATTGCCCACTCCTCAACCTACCGACCTTTTACTCATCCTTCAAACAGCTCCTCAAACTCCACCTGTTCCACGAAGATGTTCCTAGTAGCCCTCAATATAATACCTGCTACTTGCCCCTCTACTGTAGGACCTTTCATTTTTCCTTGTGCGTTAGACACTTGACATTTGAGAATTCAGAAAAAGCTCTGAGGAAGACCCAAATTTGCACAAATCACTGAAATGTAGATATTCCCCATCAAAACGTATATGCTGCAAGGCAATCAGACACCACAGAAGAGGTCGCAAGTTTTATTTACCCCTCACTCATGACAGCACCTTGACAGGCAGGATTCAAATTTACGCCTTAGCAAATTATACTCCACAATAACCAAAGACATGAATGTTGCAGATAAGCCTGGCACAGTCAAATTTATTAGACTACAAAACCATCTGCTAAAAACAATCTACTCTTATCAGATTATAAATTCCTTGAGTAAAGGAACTTGGACCCTGTCGACATATTTATCCCTGAAACTTTCAGAGCATCACACATTCAATTAAGGCGTTTTAGAAAGAGAAAAAAAGAATAAAGTCTGGACAAGAAGAATTTAGAGTGGACTAGGTTTGCCTGATCAGTTTTTTAAGAATTTTATTTTAAAATGGTCCATCATGGCCCTGGAGGGTACTGCCAAGAGACACTTGCAAGGGGTGGCGCTCACACATGAAGAGCTATGGGGAAATGGGGCTCTGCAGAAGGCATCCCTGCTGAGGGGCTTCCTCTAGGGAACTCATCTGGCTTCAGGAAAGCAAACCTATGGGGCCACTCACTGCTCCTGACATGCTGGAGTAACTAAATCTCAACAATCCAAGAAGAGCCAGGCCAGCCGAATGGGTGAGGCAGAAAAACAAGTCTGATGGCATCCCCTTTGGACTACTTCTACCCATCTGAACAGGCAAAGCAAAAATAAGTTACCTTCTTAGAAAAAACTAAAGCATACCCTAAACTAGAATACAGTGTGTGGCAGTAACACAGCTATTTATTCATTCATTCATTCATTCATTCATTCATTCATTCATTCAACCAAACCTTTGCTGACAGATACTCTGATACTAAACATAAGGCAATGGAGAGATGCATATTATTTGATCATTAGGAAATGTGATAAAGAATTTCCATTTTCTTTTTAAGTGAACAATGGCAAAGGCAGCCAGCATGTGCATCTGGGAAAGTCCTCAGCAGGTCTTCCCAACTCCCCGCCCAGCTCTAAACTGGAAGCACGGTAAGTGTGCTACACACAGCAGCTTCAACCACCTCTCCTGCCATGCCCGACTACCATCCGAAATGCCTTCTACACGGAAGTTATGAATTGGCCTCTGCTTATTAAGAGGGGAAAAAATTAACCACAAAATCAAAATTAACCATGTTTTACAAACCAAAGTCCCTCTGTCATCCTCCCCCATTTGGTTCCTCAGGGCCCACTAACAGACATATTTGTTCCTTCAAATACTTTCCAACAGACAAGCATTTACTCTTCTGGGGTGGTGTGCATAAAACTGTAATCATTCCATGCCTCGCCTATTGTTCAGTAATTTGCTCTTCCTTTTTCTCAATGTATTTACAGGTGCTTTTGCATCACCCAAAGCAATCAAATGAAAACCACTGTGGTGTCTCTAATAGGTTTACTATGTTCTTATGGATTTCGGTTTACAAATTTATCTTCTGCTGGTAACGTCCTTCTAAAGTACTACTATTTTTCTTTCATTTATTCCTGACTTGCCTCTCCTACTCTACACTTAATATGGCAAAAACTTCCCTATGTGTCATTAATTCCTTGAGTTTCAGAAACACAGTTTTGGTTTTGACATCCTATTGTCACAGTATTTGCTCTGATTAATCTTATCAGCCTCACTCTTTACCTCACAAGTCAAAGCCTACAGAGCAATTTCTTGTTCACATAACAAGTCCAAACCATTCCAGATCATTCATCAACAAAAATAATTACCTTCATGAACAGTATCTATTTTCTATGGAATGCTAACAGGACCATGTATGCATTATGTGTATTGCAAAAAAACACTTTCTCCTGCTGACATCCAAGCCAACACGCTGTTTGAGAGGGGGAAGAAAGCTGGCTTAAAGAATTGGGCTCATAATTATCATAATTACCTTTCTACGTGTTTGCTGTTTTCAAACTCAAGCACATTAAGTATTTGGCGCCAAATTAGATGGCCAGATTCAGCCTATTCCCAAGGGCTTCCTTACCTTGTGCTCTTTTCTAACCTAAGCATGAGGTTAGAGAAAAAAGAGCCATGAGAAATGGGGTGTGGGGGGAAAGGAAGGGGTGTCCCTGCCGCTGCTTCCTCGGGTGAGTTAATGAGACCCCCTCCTGAGAAGTGCATCAGTCCACAGATGGGGAATTATGCTCGACCCAAAGGATACAAGGAATGTGGGGAAGCTTTCAACAGCTACATTTAAACTGCCAACATTTCATGGTTTGTAGAAGTTTTTGGACAATTCAAAAACACGATTATTCATGATTTCATTCCCACAATGTCTGTCCTCTCAATCCCTCTTCACCACTGGCTCCCTCTTCTTCTTTCCTGCACTGTATTCTTTCTCCCGCAATTATCTTCTTGGACTAAAACAACATTGTTAAGAAGCATAAATAATAACAAAATGATCATTCCTGAAGCACTTTGTATATGTAACCTTCGGAGAACTCAAAAAATAAAATTAGAATCAAAGCATGGTGCATGAAAATTTTAAATTACAGGGCCATTCGGAGTCTTTTTTTTTCTTTTTTTTTTTTTGAGATAGAGTCTTGCTCTGTCACCCAGGCTTAAGTGCAGTGGCGTGATCTTGGCTCACTGCAACCTCCGCCTCCCAGGTTCAAGTGATTCTCCTGCCTCAGTCTCCTGAGTAACTGGGATTACAAGCATGAGCCAGCATGCCAGGCTTTTTTTTTGAGACGGAGTCTCACTCTGTCACCTAGGCTAGAGTGCAATGGTGCAATCTTGGCTCACTGCAACCTCCGCCTCCTAGGTTCAAGCGATTCTCCTGCCTCAGCCTTCCAAATAGCTGGGATTATAGGCATGTGCCACCAGACCAGGCTAATTTTTGTATTTTTAGTAGAGATGGGTTTTCACAATGTTGGGCAGGCTGGTCTCGAACTCCTGACCTCAGGTGATCCACCACCCTCAGCCTCCCAAAGTGCTGGGATTACAGGCATGAGTTACCTCACCTGGCCTAATTTTTGTATTTTTAATACAGACAGGGTTTCGCCATGTTGGCCAGGTTGGTCTCAAACTCCTGGTGTCAAGTGATCTGCCCATCTCGGCCTCCCGAAGTGCTGGGATTACAGGCGTGAGCCACTGCGCCTGGCCCATTCTGTGTCTTTTGAACTTACCAGACTCACGTGAAGTGAAGAATGATGACAATGACGGTGAATGACATACAGAGAATCTCATTCTCATCGGAACACAGGGCGACTCTGCAAATTCCCAGACCATTCAGCAGAAAGCTCACTCACCTTCACATGCCACTCAGGGAGATGGACACCTGAGACAGTGAGAGTGGCTCTACTGCAGGCTTATCACGGCAGCTCCCAGCCAACTTCCTGAGGCCATGGGCTGCCCTGCATTCTCCAGCATTCCTCCTCCCCAGAGGTGACACCTCATTCATTCCCTTGTCTTTCCCTCTATTTGGGGGCAAGGACATGGCTAATATCTTATTTATCCCTAAAGCTATGTCATATTTTACTCCCATAGCTTTAATCCTTAAAACTCTTACTCTATCATAAAGAAGCAAATCAATGGGGAACTGGACTTACTCTTACTTTTGTTTCTTTAAAACAAAAGAGATGTCAACTGCTTAGAAATGAGTAGTCATAAAAGTCTACTTTTCATCAACGAGATAACTAATTATAATGCACCTACTGTGCACCAGGGACTGTACTATCTACCAAGTGGGAAGTGAAGCATGACCACCTCACTGTTTAAGTAGTTGGAAAACACACAAGTGTAAACTAAATTGTAACAATACATTGCTGGGAGCACACCAGCATTATTGCCACAAATAAATATAAACGAGAATGATCTGTTTCTAGAAGAAAACTCAGACACTTCCCAGTGTAGGCCTCACATCCTCTCCTGGGTTCGGCGCACAGGAGCTACTGGCTGACAGCAGCCTGAACACGCGTTCTTAAGCCCAGTTTTCACTTCCAGACAACAAAAAAGCTCCTCTGCTTATCTTCTAGTCATCACTCCTTAAACACAGATCTTCCCAATATGATGAGGTATTCAAACTCCACTCAATAAAAGCCATTTCCCACGCAGAAGGGCACGAAGCGAAACTGACCTGTTGAACGTCCTGCTGGAAAACACACAGCTGCAGCCTCTGATGGAGCCGGACCTTGCGGTGTTGCCAGATGTTCTCAAGCTGCCGCTGGTGGTGCAGCACCTCGTGGATGACATCCAGGACATGGTGCACGGCCTTGGAATAGTTGGCAGACGCCGTCAGGGAATCGGAGCTGCCAGGAGTCAAGGGCCGCTGGAGCTTGTCAAGGAGCGACTTCCCATCTTGGCTCACCTGCCCACAAAATACATGAGTGATTCTTCAAGATCTGAGGTCTGTGCCACAGATGCTGCCCTTGGATACGTGTGTGTACCTACAGGCACACATGTACATGTACACACATTACACACATACCCATTCACACCACAGTTTTACTCAGAGGCAGTTTTATATAGGATAAAATTTAAAACAATCCATGAGCTATCCAATGACATCACAAAGCCAAATGATGCAAAACACTAGGTGAAAATAAAAGAACATTAATTACAACAAAACACTGTAGTAGATACTACTCAATGAATAGGCATACTATTTGCCTTAAATGCCACAAATCAACTAACAGAAACTGCATTCCTGGGATATCTGCAAATTAAAATTTAAAAGTAATAATTTTATCTTGAGACATGTTAGAAAGAATACAACAGATCATCACAATGGAACAAAATTGTTCCTTAAAGCCTCAGTTAAAAAAAAAATCTAGTACTAGCACTAGATTGCTAGTACTAGGCAAAGAATATGTACTTAAACTTTCTGACATAGCTGGAGAGCAATTTAACATCACAAAAGAAAATTTAAAATGCCATTCTATTTGACTCATTAACTTTAAAAAGTAGTTTTAATTAAAATGCCATCATTTAAAAAAAGATTTCAGCGCCATATTATGGCAATTTATTCTCAAACTACAGTTAAATGAAAGCATTCGGGCTAATCAAAGAAATAAGAAAAGGTGACGGTGCAATTTAGAAAGAAAGCATTGTGTTTTTCCTATTTATGTGACTCATAAGACTTATGAGTAATTAATTATGCCAGATGTTCTTGGGGGGAAAAAAAGTGACAATCAGACAACACAAAGTGTGTGTGATGCATAAGGTAACCAGGTGTGGGAGATGCAGGTGTCTTAAGTAGGGCCTCTTCACATGATCCTTCTGCTTAGATACTTCTGAATCTAAAAACCTCCTTGGGTTTCTAGTAAGAAGAGAAGCAGGCCGGGTGCAGTGGCTCACACCTGTAATCCCAGCACTTTGGGAGGCCGAGGCGGGCGGATCATGAGGTCAAGTGATCGAGACCATCCTGGCCAATATGGTGAAACTCCTTCTCTACTAAAAATACAAAAATTAGCTGGGCATGGTGGTGGGCACCTGTAGTCCCAGCTACTCATGAGGCTGAGGCAGGAGAATGACTTGACTCCGGGAGGTGGAAGTTGCAGTGAGCCGAGATCGTGCCACTGCACTCCAGCCTGGGCAACACAGTGAGACTCCATCTCCAAAAAAAAGAAGAGGAGCAAGTTTAGGGGCACTTTTAACAGACATAAGCCCAGTTTAGAAGAAGCCCTTAGAATAAAAAAGAGCACACAGGAAATGGGTAAATGGGAAAAGCTAAAACTGAGAGCCTTTACAACCAAAACCTGGTGGCAAATGACCCTGCAGAATTTCCTAATCACTTCCTTTAATCCTCTTCTAACTGCAGTTGTGCCAGATTGTAACACATTTACTTTTCAATACCTGAATTTGAGACGTTGGAAGTGCTGATTATTCCTTACCAGGGTTTAAAATTCACTTAATACAGCCTTACAGCAAAACTTAAGAGGAAATAAGCTCAGCTGACATAACCAAAGATAACAAGGGAAAAACTAACCACATTAACTGCTGAATTAGTGTCAGTTAAAACAAAAATGGAAAATTTAAAGAGTCTTCTAAAGCAGGGTTCTCACTTGTGCCCAGAAGTCACTGAAATTGGTGTGGACACTGTTGATGTAATGGTTTTGAAGAGAGGAGGCACCAGGATTGATTTGGGTGGTGGATTCAGAGAAGCAGGGTACTCTGAAATGAGCAGGATATTAGCACATGGTGAAGAAATGTCCTGCTTTTTGTGATTATCTAAGCAAGGCTCTTTTTAACACACAAATACACGGTTTTTCTCTCTTTGCTCAGTGTTAACATCACTGATCTTTCCACAAATCCAACACCCATGTTAATCAAAGAAAGATAGTGTTTGGTTTTCTTTGGAACTTTACAGGAGCTGTTTTCCCTTTCAAAATATCACATGACCACAATAAAACCATTCTCAATACTTGCATCACCAAGAGGCCACATGACCAGGCTACAGTTATAGTTGCTATATTCACAATGGTTTTATATACATGACCAGCATCTGAATATCTAATTTTTTCACCTACAATAGATGCACTTAGGCATTTATAGACTGAAAAACATTTTATCATAAATCACCTTTGTCTCCAACTTACATTGTAGCATGTAATTTTTATGTACACATATAAATTATACGCAAAGGTAAAGTATGTATGCATTTTATTTCAGGGTCATAAAGCAGGTGTCATAAAATTTGTGTGATATAATTAGAGTGCTGCATCTCTCAGAACTGAGAGCTACTGCTCCAAGTCATACATTTCACATTGTGTCAACCTTGAAAAGAATTCCTTACAAATGTTTCCTCTACATTTTACTCCTTGCAATACTGTCGGAAAATGTACATCAGAACATATGATTTGGTGAACTGTGCCAGAAACTGACAGCTGTTCCCCAAAATCCACTTGCCCCTCCCGGATAGCCAAACCCCTACAGTCAGAAACAGCAGCACTCCAGCTATAATGCCACATTTCCCAGCCTTGCTTACATATATGAGTGGCCAATATACAAAAGTAAAAAATGTTGCATGGGAATTCCAGGAAAGCTGTGTAGGGCTAAGCTGGCAGGTGCGCTCATTCCCCTGTCCGTTCCTCCTCCTTGCTGCCAAGAACTTGAATGAGATGGCTGGAGCTTCAGCAGTTACTGATGACTCTGAGGCAATCTTAACAACAGTAGCCTACCTGTTAAAAAAGGCAACACAGGACGACAGAAGGATCCAGAGATCCTCTTACTAATAGAGCTACCACACTAGTCCTGGAACGACAGCCTTTGGATTTCTTTTACACGGGGAGAAAGCCAATTTCTATCTTAAGCCATTGTTTTGCAACTTAAACCACCAAATGCAAAAGGACAAGATGAGTTCCCAGCCCTCACCAAGTTTCCAAAACGCATCCCTGTGACACCATTAATATTCTTCAACTGAGAATGGAGTACTCTGGGCAACAATATTCCATGGAATCTTTCTTTCCTCAAGTGTCTCTGCAGCTGATTAACATATCTCCAGGCCAGAGATCGTGACAGGATTTCGAAGGACATACTTGCCCATGGCGGTGGAGGGCAGTGGAAAATGTCTATACACAAATATCTTAACATACAACAACTCATCAGGCAAAGCTCCACCTTCTGAGAACTCATAAGCGGGGATGAAAGTGTCTGTTGGTCCCACCACTGGTACTGTCATTTGTTGGTAGTGACAGTGGCAGTAAAGACCCTGGGCGAGAAAACACCTCTTGTACCCACTAAAACCAGACAGCATGGAACTCCATGTTTTAAAAAATAGCATTTCTCCAATAAACCTTTCCAAATATGATTCTATATTATTTCAGTACAGGTTTTGTAGACTTGGCAATTAAAGTACTATTTAAGCACATAAAGGATGGCATATACAGTTTCGCTTTTGGCAAAATGTCTTAGTCTTTGTAATTACAGTAATATGTGAAAAATATGCTACTATTTTATGAAGACTGCTGTTCTTTTGTACAGAGATAATAATTTTTAAATGGTACAGAATGACCAGGAGAAAATTAATGAAAGAACAGACTGCATAGAGCAGACAAAAAATTCACATAAAATGTAAGTGCTAAAACAAGTAACGTAAGTTTATGGCATGTGGGGTAGTTCTACAGTTTCTTAACTACAGAACCAGGCGAGTGAATTTACTTCAGTTATACATTTTGTTTAAAACTCTGTTTTTAGCTTCCAGGCACTAAAACTCTGAGCCACAAAGAGACAACAGCTGCAAAAAGAAATCAACCTCATCAAATAGCAGGACTTTCCTATAATAATTTTTTAACCAATCAGATCAGCTCATTTTCAGTCGGCTCTTTGTTTTCTCGGAATACACAGCTGGGGAACTTGAAGGGCAATCAAAGTTACATGTTACAAAGATCAACATTTTATAAAGAGAGAAACTAAAATGCTCTGATATCCAAATGAGTTCAGAAAAATGCAAGTACTAACTAAAACAGAAAAAGTAATTAAAGTTTAAAATTTTACCATATCAAAGCTATGTTTGTTTCTAATATTTAAAAAGAAGTGTAACTGTGTATAAACAATGGCCTGGTTCTTGAATATTTACTGTTCATCAGACTGCACATAGACTTGTAACTTGGATTTCTGCATGTCACCCTTAAAAAGAGCCACAAAACTTCAGAGATTTGCCTATTCTTGCTTCTGGTACTGAGATCTCTACATTTCCTGTAAAATCAGATGAGGGCTGAGTGTTTCCGGCAGGAATGTTCTTCACCTGCACAAGGGATGAACGTGGCTCTGACCTAAGGAAAGACAGCAGCATCTAGACATTCTTGCTTACCACTGCAAAAGCAACAACTGCCCAAAGACCAAATGAAGAAGAGTGACAGGCATATCAATTAAGTCCAAACGCAGTGTTTTAGATCTAAAACGTGCTAGAAAATGGCATTCCCAAGATACAACAAAAATAGGCAAAATACACCAAGACATTTAGCCTGTAATAAAGAAAAAGTGTTCCTTCAAAACTTTTATGAAATGAATTGCACTATTTCTGCTGACTCAAAGCCAACACTGTTTTAATTCTTTTTCAGTCTTAGCTCACCACGGCCTGCAGAGCACAGACCTCCACAGGAAGCCTGGGAATGATTTCACTCTCCTCTCCAACTCTTGCTGAACTTATTCTCATATCAAGGTTCTAATAAAGCAGAAAAGAATGAAAAGGGGTCAGCAGGTGACTACCCAGCTTATTCTGCAGCAATAGTTGACACTCCTCGGCCAAATAGTTGAACTCTTCTGAGTAAGGAGGTTCCAATCTGTCTTCAGATGGCTACATAAGATGCTCCTACCAACAGTGCAGGTCAATTACCTCCTGAAAGGGCATGTGTTCCCAACGACAGATACTTTCCCATGCTTCAGGGAGAACAAAGAGAAAGCTGGTTCCTTTTCCAGGCAAAGTTCTTACAGGATGGACCTTCAAACGCTGATTTCTATTTCTTTCAGCTATTCAGTTTCTTATTCAAAACCAGATCACTTTACCTTGGTCTGACTCTCTGACACCTGTAAACCTGGGATTATCGGAAAGGAAAAACCAAAATAAGACCACAACAGGAAACGGCTGGAGCAGCCCAGTTGGCGTGAGTCAGGTACATGTGCCTCACATGCATGTTCCACAGACTACACCTGGGCTCTACTTTCGTTGCTTTTATATCTCAAGTGCTTGCAAGGCCTCAAGCTGAGTTTGGGGTGAGAAGAAGATAGCTGTTGTATGGGCTGTTGGCTCTGATACTATGGCAGATGCTGACTACAGCACTGCGTGTCACTACAGCAACACTGCGATCTTTAATGAGGCTTTATACAACTGTGACAGAAGTGATGGCTGGGCGCGGTGGCTCATGCCTGTAATCTCAGTACTTTGGGAGGCCGAGGTGGGCAGATCACTTGAAGTCAGGAGTTCAAGACCAGCCTGGCCAACATGGTGAAACCCTGTCTCTACTAAAAATACAAAAATTAGCCAGGCCTTGTGGCACATGCCTGTAATCCCAGCTGCTCGGGAGGCTGAGGCACAGGAATCGCTTAAACCCAGGAGGCAGAGGTTGCAGTGAGCTGAAATCGCACCACTGCATTCCAGCCTGGGCAACAGAGCAAGACTCCACTCCACAAAAAAAGAAGTGGCTCTACTGCAAGGGAACTGAGCTTCCACACATATCACAGAGAGTTGGTTTTTTTGTTTTAAGGAGTTTCCTATCCAGGTGACTCATTTTACTGTGTGTTTTTGTCTTTGCTAATAACCCCAACCCTGCCATCAACCATTGACACAGTGCCTTTAAAGAGGAGCTCAACCAGCTTTGCACGCAGCAAATCATTCATTCCCATGAGGCCTTGCTGAGGCACACAATGAGTTGGCACATTTGTTAAACTGAGAAATGGAAGCAGAAACTAAGCCCTGAAGTCACACGAGATCAAGCAAGCCAACGCTCCATGGCACTTTGCCTTGCTTGTGCTCCGTGGCTGCAGCAGTGGCCCTTTGGTGGATGCGTGGCTGTTTATTATGCAGTCTCACCTTGCAATCCAAACACTTAGCATTGAGGCTCGCGAGGCAACACAGGCACACTGAGATGAAAATCATTTTTATAAATTTAGCTTGTTGAAAAACTAGTAGCTGAGTTGGCTTACTTAAAATGTTAAAAATGACTACAACTTATCTCCAACGTTTACACTGCTTCACTCTCTTGTGATCAACTGTAGCCAACAAGATTAGCTCAGACCTGGCAAGCTGAAGCAAGTGAGTGTTCAGAAGGCCCAGGTGCGTCCCTGTTGCTAAAGCACAAACAGGGGTGACACGGGCAGGTCTAATTAAAGCAAAGCAGAGCAGGTGCTTGCGTCTTGGAAAAAAAATGCTGGGAAGCTTTCCCAAAGCAAATTTATATGATCAGAGACTAGAAACTATAAACACTGTTCGAAGAAAAAGATTGTAGAGAAAATGAAGGGAGGAGAAGAAAGGGAATAAGAGAAGAGAGAGGCAAGGAAAAGGAAATAAGAAAAGCAAAGCAAGCCCTGCTTAACAGTA
This sequence comes from Rhinopithecus bieti, assembly GCF_001698545.2. Lineage (NCBI taxonomy): Eukaryota > Metazoa > Chordata > Mammalia > Primates > Cercopithecidae > Rhinopithecus > Rhinopithecus bieti. Next base: position 1,750,794 of record NW_016810977.1, on the reverse strand, counting down.
CTCCTACCCCCACATGACCCGGCATCCAGCTCGATGTCTAGCACTTAGCAGGTGCTCCGTATCTGTGAGATGGACGCCTCCTCAGCAGACCCCCAGCTCTTCAGAGCAAGCTCAGGAGTGCTGCTCAGCATGTGATCTGTGTACCATCAGCATCAGTCGCTGCAGCACTAGAGAAGGCCTCTGAAAATGGAGATTCACTATCTCTGGGGTAGAGTACTGCTGCATTTTAAACCAAGACACTCAAGTCTGCAAACTACTGATTTAGGAACATAAAATAAAAATCACTTAAAAAACAAAAGCAGTCCTTCCCTTCCCATCTTCTTGACACCTTCCCTCTTGGCATGAAGAAACTGAGGAAGTGAGGGGTGGAGGTGCCAACAGAGGTGTCACTGTGCCAGGTTAAGTGAGTGGGTGGTAGGGGTTGGAGGTGGAGAACCCAGACAGAATGGTTGGGAAATGGAGCAAATTAAGGACATCAAGGACAATAGAAGCCAGGTTTCTTGCTGCCTGAGAACAGTAATAAACTCAGAAAGGGAAAGGATGGAAAGAACCCTGAGGTATTGGATTCGAAATGTGCAAACATATATTTTTAATACAGACAGATACATCAGTAATTTTATATAGACGTGTATGTGCATGCGTGGATGGGTGGGTAAGTGGTTAGATAGATAGATAAATGAATGAGTGGTTGGGTAACTGGGTGGTTGGATGGATGGTTGGGTGATGGGGTGGACAGACGGACAGTTGGGTGACTGGGTGTATGGACAGGTGGTTGGGTGATTGGGTAGATGGACAGATGGACTAGACAGATGTGGATGGGTGGCTGGGTGACTGGGTGAACGGATGGGCAATTGAGTGATACGGCAGATGGATGGATATGGGTAGATTGATGAATGTAGGTGGCTGGGTGGATGGATGGATGGAGGGATGGATGGATGGATGGATGGATGGATGGATGGATGGATGGATGGATGGATGGGTGGGTGGATGGATGGGTGGATGGGTGGTTGGATAGATGAACGGATGGGTAATTGGATGGATGGATGGATGGATGGATGGATGGATGGGTGGTTGGGTGATCAGGAGGATGGATGATGGATGGATGACGAATGGGTAGTTGGGTGGATGGTTGGGTGATTGGCTGGATGAATGCATGCACTAATGAATGAATGATTGGATAAATGGACAGATGAATGGGTGGCTGGGTGATTAGGTGGATGGATGGATAAATGGATGGGGGTTTGGGAGGGTGGATGGATGGGATGGATGGTGGTTAGGTAATGGTTAGGATGGGAGAATGATGGTATGGATAATGAGTGAATGTTTGGATGGAAAGAATGGATGGGTGACTGATGGATGGATGATGGATGGAGATGGATGGACAGTAAGAATGGGTGGTTGGGTGTGTGGATGGATGGATGGATGGAAGGATAAATATAGGTAGATGAATGGATGGGTAGCTGGGTGATTGGGTAGATGGATGAGTGGTTGGGTGGATGAACAATGGGTGGTTAGGTGGATAGATGGATGCACAGATAGATGGATGGATGGGTGAATGGATGGCATTCATGTTTCCTAACGCTGTCTGCTAAGAGGGCCCAGAAGTAGTGACACCTCACAAACAAACAAAACTCTGAGAACCCAGGTCTTTAAAATTCTAAAGACCATACAATACTATAAGGAACCACCCCACTTAGTGAGACAAGTGATCCCAGGGTAGGCAGGGAAAGTACAAAATAGCCAGGAACAAGTGCTCAAAGGACAATAAGGATGATCAAAAAGACACAGAAAAAAGCTCCTGCTGGCCAAGTCTAAACAATTTAGGAATGAAAACAGAGTATCAAATTATAACCGACTGATATAGGAAGATTTCATAAATTCATACTGATAGAAACAAACAAGAGAGAAAGGAAATACAGCCCATTCTTATGGTAGAAAGCCACCTAATAAATACAGAAGGAATAATGGAAATAGGTGATCACCATCACAGTGGTAGCTGCTATGGGCAGAAATCCTCAGTGGAAACTATGGCTGTGAGAAGTCTGATGAGGAACAGAGACTGGTATTCTATTAGAGTAGCTGCCCACAAAATGTGCAGCAAAGACTAATTTTTTAAATGGTGACTGTGCATTGGAGAAACCCTGCAGACACCAATCTGACCAAGTGGCCAAGATGAACACTACTCATAGCTGGAGAGGTCAGTATCCTGTGTCCACTGCGATGACACCCAGAGAAGGACATGCACTGCCAAAAAGGCACAGCCTGAGTCAGCCCACGAGAACTGGGGGCAACCAGAAATAAAGGGCCATCCAAAGAATGAAAGGCCTGTACTCTTTAAGTATGTCAAAGACATAAAGGCAGAGAAAGACTAAAGAATGTTCCATTTTAAAGGAGACGGATTGGTAAGACATGGCGATTAAATGTAGCGCACATTGCTGGACAGTGTCCGAGACCAGGAAAGAGAAAGGGGCATCGTTGGAATACTTGGGGAAATAGGATCAGGGTCTGTGGATAGGACGGTCACGTTGTATCAATGGTGCTTTGCTGACTGGAGAGAGAAGTAGTGGGGAGAGAGGATAAAGCAATGTGGCGAAATTCTAAAACTTGGAAAATCTGGGTGGAGGCAACGTAGGAGTTCTCTGTGCTATTCTACCACTTTCCTGTAGCCCTGAAACTATTTCAAAATGTAAATAATTTAAGAGGCAAAATAATTCATTCTGTTCTACTGAAAATCCTTTCAGTGCATCCAGTTCAAATTACTGTCTCCTTGAGTTTATAGCTCAGTTGCAAACATGTTCTTAGGCTAAAATTCCATCTAAGACCTCAGTTTGAGAGGCTGTTTACTTCCTGTCAAATTATTTTGAGATACTAGTACCAATGTAAATCAAATAAAACTACACCACAGGTAAATATAAGTTCCTGTGTCAAGATGCCCCATTTTTACAGAATGCACTGGTAACAATTAGGAGATGCTGTACTTAAAGAAAACTGCCAAGAGCAACAAGCAAACTGAAAGAGCCAGCTTGGCTGGAGGATGACCCTGGCTAGGTCAAAGTGATTCTGATTTAAGTTATGCACAAAGACTGTATTCCCAGGGCCTGCCAATCATCTTGTGAATGAAGGCTATTCAATCCCATCTTGGTCTGGCAAGGGCAAGGGCATGCAGACAGCTGGCTGCAAGCCCACCACTGCATTCAAAGAACAGCTCCAAAGCAAGAGATTCATATAAGCAGATGACTGAAGGCCTCATTACACGTGTGAGTAACAGGGTCATTTGCTTTCTGTGTTATAGGTCAAAATTAGACAATGCATAGAGATGGCACATCAGGGGAAAGAACTTGATGGTTTTTAGAAGTGACATAATCCTCATGAGCCAATGCGATTAAAAAAATTATAAATGTGTTCAATTTTCAGTTTTACTACAGAAAAGGCTCTCACTTATTTAAATAGTTTCTAACAGACTAGGCAACCAAATTAGTTAAGAAACATTTGTGCAAAACTAAGAAAAAATACAGAGTTGACTTTTTAAATTCCATAGGCAACATGAAATGCTGCTTGAAAAAAACTGAATCTTATTAGGCAAAGGTGGCTAGAGAAACAAACAAATATCAACTGCCATGGGAAAGGGAAGACCTGCCCAGATTCTGAAGCAAATATACAGTTAGGTATCACGTGGTATCAGGGACACATTTTGAGAAACGAATCATAGGCAATTTCATCCTTATGTGAACATCACAATGTGGACTTTCACAAAGCTAGACGATGCAGCCTACTGCACACCTAGGCTATCTGGAGCAGCCCACTGCTCTAGGCTACAAACCTGTACAGCATGTTACTGTACTGAATACTGTCGGCAACTGTACCACAATGTTAAGTATGTATGTGTCTAAACACAGAAAAAGTACAGTAAAATACAGTATTATAATCTTACAGGACCACTGTCTTATTTGCAGTCCATCATTGACCAAAACATCTTTATGAGATACAAAACTGTAGCAGCAAATCATGCGTCCATTTAATTGGCTCTTGGACACTAGGACGTCAACAGAGCCAGGCCCAAGGACATGAGAGTGACAGTTGGGCAGTGAAGCACAACAGGAAATGTCAGAATGAAATGCAAATAGCCAGTTTCTTCCCAACAACTTTGACAAGTTTGGATGTGCTTGGATCAAGATTTAGATTTAAACACAGACAGCATTTATTAAACATCTACACTGCCCAGCAGTCTTCCAGGTGCTTTGAAACTCTTACAGAAGCCTTATGATAATCTTTCATATTAACATAGAACATTGTAGATATAGATGCTTCTTAGGGAGAAAACCTTGCAGAAAAGTAAGCACACACAATTCCTCTCTATGCCCCTCGCCTTCACCTCCAGGAACGTAACTATTATCACAAAGGCAGGATGGTCTCAAGGGCCAGATAAACAAGGCATGGGCAAGGGTGGTACTCGTCAACCCATCTAAAGTTGCGTCATCAAGCAGCTACCACGTGGTCTGGCACAGAGGCGGCAGAGGGTGGTGACTGAGAACATGGCACCTGCCTGGGCTCATATCCTGTTCCACCAGCTGCTGACCTGGCACAGTCATTTATCTCCGTGACTCATTTTCTTCATTTGTAACAGCAAGGACAGATACAGTATGTGAGCATTAAGTCAGTCGTTACATAAAGTCCTTACAACACAGTCTGGCATAGAAGGTGGCAGAAAATAAAACAGGGATTCATTAAGTAAATAATGTAATATACCCTAAAGTAATAAAGAAAATCCTACACTTAGAGTTCTTAAAATAGACAGATGTGTACCTTGCAATCTAGACCATCTTCTCTAAAAGGTTTTATTCAGGAAGATTAAACTGAGTTTGATTAGACTGAAGAGCACACAAAATACACATTTCTTCAATACATGTAGAAAAAAAGACTAGGCTTTTCTTGACTGTAGCAGATGAGCATATAAGCGCGCTGTTGGAAAGGCTCCTGCCTGCACACCATTCTGGTCCCCTAGCGCCCCACCCCACCCCACACACAGGGGTTCAAATGCTAAACAATTAAACTGCAGTCTAACTCGAAATCTATAAGCTTTTTCTGGGCTACCCAAAACTTTTTTTTCCTAGCTTCCGGTGTACTATAATGCAAAAATGATGTTGCCTTGCAATGTAAGTAATTTGACCACTTACCTCAGAGTAAGCAAGAGTGATATGTTCATATATTCCCTGGTGGTGATGAATGGCATCTTCTAGGTCCTGCAGCTCTGAGGGAAGGTCTACCTCACCGCAAGCTTTACACCATGAATCCACGTTGCTCATATACTTGGAAGGTTAAAAAAAAGATTATTTCTATCAATGACAATTTATATTGAAAAGTGGACATTTTTTAACATGGTTTTGAAAATTAGGGGAGTTGACGGAGAACCTAAGAATGTAACATGGTTGCCTCTCCATCTCAAATGGCATCCTCAACTCACATGAGACTCCTGGACTCCATTCCCAGAGTGGGTTTCAGCAGGACTGGGGCGAGTCCCAGGAATCCGCATTTCAGATGAATGCCTCAACTGACTGCTGCCCAGGTCTGGGTGTGCCCCTGGAACAATGTAGCCCTGTTTTGGGCTTTCTGGTAAATTTTCCCAATCCACCTTTGAATCCACGTTTCTAACTGCCCTGTACTCCTAGCAAGGGAGGACAGAAAGATGACTCTCCCACATGCCCCTTAACTAGGGTTCAACAGCAGGATGCTCCTTCTCCTTGTAGCTACTTGTCACCCTTACTCCTTTCCTTTTACATTGAGATATAATGAAAACGTTCCAGATATCTAAAAATCATTTATCAGAAATAAGGAAAAGCAGCCAGTCCATTCCACTACTGTTTCAAAAGGAAATTGACACCAGAATTAAAAGGAGACCAAGAAAAAAGGGCCTAAACTTCTCTGTGAATCTTAGGAAAGGCTTAAGGAGGCCGAGGCATCATTCCCATCCTTCCCAATTCGCACGGAAATGAGAAAAGCCTGAGCCATGCGAACAGCTCTGCGGCTTCCATCCCAATCCTGGTTCAATCTCCTCCACTGCCACCCTCCACCTCCAGGATCAACAGTCCTGCGGCTGCCATCCCAATCCTGGTTGAATCTCCTCCACTGCCACCCTCCATCTCCAGGATCATCAACAGTCCTGCGGCTGCCATCCCCATCCTGGCTCAATCTCCTCCACTGCCACCCATCTTCGGGATGCATCAATGGCTGAGAAATCACTGCCAAATTTCCTAGGGAGATCCTATCAAAATCCATCACAGTTAAGAGTGAAAGGCAAGTGCAGAAGGCCCAGTTACAAAAGCTAATTCAATTACACCAAACAGACATCAACACATTTCCCTTGGTTTTAACCTCTTTACTCCTATTCCTCACACATCTATTTACTTAGCAGGGAATGCAGAGGATGACTATTGAAATGCAATACTCGACAGGCCAGAAAAGAAATGTGCTATAATTCCCTTCAAATATAGTAAGAACAAACTCTCAGTTCATTTTTAGGATATTAAAATAGACAAGTCAACCAAATAATAACTGTTTATGAAAATCCTTTTATTACTGAGTGCAGAAAAGTATCTATGCAGACCTTAGGGCTTGAGGCCAATTCACATGGCATTAGTATTTCTTGGTGGCATGTTCTATAAATGTCAATTTGGTCAGGTCAGATGACTGTCACTATTTCTGAGCTCTATTTCTCTCTAACATCTTCCCTTATTGCATTTAATACCAATTATTAAGTTATTGTGTTTTTCAAACACAAATTGATTGAGGTTAACCATCGTCATTAATAAATCATCAGGTCTAAGTCAGCAATTAAGTGCTCCGGGACAATGGCCACTGCAGAACATCCAAAACCAAGAGGAGCTGCAACATGTTCTTAAGATCAAAACGCTTCTGACAGAACACGGTGGAAACACATTTCAGTTATATAATACTTCACAATTTAATGAACAGAAGCATCAGACTAACATATCACTGTATCAAAATCACTACAGTATATTCGACTCCAATTTTTGAAGGAACAACCCATAAAGATAAAAACATTCAAGAAGTTTTACATACTTCTGTAATTAGAACTAACTCATAATTTCTTAAAGTATCCTGAGAGGGCACTGATTATACTTCTCTGAAAAAATACAGCCAGGGAAGGATGGTGTGTTACACAAAAACCTGTGGACAAAGGATTCTGCCTTTTTTCTGGGTTAGTAACAGCCCAGTGATAGAAATAATCCTTGCAAGGCCAGGCGCGGTGGCTCACGCCTGTAATCCCAGCACTTCAGGCGGCCGAGGCAGGTGGATCACGAGGTCAGGAGATTGAGACCATCCTGGCTAACACAATGAAACCCCATCTCTACTAAAAATACAAAAGATTAGCCTGGCGGGGTGGTGGGTTCCTGTAGTCGCAGCTACTCGGGAGGCTGAGGCAGGAGAATGGCGTGAACCCGGGAGACGGAGCTTACAGTGAGCCGAGACTGCGCCACTGCACTGCAGTCTGGGCGACAGAGCGAGACTGTGACTCAAAAAAAGAAAAGAAAAGAAAAGAAATAATCCTAGCCATGGTTTTACAGAGGGTTTTGCACAGCATCATTTTTCTGTTCTTTATTTCTAAGACACAACACACACAGAGCAAGCTCTAGGCCTGATTGTTTTCTGAAAGGCTGAATGCCCAGAGGGTCTGAAACCAACAGCACCAGCACAACAATCCCCATTCAGAGATTCATGGAACAGGGAACAGGGTGTCAACAGGCATTCCACAAAGAAAAGGCATTCTGAGGTCAAGTTTGGTGTCGAAATTCAACAGATACCTTCATAACAGAACCTCATAGAAAAGCTTCTAATATGGTAATGCTATCATACGAGGGGGGACCTTGCACTTCCCTCACTCTGATACACATATACACACATACCTGCTACCATCCAGAGAAACCCAGGTTGGGACTGCAACGCTGGGGGAACACGTCTAGCACAGAGCCTGACACTTAGGAGGTGAGAAGGACAGAAGGTATCTACTGCAGTCTAATGAGATCAGAGCAGCTGGCTTAGTATCTGATGCTTTAAGTGCTCCGTAAATCAAAATATGTGAATACAAAGCATCTGGTGGACTGGGGGTGAAGGCCGAAGAGTGCGAGAGAATGAAATGTTGCTCTGTCAATTCAGATCAGGAGCCTACTTCAGATCTGGGGATCCTGAAGCTGAGCAGAATGGTGGTATTAAGCAAGTGTTGCTGAATAAACGATGAAGGAAGCCTGGATCACCCAGTTTGCAAAACAGAGGCAAGCAGAGGAGGGAACAGTGATTCATATACATAGCTTTAAGAGGAGACCTTGGATAAATAATTAACAGATTGCTTTTCCTAAGCATTTACTACTCTACTACTCTCCGTCTGCTCAGAGGGCACCTGCGATCTGGGAACCGCTCATTTCTTCTGCCTGTTCTGGGTCCCACCAACCAGAGATGGGATCCTCGAAGCTAGTGAACTGCACTCCCATCCACCTCTCACCACCGCCACCTCTTGATGGAGCCTCAGCTGAGCACAGGCACTAAGCTGGACTTAGGAGACAAAGGGATGGAAATTTCCTAGATTTAGAACTTGCGTCTATGTCATGTTTATTATAAATGTTAATTCTAAAAATATTTATGGGAAGTGAACTTTTATAAGAATATTAATGCAATTGTGAAATACTTATTATGTCAGGAACTGAAAGACCCAGCCATAGACCTCAGCGAAAGTTCTAGCTTTGGAAACATGGCCAAATTGTTCCCCATACGGCTTATGAGGACAGTAATACTACCGTCTCATCTACTCCACTGGGCTGACTGAAGGATGAAATGAGATTTCGTGTTAAAGAGCTCTCTAAATATTAAAGAACGATACAAACACTGTTACTTTATTTTCAGTTATTATCAAAGCACAGAAGGCCTAGTCCTAGATGAATGAAGGTGTTCGGCAGGCATGCGGCCCACTCCGTAGGTAAGCCTCTACAAGCACTACCCGAGTGGACAGAAATGTGCACCTGTGCTGCCAAGTACAGTAGCCACTGGCCACGTGTTGCTCCCAATACGGTGAATAAGCAACTATTATTTTAATTTAATTCTATGTTTTAAATGATTTTATCATCTTATTATTTAACTCTGAGTAGCTTCAATAGCCACACGTGGTGACAGGCCATCACAATGGGCAGTGCAGTCTGAGGTCACCGTAAAAGGAGATTTTCAGCTATAGCAAAATCAAGTCATTTTGTTTTATAAAAATGTAATTCTAATGGTATTTGCTGTGAAAGCTTCTTAACATAAAGGGTCTGTGCTGTGGATATAGCACATGACCAAGACAAGCAAAGGCTGGAGCCCCTACGCAACATCTACCAGTAACAACATTAACACTGTGGTTGTGTGTCCATGTTTGTGAACGGATACTGTGATCCCACACCTTCACTGGAGATGAGGACACAAGACACACTGGCTGACACATCTATGGAAGTTATACCATCTATGAATCACTCTCATCTAGCTTTAACTTCAGAGTTATGTTTATAAAGCCACAGCAAACACTAGCATAAGAACACCCATGGAGAGAGAGGGCAGGGCTGCACGGTGCAGCTAAGAGCTGTAATCCTTACAGAGAAGGCGGCTGCCATTAGTAAGCTCATTAACCATGGGGTCACATATTTGAGCCTTATGTCCCCCTAATCAGATTTAAACTCCACGTGAACACTCCGGATGTGATTCAAAGAGGTGACTATGATGGAAACCTACTTAGGATGTCCAAGTTTCTGGTCCTTTCCAGACTGAGTTTATGAAAACAGCTTGAGCGTAACTAGAAGGCAAACCATTTAAAAAGAGGGAACAACGTTGACCTATACTCGGGATTGCTATGTTGGGAAAAGAAAACCACTTTAGTGATAAGCATCAGAATTTCAAGGATCTTACTTTTCTTCAGTGGGGGGATGAGACACAATTCATTTTTACTTGCAAGTAAGGACCGTCTTTCTGAAGACGTCCTAATCTCTCATCTGTGCGTTTCAGTTGTTTACATGCAGGCCTTGTTGCTTCGTTAAGGTCTGGAATACACGCTGGGCCCCTTCTTCATTAGATTACTGTCCCTTTGCTCAAATTTGGCTTCTTCTCTGGCCACCTTATATGCACTGAGACTTCAGGCTCCCTTCCGGTTTATGCGGCGTCCTATAAAATTCTGTTCGATAATGTGTTTGCCTAGTTTCATTTCCTTCAAATCCATAAATTACAGTCTTTCATTTTATCCAGATGAGAATACCCCAGGCTTTCAATTTTGCTGTATGTTTAAAATTTTTTATAATAAAACACTGGAAGGAAAATGCCCCATGGAACCCATGTTTCTAGATTATTTTCAGGCAGGTCACAGCAGCAATTAATCTCTGGGTTTATTTACAATTCTGAATCCCGTCATGTTTACGAAAGATGTTCCCTGTGTGTTATGCTTCAGCCTATCTAACATTCACCCACGCAGCTTGTCCTGCTTCAAATTCATTCATATCATCTTACTGCCAAATGATCAAGCGTATTGCTATTTTGTACAACGATAAGGATCGGAGATGGCTACAAGGTCATGAAGATGGTTCTATTTATGCTGAAGGAGCTCCTGTTACTTTAAAAAGTTGTTTTTGTGTGTGGGCTTTTGTCTATCTTTTATCACAAAATTAGTCAAATGCATAAAGTTAGAAAATAGAAAAATCCTACCATTGAAACGCTCAGCTTTTACATGATACTATGAAGGTTTGCTTCTCTTTATATATCACTCAGCTTCCTCTCTTGCTTTATACTTTAAAGGTTTCTGGAGTTGAGATCACTGCTAATTAGTGTCTTGTGCAACATTCTGACTGCCCTGCCAAAATCCTAGGCAAGTTGGGGCCTCTATCTTCCTTTATTTACTTCTGCACTCTTCAACAGAGCCTGTTTCTAGATTAAAGAGATACTATTTCCTTAAGAAGCATCCATGCAAATCCCTGAATGCAGTCTTTCCCCCAAAAATTAACCCTGAGGAAGATACGCTGATGTTTCCCCTTTTTAAATTAAGCAACCGTTTTGCTCTTCCCCATCTTGAAAAGGTCTTCACTGCGCTGCTCACCTTCCAATAATAAAGTCTGAGTCATGAGCAAATTCCTTCCATGTTGCTACTTTCAGAGTGTTTGTTTAAGCAAGTTTGCTTAAGTGGAGGGGTGGGGAGTTTTGGGGACGTATATTACCCATTACTTCTTAAACTAGAAATTTTGACACAGCACATCTGTCAGCAAATGAAGCCAAAGTCAGATGCCATGTAGCTAAGTTTGTAATTATGAAAGACACTGTCGATTGTGTACCCAAAAAAGCCATTTTCCTCCCTCACCCTTGCTGGCAGCACCTCCCTAAAGAGGCTAACACCAGATCCACCCTTTCCTCCACCCCTTGCAGCAAGGCATGGATGTGTACCCAAAGACCAGCCAATGGGAACTGAGGGGAAGTGTGCTGGGGGCGTGGCCTCTGGAAATGCTTCCCTTATAAGCTGGCAGGCAAAGACAGCTACAGCCATCCCTGTGGAGGGTGGGCGCTGTGGCTGAGGAGGAGCTGCTGCGTGGAGCTGAGGTGTGCTGCCCCGACTGTGAGGGGAGGCCCAGCAAGCCTGAGGGCGGCAGACACCACCCCTCCCTAGCCGTGCAACTGGAGGTGCCTATGCCTTAGAACTTCGCAGTTTGTGAGAAAAGTAAACCCTTGACGTCTGTACCACTGATGGGCGTTCTGTTCCTTGCTGCCAAAGCATCCCAACTGGAGTAATAAAGCACTATCAACAAGGGATAAGAGGAAAGAAGAAGCCAGGAGAGGAGGGGAAGAGCAGAGCAGCTGCCACTTCTTAGTGCTTACTGTGCTGGGCACTGCGTGGGGCACCTAGCATCACATTTACATCAACAGTCCACTCAAGCAGGTACTTTTATTTCTACTTTACAAATGAGAAAACAAACCAGAGAGGCTAAGTCACTTACCTAAGGTTGCACAGCAAGGACTAAGAGAGCTGGAATTCAAACTCAGGGCCGAGTGACTTCAGAGCTCACATGCGGAGCTCACAGTATGTGCTACACAAGAGTGCTCGCACACACACCAATATTCATGGAGGAAGAACTATTCTGGTTACCACCTCGTGGGCTGGGGGTTCGAGGCACTGACCTTTTCGGCCTTCTGGTGGAAAATGGAGGACATGTCCAGCAAGGTGCTCCGCTCATCCAGGGCCGCCGCAAATGCCTTCCACTCCTGCTCCAGCTGACTCGCGATCTGCCTGATCTGCTGCGAGGCATAGTGGCCAGACTCCACCAGGCGATTGGCCACCGACATGATGCGGTTTATATTTACATACACGTTCTGCAAAGTGGGCAGGAAAAGAGGGCTCCTCAGGGGAGAGCAAGTAAGAGTCTCCCTTCTTAGAAGCCCAGATACCACCTGCTGAAACACAGGCTTCTACCAGTGATCACATCTTTCCCAGGAGCATCATCTGATTTTATAATATTATACATATTTGCTCTCTAGATTTCCATAAACTTGAAGTATTGGTTTCCATTTCTATTTTTAAAACTGTAAAATTACAAATCAACTAGCTGAAAGGCATAATTGTTCAGCACAAAGCAATCAAATACACAAGTGGGTGCACACAAATATACTATTACTCACTTCTTGGCTTCAAATACTGAACAGGGTCCAGATGGCAAGCCTGCTGCCAGGCAGTCACGGAGAACTGAGGGACCCGGGTAGCGCTCTGGTTTTTAACTAGAACCCAGAAACCCAAAAACACATACCTAGCAACCAAAGGCTATTTGTGCGAAAGCAAGCTCTCCTTTCTACATACGCCCAAGTCATTTTTTTGGTGCCAACAGAAAATATTCTGTAAATAGATCCACCTTCTCTCAGGAATATGAATTGCAGTAAAAACACAACAATGCTATGCTCAAATTTTAAATAAAGCTTTTCTACTCTGTCAAAATTCCTATCTTTGAGTCTATCAGTTTATTTCAAAACAGGGATTTTTAAAAACCCACCCTTTTTGCAGAATAAGCTCTCACTATGGAGTTTCCCTTCCCACCTCCAGTGTTCTTTAAGGCTCAGTAGCACATCGTGTGGTGTGGTGGATGGTGGGGGATTCAGACCTTCAGCAAATCTGAAGTTGCTGTTGTTCATGCATTTATTATTTCTGTGCAGTGTTACCACCTCATCCCTCCCCGTGGGTCCCCCAAAATTGTAGCTACATCTTTGGCTCCTCTCAATGTTGCCCCAGTCTGATTTTCTGATCTATCCAAACTCCTCTACGTTTTCCCCCCTTCGCTCGCTTCCCACACAACCCCTCTGAGCCAATCTCCCACTGCCTCGAACAGGGACCCCGCAACAGCCTCCTTCCTGTCCCTTGCTGCCTGCAGTCCCCCCAAGTCAGCGGCTGAAAGAACTCACTTGTTCATTCTTTCTTTGTATCTTCTTTTATTCATCCTTTCCCTCTATTTCTGACCCAAACCAGAACTTGGTGGAGTTGCCTCTGTCTGGAATTAGAACCACAGGACTCCAGCCTCAGGGTTACATCTCCGGGCTGCATCTGAAGGCTAGAATCAGCTAACAGACATCGCATGTCTGGAGTCGCAGAAAGAGGCTGCAACAGTCAAGCCATGCTCAGTGAGGTGACCTCTCTGGCTCGTGTGGCATTAATGCTCTAATTGGCATCCGGTAAATTAAAAGCAAGGCCTCCCATTCCCAAGTGCATTCTTTCTCTCTTTTCCTCCCTCCTAGTAAAGTGACAAGAAACTAGATTTGCTAATTTTGCTTTCTCTGTATCTTTAAAAGAGAAAAACCAGTCCAACAGGTCTGTTAGGAAAAGGACAAGATGCGCTCTGTTCAGATCTGGAGAAGAGATGTCCCTTTGGATGGCTCTGTTGTGACAACCACTGACCCTACTCACCCATCCCTAGATTGTTACAGCTTCCTGTATTACTTTTATAGAAATACAGATTTTACTAGTCTATGTACGATGCTTTTTCCATCTCTCCATCACTTCTAGCACACATAAATCTATAGCCTGGACATAAATATGGCAACGTACAATTCCCTAAATTAAAAGTACCTACACCTACATTCTTATCATCATAGTTTTTACAAATATCTGTTATAGTAGAACGTGCATAATTGTTGGTATCCCTTAATATGCTTTCTTTAAAAGCTGTTAACTTGGCATAATGGTATTTAGTATCCTTATTTTGTCAGAAATTGTGCAAAACACTACAGCGAGCAGAAGGCGCTGAAGGTTAAATACCCTTGCCCTGCATTATTAAACGTCACAGACACTAGGGATTCGCGGAGGTACTCAACACAAGGAGCAGGCCTGGTCCAGAAAGCTCCCCAGCAGGCGCCACCGTCCCGGCACCGAGCTACCCACATGCACTGTATTACAAGTTTGACTTACAAAAGTAACAGAAATATATTGTAGAAAATTAGAAAATATACTCGAACTCCCCCCCAAAAATAGCTGTAACTCATACTTTTAAGTTTCTTACCTGCTTTAAGTGCATCTTTAATTATATTGATAACATCACTGGTAAGAATTAACATTTATACAGTACTTACTCCGTGTCAAGCAATATGTTTTGTATTTTACATATACATGTAACACCATGGAAGGCAGGTATTACCCCCAGTTTACAGACTAGGAAACTAAGGCTCAAAGAGGTTAAACAGCCTTCCCAAGGTCACACGGCAAATAAGAAACTCAGAATTAAAAGCCTCTACATCCACAACCCATTTTCCTGTCTGCTACACTATGGTTCCTACTCCCTTGAGTCCTAAATCTGCCACTAACAAAGGTGAAGAAAGGGGGAAGAGAGAATATATTTTTCTGTTAATTTCTAGCACATATTTTAGTATTTCTAGTTTTAAAGTATGTGGCATGACTGAATGGTCTCTTGCCAAAAGTTTCAGAAAATTCTAAAAAAAAGACAGCAATTTTTTACAAAGAAATTTTTATCTATGCCCAAGTTTGATGATTCAAACCAGAAATCCTCTTACTTTAAATTCTAGAACAGATTTAAAACTTTCTGACGGCATTTATTACTAAAAATTATATTGTAAAATCTTATCTTTGAAACTACCTAAATTGTAGCACCTAGTTAACTATATTTTAATTAAATGGCATCTAACTGAATTAACTTAAACAAAAACCCTGTCTTCATATTACTTTATTTGTATTTTTGTTTTTGAGACAAGGTCTTGCTCTGTCACCCAAGCTGGAATGCAGTGGCGTTCCTGTTGCCTGCAACTCCTGGGCTCAAGTGATCCTCCAGCCTCAGCCTCCCAAATAGCTGGGACTACAAGCATGCACCACTACACCCGGCTAATTTTTTAATTTTTTTTTAGAGATGGGGTCTTGCTGTGTTGCCCAGGCTGGTTCATATTGCTTTAATGCTCTACAACAAATGTTACAAGGTTTAAGAGTGGATAATCCTCACAAGGCTGGCTTAAAGTCCAAACCAAAACTCTTCGTCCCTGAAGAGGAAATTTCTAGAAGCTTCACAGACTACAGAATCAAGCAAATGTTCTATAGAACATACAGTTTTAGTAATATTAACTATAAAACTGTAACAGAAGTGCTACTCAAAATTCAGTGTTTTGGTTTGGTTTTGGTTTCTGTGATGTAGTCCTACAGTCGCCCCCTATCTGGCCTCTAAGATCCTGATGGAGTCACGACAGCCAAGAGTAGCAGATGCAACAACCTTAAAGAGGACCAGGGGATCCCAGGGAAGGCTAAGAGCCAGACCCCAGTACTCCAGCTCAGCTCGGAAGGAAATCTCATGCCTCAAGAGAACTAGCAAGTGCCCTGAGGTCAGCAGCGGGTAACAGCAGCCAGCAAACTGACAGCACTCCGTCCGGGGTCCCCATGGGCTCCTATGAGGCGGAGCACAGGAGCTGGCATCCGAAGTGTCTGTGGTGAACTAGCCAAGTCATCGGTTCAAGTTTCACTGGTTCGTCTGTTTGCCTGTTTTCATTTTTCTTTAAAACTTAAAATGTGGGATACTGAGACAATGGAACCCTAGGGAACACCCTCCACGTGAAGGTCAGCTGCTAAAATCAACAGCCACTCTGAGGGCCCCTTGAGAGCCCCAGCCCAGCATCTGCCAAATGCCTCCCATTTGCTAAAACACTGTCACGTGGCAGGGTCCAGCTGTTCTGAGTGTCTTACCATACAGTTCATGGCAAAGTGATTGTGCTGCGTCTGGAGCTCCATGGCATGAGGGTGGCTGGTCCCAATCTCCGTGTAGCTGTTTAGAAACAGGCCTTTGTTGTGTGTGATCCAGTCAAACATCTACCGGAAGGAAAAAGACAACCTGGAATCACTCCAGAAAGAGAAACTGCTGCACAGGCCCACAGATGGGGCAGTACCAAGAAAGGGCAACTTCCTTCCCTGGACAACTTCAAGTGCTGTCTGACTCTCTCAAAAGAGTCTTTACTTCAGAGAACAAGTCAGCAGTTCTGAACTTGCAGGACCTACCAGAAAATCTTATCTGATGTGTTCCTCTTACAGAGAAGGAATTAAGAAGCAGATAAGTAAAGAGAGTTATTCTAATCCCCTGGACTAATTAAAAACTCTGATCCTCTGACTCCCGGTCCTGTCTCCCTGCCACACTGAACCACTTAATTTGCCACAATGAGCTTCAATTAAAGACCTGTTAGGGTGAAATTAGGAACTTACAGGTCTTTGGATGGGTTCTGCTGTGCCCACAGGTTACTGACAGAAATATCAATGACTAAAAGATTACACTATTTAATCAAGAAGTACATAGACACCTGTGCAGATTGCAAACCCATAAAATTTACTGTAAAAATAAAACAGGCAGGAAAAACTAACAATAACATCTCCCTTAAGATTCAATATAGATGTTACTTAGACAAGGATGTCAATTAAGACATTTGCAAATGAAAACATTTAAGAAAATATAGATGATTGTCATCAACTAGCATTACTACCATGACTTGAACCAGAATCCCAGGGACAGTAACCTGTTTTTCTAGTAATTGAAAGGAAGGTATTCCAATGTCTTAGACAAGGTGCTACTTAAAACAAAAGAACACTGGCAGATACGTTAAAAGCTTTGGTAACAAAAACACCGGATTGTCACCTTTCGAAAAGTCCTTTCACATCCAAGAATTCTAACGTGGATTTTCACTTTACAAAATATTCTCCTGTCCATGTAATATAAAATTCAGTGAGCTCAAATAAAACTTAGTGATTAATTCACCCAAGTTCATGGCTTGCAACACATACCTATGAATAAATGCCCAGTTTTCACATTGCTAAGATTCAATTAGCCAGTAATTGATAAGGATTCACTTTGACCAGTTGGTCTGCCTGGCGCATAAGAATAAAGCATAAGACTAGAGGTCATTACTGACTATATTACCCAGAAACTGTTACTTTTAACACATTACTCGTCTTGATTTTAAAAACATACTCAATAGATTGGAACGGTGTTCTGTCAATAACATAACCCTGTGAAATTTTCACTTTTTTTTTTTTTTAAGACAGAGTCTCACTCTGTCACCCAGGCTGAAATGCAGTGGCACGATCTTGGCCTCACTGCAACCTCTGCCTCATGGGTTCAAGCGATTCTCCTGCCTCAGCCTCCTGAGTAGCTGGGATTACAGGGGTGTGCCACCACACCCAGCTAATTTTTGTGTTTTTAGTAGAGACGGGGTTTCACTATTTTGGCCAGACTGGTCTCAAACTCCTGACCTCAGCTAATCAGCCCACCTCGGCCTCCCAAAGGGCTGGGATTACAGGCGTAAGCCACCAAGCATGGCCGAAATGTTCACTCTTTTAAGTGAAAGTATCATTCCTATCTTACAGGCATCCTAGACCAAAGCATAAGTAATTTGAACTCAAATTTTCTAAAACAGCACTGCATTGCACAATAAGTAAAACTGGAAAACAGATTTCAGTGCCGTTTCTGAAACGACCCTCACTGGTTTGGAGCACGCACGGTGAGTGTAGCCTTACCATTCTCCACCTTTTCTCTTTCCTTCCACCCGAACCCACCAGCACTGGCTTCCCCCACGTCCACTGAGGCATTAGCCTCCCCGTCTTTACCTTCTCAGCATCCTGTTCAAACAGCCTCAGCTGGAAGCACTGGTCCAGCTTCAGCTTCCTCACATGCCACATCTGGTGGAGATGCTGCCGTGTCGAGTGCAGCCGGTCCAGCATGGTGGACACCTTGGGCAAGAGGTTCTGCAGGTCCGCGTTGCCTGAGCCTGAGTTCTTTTTGGGAAAGCTTTCACTGCTCTGTATCCTCTGAAGCAGCTTCTGTCCCTCCAAATCCAGGTCCTCGATGGGGGCCTTAATCACCTTCTTCTTCAGCTGAGAATGTTCCTCGATCATATTCCGAGCCCCCTCTAAATCCTGAGGCAGCTCCTTCTTAGCTAGGATGTCCTGAAGTTCCTCCAGCCGAGACAGCATGTGGGTTGCATTGCTAATGTAGTCTTCAAAAGCAACTCGGATTTCAATCCATTCTTCGTGGTTGTATTCCAGGCAGCCATCAAACTCGGGAGTTAGCTGAGAAGGATCAACTACTTTGGTAAGGCCTTCTAAAGAGACCATATTTGTCTTAAGGGAAAAAAAATCACGTATGAGAAGATGAACCAATTTTATATAGTTTTAACATAATGCAATTTGCAATGCTCAGTCACAGGTTTTCAAAGTTAATCTTTTTATAGAAAACAACATACCTGGTTCTGGCCCCATAAAAATAAATGTAGATGAAAGAAGCATTATCAGTACAATGAAAGACAAATCCATTACAGCAACACATGTATGTCAGTTGGAATACCTAAAATTGTAGAATCGTGTATTTCATGAGAGCTAAAGAAATGAGATTTCTTTCCAAGAAGGTGGAGATTAACTCACTATAACAGACACATTAAACCAGGAAACAGGTTAAATTGCAAGTTCAGAGCAAACAATGCGGAAATTTCACTTACATCAATGCATTCTTCTACCCATTCTTTTTCATCCAAGCCAGAAACTCTGTGGAGGTTTTCTACTACTTGCTATTACACAAACGTCTTGCTCATGGGCATCAAAACCCTTTTAAGCACAACGTCACTCTAAATTCAATTACATGTGGGCTGCCTATTAAATGATGAATGCTGCTCCAACCAGACCACCCTGTCATTCATCTTGCCTAAGCCTAACCCCACTGCCCATCAAATAACAGATGATGGGATATGAATGAGTTTATAAAAATTTAGAAAATATTCAAGAGTTGGCAAGAAAGCTGGCAGAGGCTCATTTGACAGAGCTATGGACAGAGGCAATGTTTTATTCATTGCAATAATCTGCTGTGATTCTGAACAGTCCTAGAGTTGTATATAATCTGTACTACACTGCAATTGAACAGTGACAAAGTTTTAGTCAATTACAATCTAAGCAAAAATCTTTATATATTATTATTATTTTTTGAAATGGAGTCTTGCTCTGTCACCCAGGCTGGCATGCAGTGGTGCGATCTCAACTCACTGCAACCACTGCCTCCCAGGTTCAAGCGATCTCCTGCCTCAACCTTCTGAGTAGCTGGGACTACAGGCGCCCACCACCACACCAGGCTAATTTTTTTGTATTTTTAGTAGAGACGGGGTTTCACCGTGTTGGTCACACTGGTCTCGAACTCCTGACCTCAAATGATCCACCCACCTCAGCCTCTCAAAGTGCTGGGATTACAGGCGTGAGACATCACGCCCAGCCATTTAAAAAAAAATAAATAAATAAAAGACAGGGTCTTGCTCTGTCTTCCAGAGTGGAGTATGGCGATCACTGCAGACTGTAAAGCTTGAGACAGAGTTTTGCTCTTGTTGCCCATGCTAGAGTGCAGTGGCGCAACCTCACCTCACTGCAACCTCTGCCTTCCGATTTCAAGCGATTCTCCTGCCTCAGCCTCCCGAGTAGCTGGGATTACAGGTGACTGCCACCATGCCCAGCATATTTTTGTATTTTTAGTAGAGACGGGGCTTCACCATGTTGGCCAGGTTGTCTGGAACTCCTGACCTTGTGATCCGCCCGCCTTGGCCTCCCAAAGTGCTGGGATTACAGGTGTGAGCCACTGTGCCCGGCCACACCTGGCTAATTTTTAAAACAAAATATAGAGACAGGCTCTCGCTAACTTTCTCAGGCTGGGCTCGAACTCCCAGCCTCAAACAGTCCTCCTCCCTTAGCCTCTCAAAGTGTTGGGATCATAGGCATAAGCCACTGTGCCTGGCCTCAGCAAGAAATCTTAACCTCCCCTTATTATAGTGTGAAGCAGATTAATATTAATATGCCTCAAGGAAAACATGGGGGGAGGGGGGATGATTAAATGCAAAGACAAAGGTGAAGGAGAAAGAGTTGTGACCTAGAACCAAAAGAGAAAGCAAAGAAGGGCTGGTTTGGCATGCTGGTTGGCAAAAGAAACAGCAGAAGGCAGCAGAGCTAGAAAGAGGGATGACTCCTGATCCAGCACTTCTGCCTATAATCCTACCATAGGCCCATTCCTCTCTCGTTTGCTGGACTTTTTTTTTTTTTTTTTTTGAGACAGAGTCTTGCTCTGTTGCCCAGGCTGGAGTGCAGTGGCACAATCTCGGCTCACTGCAAGCTCTGCCTCCTGGGTTCACGCCATTCTCCTGCCTCAGTCTCCCAAGTAGCTGAGACTACAGGCGCCCACCACCACGCCCAGCTAATTTTTTGTATTATTAGTAGAGACAGGGTTTCACTGTGTTAGCCAGGATAGTCTTGATCTCCTGACCTCGTGATCCACCCACCTCAGCCTCCCAAAGTGCTGGGACTACAGGCATGAGCCACCACACCCAGCCCTGCTGAACTTTTAATAATCTCCACAGAGGCAATCACTGGCGGGGACAGAGAGAGACTGGTAACAGTGTAACAAGTTCCATAGAAAAACTGGTGCCTTTAAGAGCCCAGAGGGAGAGATCAAAACTAGACTGGAAAAACCTGTATGAATTGTATTGCCAGACCATTATTTTACTTAAAACACTTACAATTAAATACAACGCACTTTCAATTCTGCATCAAGAAAATAATTAATGCCCAATAAACTGTCCTCCGAAATTATTTCCTATTCTCTATGAAGAAAAAGGCTTACTGGGTTCATCTTTCTGATGGAGTGTAGTAAACCTCCGGAGTAGTTTCAAATTTAAAACTAAGTTCAGATATCGGATAGAAAAATGAGCACTATCGAAAGAATTAAAAAATCCAAGTAATATACCTGTGCAAACACTTTGAAAAGTATAGCATTATAACCTAAAGATTAAGTATTAACACTGTCTGATGTTTAATATTATTACTACTGTTTACCTTCAAATATATGAATACATCCACTGAAACCTAACATTTGAGCAGATTTGCCAGAGGAAGCGTTCAACCAAAAACCATAGCTTCTTATTAGAAAATATTAAAATCTTATTCCAAATGGAGCAAGAATCAAGTTTCAAGCCGGCAGGAAGACTTTCCTCCCATAACCATCTCATTAAACTAACTGCACCAAAGGCCCTGTCAGAACCTTGGTAGCTTAAGGAGAGGAGGTTACAGTGGGAAGGAGAATAATTAGTGGGCTGAGGGTTTGGTTTTGTTTTGACCACTGAAAGATGGCAATCTTCCATGCCTAACTGAATTCAGGACTCTGCACAGTTTTTAGCACACTACCTCCATTTTCAGAAATCAAAGGCCTAACACACGCATTCTCTCCATTATCCATTACAGGTTGAGACTTAGGGACTCCGAAGTTGGGCATTTATCCGTAACATTCCCTCATCTCCAGGGCTGAGGTAAGGAGAATGAATCTGTAACCACGCAAAGCCACTTTGCTGCCTGGTAAAGCTGTCTGTCAAGTGAAACCCAAGGCAGCAAGCAAGCTTCTCTGCCAAGGCCTCACAACTCAACGGCCCATCACCCAATCCAAGGGAACTGAAACCTAAGTCCATGTGGGTAAAACAATTCACTTGGATAATGAACGTAGCTCTGTCGTTTCATGCAATAACTAATTTTACGTATCATGTGTTCATAAGATATGCAGCTCCTGTTTAATACGTGGTTTAAAAAAAAAAATCATTAGCCTCAACAGCTTTTAGTAAACCACACCAACTTGTTTAGTGGGTCTAGCCACACAGGGGAAGTTACCTCAAACTCAAATTTAGAACTGCCAAAATTAGTCCTCTGTTTCTGCCAGAAGTTGTCTGGCTTGATGATCAGGGCCACGTGGATGCAGCAGGGGAAGGACTCCTGCAGGATCTTCAGCAGGGGCTTGATGGAGTCCCACTTGGACCCGCGCATGTCCACGATCACCGTGAAGCCGCGCTTGCAGACCTCCTCGCTGCGAAGAAAGAAAACATGGCTGAAGACGGGGTGCATCTCTTGTCACTGTGTCTGCTCAGAGTCCCACTGGGTGCCACAGACCCAGCTTCCCTCTCTTGCCAGACGTGTGCAGAGGCACGGGAGGGAGCACACTATGCTCAGCTCCTTCCCGTCCCTCCCTTGTACCATAAAGGAAGAGACCCAGGCTACACATGCTTCGTGTTCAACCTGCAAAACCTGTTAAGATTTCAATTTTTTATTAATGGTTTTGCATCTTGTCTTCTTTTCAGGAAAACAACGGTCACCATGCCCATTTCTCTTGACCTTGGTGCATTAACTGATTACATGAACTCCTCCAGTCACTCTGGCGGGCAAAGGTCTCCAGGAGCATCGGGCAGGTACAAAACCCTGACAGCCTGCAAAACCCAGACTCGGGACAGTCTGAGACCTGTGGACAGCAGTTACCCCAGGACTTCCAGCACCCCAGGTGCTGAAAATGATCCCCCACCAGCATGGCTGGCAATAGTGAGAGCTTTCTTATGTTCCATTTTATTCCCTTTACCCTATCCCTGGCCCTGAAGCTGTCTCAGTGGTTTTCAATACCCTCCACCCGTCCCTGGGAGTTCTTGGCACCCTTCTGGCAGGCTCTGTGGTTTTAATCTAGTTCCACAACTGTACTAAGCCTTTATCTGGTAGCAATGCTGGCTAACACTGCTGGCCTCTGACATACATCAAGGCAGTGCTAGGAGTCACTATACTCTTCCTCTCCACATTATTGCACTTAAAAAAAAAAAAAGTGCCAGCTTCTAATTTTATTAAATCTCAACTACTGGCTACATGGAAAACACATAAAATGCAAATCCGCAATAAAGAATGAGCAACAAGAGTCAAGGTGTCCTTAAAAACAGGTGAAAAAAAATACTTAGTCTCACTTGGTTACAACTTCAGTGATACAAGCTTCCAAATGGCCCCACAGCTAAGGAACAACTGCAACTCTCACTGTTAACTTACAGAGGGGTCTCTGACAGTCCACGCAGGCTGTTGATGCCTGCAACAGACAGTAACCAGGCAACGAGTGCCTGCAAGGTCTTTTTTGGAAATATACCTAGGACCTTATGGTACTCAATACGCATATGTGGTTTTCCCCAAACATAAATGTACCTTAGGGTAGAAAAGACATTTGACATTTTTCTGCTTTGGATAATTACCTCCCTCCCCCCCAAAAAAAAAACTAGCCTAAATTAAAAACCTGGAAAACTAATTGCTATCATTAAGTAATGCAAACAAAATTAATTCAAAATTAAAACCAATTTCATGCTGTTACATAGGCTCACTCCCCAATCTTGCCCCCCTTCCCCCCTCCCAATTAACTCACACTTACACACCCCATTCCCTTCTATATCTTGATTCAGACTATCAGAGTAACTAGTTTTCCATGTTTTACAAATGCAAAGTATATACGACATCTACATCAGTAAGAGGGTGTATCGCATAAACACCCCCCAAAAAATGGCTGTATGGTTAGAGTCCAGCAGTAGGACCCAATCAGAGGGTGGCTCACAGTCAGAGGAACACAGTGTTTAAAGCCAGGAGGAGAAAACAGACAGATCCAGCAGCCTAGTTTATCACCCAAATGTTGAAAACTGATTAGGAATGATGTGATGAACTTCTAATAACTATCCCATAGGGATGTAAATTAAAATGAGTTCAAATACCTCTCATGCCATCACTTCTCCTCCACATCCCAATTAGGTCCTGGGTTACAATCCAGGTAACATCACAGGCAGAAACATCACTTGTTTTCTGACCTCCTTCATGAAACCTAGAGGCAAATGGGACTCCCAGAAATGTCTCCTAAAGTCTCCTGTCATAGAAATTAAGCATTCTAGACTTTCTTGGGCTCTAATGGGGTTTGCAGTCCGGCCAGATTCCATTCCACAGAAACTCCAGGGCGCCGGAGGCAATGGGGTGAGGGCAGCCTAAGCAGGAAGAGGCAGGTGCCTGGAGGCCAAGAGCTCTGCAAAGGAAGCCTGTTGCCCTGTAAGGCATGCTACTCCAGAGGTACACCAAAGACAGGAGATTGTAAAACGGTGGCAATACGTTTTGCTTGTTTTATTACTAGTTGCTATTTGGTAGACTGCACTGTAACCATCAGTCTTCACCATATCAAGATAAATTCCCTTGAAGCCTTTCTTTCTCTTAACATGGCCTTACACAGTATGCACATGAACTACAAAGCCCCTCTACTTGAAAGTAGCTTAAAAGGAATCCTGAATGACTCCAGGCTTAACAACAGAACAACAAAACCAAAAGCTATGCTGAGCTTGCACAGTTGACAGGAGGATTAACCATTCACCTTCCTCCGTGATCAAACTGCTCCCACCAAGCGGCTTCCTAAGTAGTGAAAATGGCATATGAACTGGGCTGGGAGTGTACAGCATTTCAATCCATCTGTTTTTATCAAGTTAAAAACCAGTCACCATGAAGACAGCAGTGACTTGTAAACATCCTCAAACCCGAGTCCTATGGAGTCCTATTTATAAGCGCCTAATAAACAGCTGCCTACAGGAAAAAGGCCCTAAGCGCTTCCACCACCTAAGAGGCACTGTTCTTTGGGAAATGTGACTTATTAACCAGTTATTTTAGCATTTTTACCAAAGAGCCTCATGTTTATCTGTGAGATAAAGAAAATTTACATAAAATTAAGGTCCCTTCTCAACACAGGACCCTAGATGAAGAAAGTATCTTCTTGTATGAGTATTTATGAATCAATTAAAAATCTTCATATCATTTCATTAGTGGACAACAAAGAGTAAGAGTGGTTTATCTATTAATATTTAACAACTATAAATCATTCTAAAGAAGGCAGAAGGTTCTAGAACATAATTAGTATTCAATACAATTCAAGTAATAAGAGAACAGCCACCTTGAGACATTCCGAGATTAATGTCGCTGTGCAGGACTTGCAATGACGGCAGCAAGGACTGCTGCTGCTTCTGATTTCTCCTGCACACTTTTAGTGGAAAGTTTCACTGCGAATGAATCTTGTGAACTCACCTTGCTACTACAATTGTTTGTTTGTTTTTTAAAAAAAAAAAGGGGGGTGGGGGCAGGGAGTGGCGACCCCAGCAATAATACTCAAACTCCTCACAGCTGCTCAGGTCACGTTTAGGCTGAACTGTGCGGGACACAGACAATCTAGAAGGCATGCAGAAGAAAACAATGTGATCTGCCTCTAGAAATCATGTCAAAAGGAAAGTAATTAAAGGAAAATAGAAGGGTGAATATGAAATCAGAAAATCATCGCACTATATCTGAGCAAGCTACTGCATGTCAAGCACCATGCACGATTACAGGAGTAATTTTACTCAATACTCACAATGATCCCAAAATGTACAGGTCATTATCACATTTTCAGATCAAGAAAGCAATGAAAATGAAGTGTCCCAGGTCACAGTCAGTCTGATTCCGAGGCCCATGTTCTCCCTTCACAGATGACACCAGCCCTGTGACTGTCTAGCTGAGGAATGGCCGGAGGGCTGCCTTCAAATCTGGGAAGCATGAGGGAGCACTGGATACAGCTGAAGGTCTCACAGGCCCCAAGACATACACACAAATGTATAGCTGGGTAGAAATGCCTTGTGTTCATACCACTCTACTACAACAAACAATCAGACTTACAAACTACACATAAGCAAACTCACGGGTCCAAAGAAATCCACATACCAGTAATTTGCTGATGATTTTTACAGATTGGTAAAATCTGTATCACATAATTTATTTGATTAAAACCAAACAGCGCTCCGGGCTGCTATGCACTCACTAGGGGTAGCACCTGCAGGACCCTGGGAGGGAGGGCCCAGAGAGGACTCACTTTGTGGCCACTTCTTTCAGTCTGGACTACACTGAAATCCTTCTCCATTATCACTCGCAAATGAATCATTTACATGTTAATTCCACCTCTCTTATTTGCTCATTAATCAAGGACAAGCAAAATGGCATTTCTTGTGACTTGGGACTGCAGTTAATGCAAACGCAAACCTAGGCACTGACATGAAGTGACTACTCAGTGGCCGGAGGGTCATCCTACACACACAAGTATTTTTGAGTGACATGATGTGATCTTTGGGATTTGTTATTAAATACATCAGGGGAATAATTAGAGAAAACCAAGATTGGCAAAATCTGATAAACGCTGAAGCTGGGTGATGGGTATACGTGTGCTCATGATATTATTCTTATTCTCTCCACTTTTGTGTATTCTCACAATTTCCCACAAAAAAGTTTTGTTTTTTTTTTTAAGTGGGTCATTCAGATTATCCAAAACGTGCTTGAACCAATTTTATATCAATAAAATGAATAATTTTAATATTTACTATTAACATAGGTTTCAAGACCAAAAGCAAGTTGTCAAAGTTACCACTATATAGTATCCAAATTATGTCAGTTTTAAAATCACATGAGTGAATATCAAATTCAACTTTAGCTTTTATTAAACTATATGACAAGCATCATTTTGATTGGCAGTGATTTTTTTTTTTAAGCACTGCTCTTTGTATTTCTTTTTCCATCATTATCACAGACCCAGCACATAGCAAAAGCTTAGTAAGTAGTAGTTTACACTCTATTTTTATTTATAAATGATAGTGAGTATAAATAACTTCTAAACTACTTCCCAACTCTAAGATTTCAGCAGGTCAGCTGCCCAAGAACTACCAGAAGAAGAAAGGGAAAACTTACTCCAGATAAGTAGGGCTCACTTGGTCGCTGACGCCACACGGTGATAGTTTTCTCATAAAGGATACTCTGACAGAAAACCCAAGAACTTCCCCGGCAAGTCAAACTATCAAGACCAAAAGCTGATTGCTGTCAGTCACAGCCAGCCCTGTTATGAAGGGGCATGGCTGCCTTGTCCCGCTGGTGTCAACCTATACAGGTTAAGAGTGCCGTGAACCACGTATTGTGGCAGATCTATTACCTTTACCACAACCCTTGAAACCCATGATGCTGTTACTGAGAATGACATCATTCTCTTGTAACATGTCCCTTAAGGTCACTATCTAGCCTAGCCCATATTATGGCCGAGTTTTCTCTCACAGTCCTCATTTAATCTCTTAGGAAACACCTCCTCTCACTCTACCACGGCCGCCACTAATGCCTTCAGTATGTGCCTTTCTGGAATAAAACAGACACCAGAGGACTCAGCCTTTCCTCGTAGACAGGCACCCCTCCAACCTGCAACACACACCAAATCTCCTATTCCAGGCATGACCGTATCCTTAGATTATATCAGAGTGGTATTATGTTTTCCAGAATATAACTGGAATAATTAAATGGAGATATTCATTGTTATGATCTGGCTCTGTGTCCCCACCCAAATCTCATGTTGAACTGTAATCCCCAGTGTTGGAGGCGGGACTGGTGGGAGGTAATTGGATCACGAGGGTGGTTTCTAATGGTTTAGCACCATCCCCCTAGTGCTGTCCCCTGATGGAGTTCTCATGAGACCTGGTTGTTTAAAAGTGTGTGGCACCTCCCCGCCTACCCCCACCCTCTGCCTCCCGCTCCAACCATGTGAGGATGTGCCTGCTTCCCCTTTGCCTTCTGCCATGATGATAAGTTTCCTGAGGTCTCCCTAGCCATTAAACCAATTAAACCTCTTTTCTTTATAAATTACCCAGTCCCAAACATTTCTTAATAGCAGTGTGAGAAAGAACTAATACATTAACATAGGGAGGAAATTTCCTCCACCAGTTGTCAGCTAGATCTACAAATAAAACTCGAGTAACATATAGAATACATTCCCAGAGAATCCCAGAAACAGATTCTAAATTCCTCAAGTATACACACAGGCCAACTACTAGTAACTCACGACTCCCCACTTTCGGACTCTCCAGAAAAAACAACATTGCTTGTTCTTGGTGTTCTTTGGCATCTATGCTAAAAATTCCCATTACCAATGGAGTCTCAATTTTGACAGAGATTCCCAAATTTATGCCAAATATATAGCTAATAAGGATTTTTAATGCCCCACAAACTTCATGCCACATATCAACAGACTATTTTTAAAGAACTAACGTTTGCCAAGAAGGCAGAAATGCATTATCAAAAGCAGCACCCAATTCTCATCACCCAGGCCTCTGTGTCACGGTATTAGAATCATCAGTGATGGCTTTCTAACTCAGGCACCACATCCTGAAATCCCAGCTGAGTATCCCAGATCCACTGGCAACACACACAAAGCTCTTCACAACAAAACACCTGCCTTCATGTCTCTGCTCCCCAAAAGGTTTTACACTAGACAATAATGGTCACAAAATGGTTATAAGGAGAAAGATAATGATTTTCATTTTATACTACTTTGCCTGGAATTCAGGCTACCATTTAGCTGATTTCTAATGAGTACAGCACCACCTCTCTTGTAAATGTGACATCAGTGACAAGCACAAGCCACACAGAACTTACCTGGGAATATAGGCTAGATAGGAAATGAGTCTCCTGAGATCCTCCTGTCGTATTCTGTCATGATTGCTGCGGGCTGGAAACGTTAAAATGGGACCTCCACGTTTATCTCTACCACCTAAAAAACAGTCATTAGGAACACACTTAGAAAGAAACAAGATAAGACAGAAATCCTATGTTATCGTTCATTCACTCTCTCAAAA
This sequence comes from Rhinopithecus bieti, assembly GCF_001698545.2. Classification (NCBI taxonomy): domain Eukaryota; kingdom Metazoa; phylum Chordata; class Mammalia; order Primates; family Cercopithecidae; genus Rhinopithecus; species Rhinopithecus bieti. The sequence continues at coordinate 1,721,751 of NW_016810977.1, read as the reverse complement.
TTATTCCTAAAGCAACCACACAAATTTGCACAGGGCAGAAGTCCTTGTTTCACGTGAGGCACGGTGAGGACGTGTCATCCCTTCAGGGGGTCTTGCAGGAGAAAATGTCTGAGCTCTGCAGGCCACATGGAAGGTACCACATATAGCCTTGTCTTTTCTTCCAATGTTTTGGGAAAACTCCTTTCTTCAGTTTTATGTTTTGGACAGAATAAAAGTTGTCACGTCCATGTGTTTCACTCACCTCAGACAACCACCTCCCTCACACCTGCCCTCTATGTCAGTCTCCCCGACATTTTTCCCCACTGCCCCGCATTCAAAGCTCTTTCTTTCCTATCAACAAAATAAGTCTAAGTCTTGAAAGGAAAGCGAAAGGAACATTCTCCAAACTATGCTGATGATGACTTTATAATCTGGGACGGATGGCACCTGACCCTCACTGGTCCAGCTTTGCGTGGACCCATTATTTAGTTATCTAAATAACGGGTTCTCACACGGAACCACACACATGCATGTAAGAGAACCACATGAGAATTTTAAAGCCAATTAGCTTAAGGATTTGAGAAACATTCTATCACACACTAAGAGTACAAATCTCAGAATATGTGGCTTTGACAGACAGGCAGGCAGAAAGATTTCTTGTTAACATACACAACCCTAATGAAGTCAGTTTGGTATCACTAAACACTTGTGGTGAAATTGTCACATTTATTTTATTACTTCCTTCGGGGTTGTCAGGAAAACAGAGAAAGAAAATTTAGCCTTTTCAAGTGGATCCTTCATTTAGTTTTAGAACTCTAATGATCTCTCTTCAGGAGACCGCAAAATTCAAGTCACAATACAAAACTCTTAATTATTTTCTGTGCACCAAAAATCATCAGCAGAGGTAAAATGAGAAAGCAAGCAAGCAAATAAAAAAACAACAGAAGATTCTTTCCTTTTAGAGAAGGCCAAAAAACATACAGCAGAAGATGATGGTATTTTAAAAACATATTTTACCAATATAGTTTTCATAACTTCAGAGGAATTATGTACTCATTCTAAATAATAATGAAACTTCATTTTGATTGGGAATACTTAAAGCAATCCACATATATTGTTCAGTCATGTAATCTAGAAACGCCTTAAATTATTTCTAAATCCATTAATTTAGGTATTATATGGGAACAACAATCATAGGTACCAACAAATCCAGGTAGGGTATCCCGTGCTCTACATACACTTTCTGATGTGATTTTACAATGACTCTGTTAAGTGGTTTTGTCACTCCAGTCTTACAAAGATACTGAGGCTCCAAAAGCTTAAATAAAGACGAAGGAACTGTGCAACATTGTCATCGCTAGGTCTTCGCCCAGACAAAAAAAAAATGGTATGATCTTTCTAACTACTGGCTGTAGTTCTTTTTTAGTAGTAAAAATGTTATAGGGATAACTAAATAACGGGCTCCTGGGCCTTTGAGAGGGCTAACATTTATGAATGAAAAGTACTATTAAAAGTGAGAAGCAGTACCGCTCATTATCAAGTGATCTTCTAAAACATCTGATATGATTTTTAGGGTAATATCAATAGCTCTAATTTTTTGGAATACCTCTTATCCCCAAGATAAAACAGATTAACAACTTCAATATTTTTCATTTCCCAATACCTTTCATTCTTTTCAAAAGAGTCAATCTCCCTGACTGAAATTATCATAGATTAACACATACTATAGAAACTTGAATTATTAAAAATACAGTACGTATTATTTAAATTAAAACATTCCCCTCACTTTTGGTAAAGAGAAAGCTAGCATCTAACATTTTTTCTGGACCACAACTCTGCATTTTTAAAATGTGTTTGAAATGCAGCCTAATATTTGATTCCATAGGGACCCACATTACACTTTCCTCCCTCCTGGGTCACCGTAGCTCACAAGTCAAGCAAGGCATGCTCCACCACGGGTGTGAGAAGTAGAATCCAAAATCTGCCAATCTAAGAAAGTTGCATGGGAAGTCAGTAGGTGTGCACAATGCGCATGGCCATTCTGATCACCCCAGACCTGAGAACTAAAGGCAGCTCTGTGCAGAAGTTTTGACAGTCTCTACTACACTTTTCCAGCTTTCAACTACAAAGATTTGTCCCAGGCTGGTAGCACTAGCTAGCAGTATCCTAAGACTTGCTAGCAAGTTCATCCGCTTAGGCGCTGAGTCATGTCCTAAGAAAAGCTTATAGACACCTGAATCTGAATTTTAAGACAGAGGAAAAATTGTCACTTTTCCTTTTCCTAGAAAAGAACTTCAGAAAATTCACTGGGATATTTTACAATTTTATCAAAATCATTTAGGAAGTAAGAATCTTTTCACATGCTAATCTCCCTGCTAAGGGTGCACCTTCTAATAGATGGTGTAACATGGTTAATGATCACTTTCTGCTGACTCCTCCTCAGGGAGGTATGAAGAAAAAATCTTAGAAAGGATGAAGTATAGTTCAGAGGAACATGCTCACTAAACCTCAAGGAGCTTAAAATCAACTAGACAGGTGTCTGTTTAATTCTATTCCCCAAGATTTAGGTTGGTTTCCAACATCACAGGAAGTACCCCAATGAAAATAGCATCTGGGTATAAAGCAGAAAAGTCACAAATGCAAAGTTCTGTTCCTGTTCCTAAACTAGTAAAAATAACAGCACTGTAGTTCCTAAAAACTTCACCTTTTAGATACACTCACATGTGTGTGTTATCAACCCTAAGCCACATGGTGAGGCAGGCGGGACAGATGTCAGCCTCATTTTATAGATGGGAAATCAGTGCCTTAGTTTCTACAATGAAATGAAAAAGACAGGAAATGCTGCCAGCATCACAGGATGTCTATGTATGGAAGCATTTCATGCCTGAAACCAAACAACAGCTCATTGATTATCTGCTTATCCAAATGCTGCCTTAGTCAAAAAGCAAAACAACAACAACAAAACAAACAAAAAAATACCAAAAAACAAAAACAGTTTTTGTTTATAATGATGGTGTTTTATTTTCAGTTCACATAAACCTGCATCCTTTCCTATATCCAATCTTATTTCTCTAAGGCACTTCTTACCTTCTAGGAAATGATACAATTTACATATTCTTTTTGTCTATCTGTTTCCTCCACTAGAACATAAGCTCCATGAGGGCAGGCATCTTTGTTTCATTTGCTCATTTAAGAATACACAATGCTCTCCATGCCCAGTGAGACTGGCACCCAACAAACATTTGCTGAATGGATTATTTTTCCATATTCCACACAACATTAACTAAAAATACCTCCTATCAGGTATCAGTTAGCAGAAATGCTTGATGGATACGCTAAGGAAACTGAGGTTTATTTTGATCACAGAAAGAAGGCTGAAAGGGTCCTACACTATAGCTATACATGTCTGTGTGACAATTATTTCCTTAAACCCTGAGACCTCATTTCCCTCTTCTTAAAACTCCAGGAGGTCGGGCGCGGTGGCTCATGCCTGTAATCCCAGCACTTTGGGAGGCTGAGGCGAGCGGATCATGAGGTCAGGAGATCCAGACCATCCTGGCGAACATGGTGAAACTCCGTGTCTACTAAAAATACAAAAAAATTAGCCGGGTGTGGTGGCGGGCGCCTGTAGTCCCAGCTTCTAGGGAGGCTGAGGCAGGAGAATGGCATGAACCTGGGAGGTGGTGGAGCTTGCAGTGAGCGGAGATCACGCCACTGCACTCCAACCTGGGCGACAGAGCGAGACTCTGTCTCAAAAAAAAAAAAAAACTCCAGGAGACTTGGTCTCTTGAGTAATGCGGCCCAGGATGACCACAGAAACAGCTAGATTCACAATCACCTCTTTCTCTTTAAAAGAATTAGAAGCTCACCTTTCACTTATTTACAAAGAACTTGCAAGACAGCCATGCTTGCTTTGAGGAGTAAAATGTAAATTTCAACAAACCAACTCTATCTTTCTCTCCATAGCCCTTGTTTCAATTTCTGGATTAGACCACCATTGAAAACTATTCTTTAGTCACTGTCCAACCTCCTATTCCCAACTCCCAAGGAACAGTCTAACTCACACTGACAATAAAAAGCAGCCTCTGCCAAGGAAATCTCTGAAAGACACAGTTTGTGAAAGAGAAATGATGGCTAACGTCTATTAAGTGTGCCATAAAGTAATACAACTCTGTTAAAAGACATAATTTGTGAAAGAGAGAAATGATGGCTAACGTCTATTAAGTATGCCATAAAAGTAATACAGCTCTGTTAAAAACTCCTGCTCTAACAGCAGCCAAGGTGAGCACCTTGCCAGCCCTGCACCTTCTAGGCTCACCTCTTGCTGCCTGGTCCTGAGAACCAGGAATTGGCTCATGGAGTATTTCTACTGAAGGCTGAGAAGATGCAGCAGCCTGCATGAAAAGTCCTGCCAGTTCCTGTCCTCTCAGTCAGTACCTGCCGGCTCCCACTATGCTAGGACGCTAACAAGAATACCCAAGATGAATGGAAGGTTCCCCTTCTCTTCTGGGGAAAGGCAGTACTCTGCAAAACTGGACCATGAAGAACTAAGGTACCAGCAAACCTTAAGGCATCAAATCCCACATTCCTGTCAACACCCCCAACATAAGAGTGAATGTTCACTGCACCCCAAAAAGCTATTCTAAAAACAAAACAACAACAACAACAACAACAAATGTCCATCAATGGGCATCTGACTGAATTAACTATGGTGTATACACATACACATATACACACAGACATAGACACACATATATAAAAACATATATATAAATATAGATATATAGAGAGAGTTGTGTCTTACTCTGGTATATATACATTTGTGTATTACTTTGTTACAAACACAAAACAGAGTAATACACAACTGTAAAAAGAAATGAGAACTCTATTATGTGCTGCTATATACTGATCTCCAGAATATTCTTTGAAATAAAACAAGCAAAGAATAGAAAATGAGGCATATTACGTTTCTGTTTATCTCGGGAAGAAGAAGAAGATGAAAACAGATGGGAAGATCAATAGAATTGCTCATATTTTAAAAGCATAAGGATTAAACCAAAAACTTTTTTTAAAAGTTTTCCTACCGGGGAGGCACAGGGTGGAGAAGGCAAAAACAAAAACTAGATTTTTTTTAACCAGACCTTAACTTTAAACTATGTTTTAGTTATTACTGTGGAATTATGCTAAGTTTTACTTAAAATTGAAGCAAGTTGGGGTTTTAAGTCTTACAAAATAAAACAAATGATTCCAGGTTTCAAGCTGATGGCATATCCACATGGAGAGGAACTGTTTCGTGTGACTTTAAAATACAGTAATAGGTCTGTAGATTTCTAACGGCATACATCCCCAGGACCAAGAAAACAAGAAAAATACTAAATTACAGTTGGTAGTCTGTGCTATATACTGTGCTAATACCATTAGCATTACAAAGTAAGTAATTATGTCCACATAGGTAGGAACTAACATTTTTAGACTAATGAAACAGATATCCACAAATATGCAATTGAAGAAATAAAATATCTATAATCCTATATTTGAACTATGAATTTTAATATAAAGTCATGATATCATTTCTTATTAAAATGCATGTGTGTGTTTTCCCCCAGATTTGTCCACTAAAGAGACACAGAAACAACCCACCCAGTGGATATCCCTAGCAGCATGTACTGTTTCCCACTAAAAGGAACCAGGGCTCTTTAGAGAAATGGCTGATTCCAGATCTGAGGCAGGAATTATACCAAGTAGTCCTGAAACACCTTCTCACATCAGCAAACAAAACTTAGCAGCAGTCTGAAGAGGCTCCCATTGGCCAAAGATGGGACAATTTTAACTTCATACGAGAGAAAATGTGCAATAAATCAAAACATCATATATATTTAAAATCATGCATTTGAAATAAGTCTTTATCAGGGGAAAAAAGCAAACAAACAATGGTCCTTTTTCATTAGCCTGAAAACTGCTTACGGACAAGAACCAATCACTTACCCTACTTGTCCTGTATGAAGTCTTTCTCAGGACAATCAAGTAAGTGGTGATGGGACATCTCTCTTTACGAGATATCCAAGTTAAAGAAAGGACATAAGGAAAATACCACTATCTTGCAATTCTTAAATACTAGATCTAAGCAATAATCATCAATGAACACCATAAAAACAAGATAAGACTCTCCTAATAAAATTCCCTATGAAACTAAACAATCACACCCATTAAGTATTTTTGCCCCCTTCCCTGCCAGATCAAAGCTCAGTCTAATCAAGCCTCAAGACCTAACTCCTAGTCTGCAAGAAATATGGGGGAAGTGAAACATGTTAAATGACCACCCAGTGATAGAACCAGCAAAATCTAGACTACAGGAAAATCCACAGGAAGACACCTGGATTCCTCGCTTGCTAAAACATCAGGAGGTAAGACACAAAGAACCTACAGGTTAAAAGAAAAGAGCCTTACCAGACATCTCAACCAGCTGCAATGTATATGAGACAAGCATAAAAATTTGAATACCCATTGGGTTTTTTGGGGGATATTAAATAATTACCATTCAATTTTTAGGTCTGTTATTGGTATTGCAGGGTTTTTTTTTAAATAACACTTACATTTAAGAGATAAATACTAAATATTTATAAATAAAATAATATCTGGATTTTACTTCAAAATTATTCAGAGTGAAGAGAAGACTAAGCGGAAATATAGAAAAACAAGTTGCTGAAGTGGGTTATGAATTCGTGAAAATTCATTATACTATTTCCTTTCCTTTTGATGTTAAAATGTTCCATAATAAACAGTTAAAAAAGAATGAGCCCTTAATTCTGGTGGTTGTCTGTGAGATTTTCTAAGGCTCAAACCCTAGTGGCATAGGAACCACACTAATAGTTGACATTATATGTAAGATGCCATTAGACGCAAACTCCATTAAATATAAACTATAGGGCATTTTGACGAGGTTCGGTCGTCTTGTGAGGGCTGCATCCTCCACGGGCAGAAGAGGAATGCTGCGTCCTCATATGGCTGAAGGGCAAGCGTAAAGCCTCTTTACAGGGGCCTTAATCCCACACAAGGGAGAAGCCCTCATGGCCTAACTGCCCCTTGAAGGCCCCACCTCTTAACAGCATCCCATTGGCAACATCTGAACTTTGGAGGTGATCCAGTCAAACCACAGCACTGTTCTCTGACTTCAAACACTAAGTCAGGTAAGACATTTAATCACTGAGTTCACCCTAAATGAAGGAAGTAGTACGTTCTATCTTTTTTTTTTTTTTTTTTTTTTTTTTGAGAGACTCTCTCGTTTTTGTCCCGTTGGTGGAGCAGGGGGGCGCATCCTGGCCCCACGACAGCCCCCCCCCCCC
>NW_016810977.1:1636705-1714043 GCF_001698545.2 Rhinopithecus bieti | reverse complement strand
AAAAAAAAAAAAAAAAAAAAAAAAAAACAGAAAAAAACTGAGTTAGAGATAAATTTTATTTTGGAAAGTTTATTCATTCTTTGTAATTTTCAAAAAATGTAATACAAAACAAGTAGTCAATTTCTACTTAATTGTATGGGTTTTTTTTTCCCTTCCTAAAGGAGATAACAATAAGCCTAAAACAAAGAGCAATGAGCTCATGCTAATCAGCCTTGCCAGTTCTGGTCATAAATTAGGAATACTGTAAAAGTGCGGTGACATCTACTAACGTCATTTTGCTAACACTGCTGGAAGCTCTACCATCGCTAATATTTTAAACAGTTCCTACTAATTTGTTGTAAAAGCAAAACTTCCCACCCCACCAAAGATATCCAACTTTATGTAACCCTGCAGAATTTAAGGTTTTATTAAACATTGAAGACAAACTCAAAAAGACTGCTGATTTTGTTTCTTTGATTAGTTAAAAGGTAAAGTTTTAGTGTTGACTGTAAACTATATAAAAATGTCAGCTGATAATATATTCTGTATTACCTAATAAAAGCATGAATACAAACAAAACCCACCAATGTTAACCTTCCACCTTGCTTCACATGTCCATCTCCACATGCTAATGAAAGAAAATGGAACAAAACGTTCAGAAACACAAAGAGAGGTCAGAGGGAGCAGGTGCTATTATCACAGACCCAGACTTTAAAAATAAAAAACTGATAAACACATGGACTCGGCTTTAAGCCTTCCTTACAGATACCTCTAATTTTTAAGTAGAGTCTTTTAATTATTCTGTTTGTAAACTACAAAATCAGGGGTTCGCAAAGCTGACATGAGTCCTTACAATGCAGTTTGTCAGTAAATGATTAGAGAAAAGCAAATAAATGCTACTTTTAAAACTCAGTGTACTGTAAGCCAGTATTTGTTTTTCACCATATATTTCCAACAATTTAAAGCACCTTCATTTCATGAACTCCTTACACTCTTCTGTGAACCTTCCAAATACATAATGAATTAGATTTACTCCCACAAAATCAAACCATATTAACAGGGACCAAGAAACATTACTGAACATGAAGCAAAGCAAGATTAGCAAAAACACCACAGGAAGCTGCATCTTGAATATATAGCAGTGCCACACGTCCAGAGGACACAAAAAACTTATCAAAGCAGCTATCAGTGTTATAAATTAAAACTGGTATGTGTTCAAGAGGATACACAGATCAGCACAGAATGCCTATTTGAGAAAGATAAAAATTCTCAAAGGAAATTCATCTAAAAGCACGTGACCACAATCTACAGATGAACTTCCTGATAGAGCAGAAAAATCTTGCAAATCTTTGTTTGGTAACAAGTGAGCTAGTGCCCAAAAGGTGTAATACCCAATGGCTGTTTTGTTTATGTGGGAGGGAGGCCCCGAGAAGACAGTCCGAAGAGGCCTAACGCTGACTATCTATGTGCAGAAGAGAGGGCAGTCAGGTGCCCAAAGCCCAAGGGACTGGCCCAGAGTCTGTCTGCGGGTGGGCCAGGGCCTCAAAGACTGGGTCTATAGGGAAATGGACTCAGCTGGTAAAATCACCAAGGCTTCATCATCCACGACCTGGGTCCTAGTTACTCCATGACCAGAGAGCCACAAAAGAGTAGATCTCAAGGAGAAACAGGCGTCCTTGCCTCCCAAAAGACAAAGCAACAGAGGCAGGTACAGAGTACAAGAAACCAAAGTGAGAAATTCAGGACCCATCTACATACCATCACATTCCCACCACTTTTGCTGAAATAATCGGGTTTTAAAGATCAGTTTTTAAACTTAACTGATTGGGGCAGAACAGCCAAATTTTTGTTGAATGGCAGAAACAAATGTATCTTCATCACCAACACTAACTGACTTATCATGTGCCTCATAGCTGGAAGAAAATGCTTTGGGCACTAATTTTTCAGGAACACTGTTACAAGAATAAAGCAGTTCAAAATTCATAGAAATGCCAATGTTTTTATATGTTGAGGCAGGTGAGTTCATTTATTATGTCAGACTCTGACATTGTGTCAGAGCAGTTGGATAAAGCAGAGTTGAAAGGTAAACTTTACCTGAAAGGTATGCAACTTTTTCCTTCAAAATTGGCAAAACATCCATAGCTTTCATTTCATCGTTTTTTCGAAACCCTGAAATACAGAGGAGAAAATAAAATTACTGGGTTGCTAGAGTGACAGTTAATTCCTTAACCATTCTATCCGATGCTAACACAGCAGCTTTATCCACACCCATTAAATCAACTTAAGAAACATGATCTTAGGACAACATTTAAATTCCACATCTGTGATCACAAAACTATCTTCTATTTTGATGTTGAATATGATTTGCACACAGACCCAGAGGCTCGTGTCCCCAAAAGGCTCTCAGCCATTTCTAGCAATAACGATTTGGTCCCAAAAGGAGACGGGATATGAAATCAGTCCAGCTTATTTACCAAATCTTAATTTTTATGTAGATTAATGTAGACACCAGCAAAGAAAACAGACAGCAACACTGCTTTATAAAAATTGCTGCTTGTGACATGCTAAAACCTCTAGGGGGAGCTCAATGCCTCATTCTGTCAGACTTCCAGGGTCTGGTTAAAAATACACAGTGGCAAGGAAAGAGGGGATTATAAATAGCTGGGGCCTGGCTCTCTCCTTCCAGGCTTTCTGGGTCATGCCCCCTGGAGGAATGTCAATGGCTAACGTGGTCATATGGCCCAGTGCCACTCCAGTTTCAGAGGTGGCCTAGGTCCCTCTTCTCACTAAAACCCAACTCTGCCCCTACTCCCAGTATCTTAGAAGGTCTAGTGGGAATATTGTAGAAAAGGAGCATGCAGTAGGCAATTTAGGCCAAAATCCATCTAAGCAAAAGGAATTCTTGCAGTCCAAAAGCTTCTAGCCCAGCTCACCAGGGTGAATGCCTACGTGGGAATTTGGGGTCCAAAATGTCCATACTCATCATAAAAACTGGATATTTCTCTTGGCGATCTCTAACAGAGGTAATCTAGGTTCAGGGATGCCTACCAAAACTAGTAACTAACATTGTTAGCAGAACAATCTCCAGGAAAAAACAAAACACCACTTCCCCATCCCCATTTGTGTTTGTTTTTGCCAAAATGGTACAAGAAAAGCATCACAAATGCTAGCATGGTAATACAACCACAGCAAGACGTAGACTTGGAATTAGAAGGCAAGGAAAGTACTGAAAGTGAAGGAATGAACATTTATTTCACTTTTGGTGTCCTGAGCAGCAACTCCTGGGCAAGCCCTGCTTCAGGGAACATTTATAAAAAATGACTCTCTCCAGACACTAGAGAATGACAAAAGCTGGGAGAGACACCTGGAAAAGGATATGACCCTGGGCACACAGCCCATCATTAGGGCTGTTAGCCTGAGGGCAGGGCCCCATCTAAGCAATGCGGAGCTTTTAAAACAAAAACCAGGTGAATTCCAAGCAACCCTGCTAAGGATTTAAAGATCTAAATCAAAATTTTAGTTGCTACCCACTGCAGAGACACAGAATGTGTAGTCACATGTGGGTCGGGCCAAATTACATGCCTGCTAAAGCAGGCAAACAAGCAGCAACAAAATCAACACCTTCGGGAGGAATATAGCAAAATTCAGTCTCTGCAACATATCATTCATAGAAACAAAGAATGAATAAATCAGCAGTGTGATCTGATTTCTTAACGTAAATCACTCCTGTCCATAGAATATGTCCACGTGTATAAGGAACCCAGCTTAATGAGATTTAACGATGACATTGACAATCACCACAGACTTCACAGCAAACTCATTCGGCTGAGGATCATGAGGTCCTAGTCAGCCAGTTATGGGGAGATTCGACCGAGCTGGGGCCTCCACAGCACCAGGCCATTTTCCTTTCCAATGCACCATGCTTTGTGCTGGCAACCCACCAAGTTTTGAAAACAGCGGCTATTTATAAAAGGCAAAACATCTGAGCCAAGAGTTCTGCAATTTCATCCTCAGGTTCCTTCAAAACTCCTGAATGGATGCAATCTAGTCATCAATTCACTGCCAGTCACTGTAACTCACTGAATGTGTCTACAAAGACTGACTTCATCTGCTGTGGTTGCCGTGGATACAGATGGCACAGGGGCAACTGCAATGCAAAGAGGACTAAGGCTCGCCAGCGACCCTCAGAGACAAGCTGACAAACACCGACAAAACAAGGCAGATTATGGAATGTTCATAGGCAGCACGAAGTGCTATGGGACCCGGGCAAATGAGGAGGAGACAGATCACATGATAGACAAATACTAGGAAGGAGTAAGTGACAGCTGTAGATCCCTATCTACAGGTATTTGAAGGGAGGATTCCCCTTCTGTTGCTCAGATGAGAAAACGCATGCTTCCTACCATTCCCACATCCATGCCCACAGATGTCATGACCAGGACACAACAAGGCCCTCAGACAGAGAAATGTCACCACCAACTGCAGCCTTGGCTCCTACACTACAGAGACAGAGCCCCCACTTGTGAGTCACACAGCCATCACCAAGAAGAATGTCCTGATCCCAATGCTGACATCCCAATAGAGGCTTGTGTGACTTGAGTCATCATTCCAAAGCATTTTTGACAATTACTGCTAACTTTCTGAATCACACATATTTACTGATACCCACAGTGGAGTGGAAGATGGAAGTGAGGGCTGCCATATTCCAGGCCACCTCACAGGAGGAACAGCATATTGATTTGAAAGCAGGGTACAGAACACAGAACTCAATGAATGTCTCAATTTCCTATGTCCCACTATAAGTCACAGACTCACTCCCATGTGACCTTTCATTTCTCAGAGCTGTAGTTACGTTAACCTATGGGTCCCTCAGTTTCCCCCCAAATTAAGGAAGACTCAGTCTTTCTAAAGGAAGAAAAGCACATGAATTAATGAGAAACTGATGTGAAAAGGTGCTTCACTTTCATTATGATGTAGGTACATGCCCACGCATAGACCAGAATATACATTCTAACCAGTTTATATTTTGTAGACTGTCACTGAAAAAGATGTTAATTTTATTTAAACCATCAACTAATACTTCGAAAACAGAAAAGAAAATATAAAAGGGGCAAAAATATAAAACTAACCACACAAAGAAACTGAGTTTGTGGTTATTGTGGTGACTGGTCACTTAGGTATTATTTTAGATCTCATTTCCATTTTAAAAAAAAAAACACCCACTAAGCAAAGGACTCAGGAAGCATGTATAAATACTAAAACCAGATTAAATATATCATATGTAACTTTCAATAAAAAGCAGGAAGAACCCAACCATGAAAGTTCCTCAGATCAAAAAGGCAGGCTGTGTTCCATGCCCTGAAGAGCTATTTAGGAAAACAGTGTGGGACTATAAAACGTTCTAAAAAATTAAAATATATGGCTTCTGTGCCATTCCACAGACTAGAGATTACACAGCCGATACGACTCAACTCCTAATGCTTTCTTCATTCATGCATTAAAGGATCTAGCTGTGGTTCCCAAACTTACTGAACAATGACTGCCCTGGGTGGGCGCCCCCTGGAAGCACACACTTCTCCAGTCACAGAGAGGTTCAGGAACAGCAAATACCACCACGGAGAGGCCCTGCTGGGATCCCAGACCTTATCTTTGTACCAAAGACCAAGCATCGGCAACGTTTCTACTTCTCAGTGCCACCAGGGGGGTTTGCCAATGCTACTTAAACAGGTGGAAGGGGGTGCCACAGAGAGAAATTTGGTAAAATTAGGATTAACAGAAAGCCTAGACAAGGAAGAGCAACTTGAGAGGAGATAACCAGAGGGTAAATGGCCCAAATCGGGGGACATTTAGTTGTACCCATTTTTTGAATTATATAATCTTTTAAGTTATATAGAGCCCATACTAAACTGTGCAGAAAAGACAGACTGGATTTCTGTTACAATTTGAAGCATATTTTGCTACTATCTGAAATACAGCAACCATTATGGACTCTAATGAAAAGCTAGCTTCGGGAAACAGTGAAACAGCAAGAATGGAGTCAGCCGAGGCTTATCTCTAGGTGCAGAAGATGTTTCCCAGGGGAGTCCTTAAAGGCAGGCAACAAATACGCTTCTGAAGCAAGTCTACAATGACTATGTTCAGAATGTTTACACTAATATTTGTTGAATGCTATTGAGGAAAACAGGCTTGGGTTAAAAAAATCAGATTTGAGAGTTGTTAACTATATATAGGTGGTGCTTGATGGTTTTCTTTCTGGTTTCAAGCCAACACACAAAAAACTGCTTTTCCCTAAAACAAACTGGAATGTTTAGAGATTTTAATATACTAATTTTAAAATAACCACAAGTTTCAGCCTATTACTTGCCAAAATTAATTCTGTTACCACCTTTCAAATTACTATTTGGTTCGACAGCATGTCAGTGTGAGCATAAATGTTAAATCTGGACTCCCAAATCACTTCTATTCCTTAATAATAAACATTATATTCTTTATCAAGTGAATAGTTGCCTCTTTTTCTCGAGATCAGCCAATTTGCCACAGGACATGTCTGTTTTGTGCCCTGCTGTATCCTAGATGCCTAGGATAGGGCCAGGCAAAGGGCATTCACCAGATGTGGGATGGCTGGGTAGAAAGATGGATGAATGGGGAGGCCGAGGCAGGCAGATGGCCTGAGCTCGTAAGTTCGAGGCCAGCCTGGGCAGAATGGTGAAACCCCATCTACTAAAATAACCAAAAAATATTAGCTGGGAGTGGTGGCGCACACCTGTAGTCCCAGCTACTCAGGAGGCTGAGAAAGAAGAATCACTTGGATCCAGGAGGCAGAGATGGCAGTGAGCCGAGATCATGCCACTGCACACTTGGGTGACGGACAGAGACACTGTCTCCAAACAAAGAAAAAAAAAGAAAAGAAAAAGAAAGATGGATGGATGAATCAATGAATGAACTCAACCAACAAATTAATATATTTCTACAGCAGCTTGCCCCGAACCAATACACAAGAACCCCAAAATTCCTTAGTACTTTCTACTTTTGTTTTGTGAAATATGTTAGGTATAGTTCAGCCTTCAATCATAGTATGATTTATATTCATAAGATGGAAAATTAACCTCCCTGCCCTAACAAGAAATATTCTGCAAGTTATCATTCAACAGTGAAACATCTTTCCACTGAATCGACAGTCTGGAACTTCAACTATCTAATACCCCACTGATCAAATCAATTACTCATCTTTCATACTGAGATCCTGCAAAGAGGTGCTGCACTGAGACAAATACCCTTCTAAGCGAGTCACTGATGACCAGAATGCTCACTCACTTGGTCACCTCTGTGGCATTAAATTTAAGACAACAATAACAAACAGTCCAGGAAGAACAAGCCCCTCTCCAATTTATTTACAATAAAAAGCACCCTAGAAATATTTTCACAATAAGCAACAAAAGTTTATATAGCATATTATGTTAAAATGGTATTTTACAAAAGTGGCACAAAGATGAATCAAATGAGTGAAACCATGAATCAAATTTAACATTTTTTTTTTTTTAAGGAAAATGTAGGTTTTATTATTTTTTTAAATCCTGTATTTCTCCCAGGACTACTGGCAGATACTAGCAATCTGAAATTTTACATAATCTTCAAATTAAACTAGTCAAATGAGTTTTTCAGTAAACATTGTTAGAAGAAACACGGTTACTCCTTGACCATTTGAGCTGTTGAACAAAATGAACTGATGCGGTTCTGAACCGGCTGTGTCTCCTCCTTTAAAGGCAGCCAAGCCCACAAGACAAACTGTGCTCCTCACCCATTCGCAGGGGTTTCATTTGCCTGTCAGCTATTCCAAGTTAGTGTTTACTAAATTGGAAAATAATCTGTGGGAAGAGATTGAAAAAAAAAAAAAAAAAGAATCCTACATACTTAAAAAAAACACAGGTTGCAGCAGTAACAAAATGTTAATAAATAAGCCAGTATTTTTAAACAACCAGAAAAAGAGGGTTAAATAGTAAACTGGAGCTTCCTATTAGTACCGGGTCTTGGTGGTGATTACCGAATTTTACTCATTAGTTAATTTAGGGGAAACTTCGCGCGCGCACGCCTGCACACAAAGAGCAGAGTGATAAATCTGCATCAGCTTGGCAGGCACCGCCCTCGCTCGGCAAGCGCATGCGCAGAGGAAGGTGACGTCACCCTCCCTGTGCCGGCTACTTCTCTGCGGAGCCCCGCAGGATTACGCTCTCAGCAAAGGGAGCGGCCGCGCGTGGCTGCACGATGTTTGTGCTATCAAGGGTTTTAGCTGTGCACGCATCTAGAAGTGATGCATAGGAAGGAGGCATTTTAACAAGCCTAGATCCTCTATGAACATGTTAAAGGGTGGGGGGAAGATATCCCTCATTTTTTCTAATACGTAAAAAAAAATAAAAATAAAAAAAATACAATATTATTTTTAACATAAATATATCACAATCCACACTTATAAAATGCATATAAAATGAATTAAGACTTACGTCAAGAATATGGACATGTTCACAGACAAGACCACACAAGAACATGGATGGGGTTTCACAGTATAGCATTACAGTTTTTACCTATAACCTTTATGGTTATAACTGTTGGACTGGCTAATGTGTCCCTTCACATGATTTTAGAAGCAACAGCCTATAACAGCATACCTCAAAGAAAGTAGTATTTTTTTTTTTTATCAATTCAAGGGAGTTAAAAGAAATTTCAACTTAAAAGTTATAGTTTTAGTAACTTATAAAATACAAAAGACAACCAAAATAACCAAAAGACCATAATGAAAACCACATTTTTTAAACAAATATATATATTTTAATGTAAATGAAACAATCTGTAGAACTCTTAAGGTTTGATGTTTTAATTATGTATTAACTGTGCAATGGAAGTTAATTTAAAAGTATAACTAATAGACCAATGGAAGGGAATATTTTGATAGTCAAAAAGTAGTAGTATTATAAAAGGGACTCTATTTCTTACAATCTCATAAGTCAAAAAAGAAACCATGTGCCCAGGTATGCCATTCATGTTTGGAACCCCAGGGACGAGCACAGAGCTATGCACAGAGAAAACTGATCCTATTTGCCTAATGCCAGAATAAAGAACACATTCGTCTACCTGTCTGTGCATGTCCTTGTAAAGCCTGTCAGGGATGCCTCTGAGGCTGTATTCTGGAACTGGAGTTACCCCACCCTTATCTACATACATACAATCCCTAACCCATACACACACACATACATGCACATACAGGGTTCTGTGATGCTGACCTGCTCCAAAGACTTGCTTTACCAAAGTGTCTCAGGAAAGTCATTTAGAAATTTAGAGTGTATTAAATGAACCAGAGGGATAGCACTGTTACAATCTGATCATCATATCAAGTGGTTTGATACACATCAGATCAAGAAGGTTGACTGCTAAAAGAAACCCTATTCAATCATTGTATCAGTCTTCTACACATTTTAGCACTCTTACTCTTCTTCAGAAAAAGAAAAAACTCAATGGCCCCATGTGTTTTAATGCAGATGACAATCATATTCTGTAAAAGGCTTCAGAAAATAAAGCTATAATTCTACTCCTTTTCCTCTATTATCTTTTTGATTACTACATAAGGAACTGGGGCCAGAGGGGCTCTCAACCACAGAGAAGTGATATAAACTAATTATCTGAAAACCTCTCTCAGTGCACATGGACTAGCTCTGCATGGAGTTGGGGGGTGCTCATATACAAAGTGTAATCTAGAGCGTTTGTTGACCTTAGCTTGTTTGGGAAAGAAAGCAACACGAGTGGTCAGTTCTGTGGTACAGATATTTGGCATGGAAAAATCAGGTCCAGAGGGATGAGAATAGGAGAAGATGACCTATCAAATAAAAGATCTGTGCAAAGTGTGGAAGAAGTAGTCCAAAACTGGGCAAACTGGAAAACAGAGAGCACTCCAGCCAGAGCAAGCAGCATCAACAGATGCAGAGAAACAAAACCACAAAACATTCATGGAAGCGAAGAAAGCAGGGGTGGGGTGGGCTATTACAGTAGGTTTTGACTGATAGGTAGGAAACTGGCCATCACTGGAACAAAGAAGTGCCATGAAGAAGAGGCATCCACATGCCTATAGGATAGCCATGCCCCCCTGAACGTCCAACCGTGCTTCATGCTCATCCCCACAAACCTGCTCCCCACAGTGTAGGTCAGAGTACAGTACCTACCTCATAAACCATCGACCTCATGGCCAAACCAGGAACCAGGCTTCTCCCTGCCCTCCATCCTCTCTCCCATCCCCTACTTCCATGAAACAAGGAGTTGCAGGGACTCCACAGTCCCACGAAGCACCCATGTCTCCGCCAGCATTGCCCTCATGTGCTGTTCCAGCGATCTCCTAATAGATGTTCGCAATTCCCTTGAATGCATTCTGCCACTCTCCCTAGCAGGTTTCTCAAACAAACATCTCATCATTTTCCCTAAAATTCTTCAATGGTTTCTTGGTGCCTTCAACTACAGTCCCTCATGATCTGATGTATGCTGCCTCTACAACCTCACTGGTTCACCACTACCCTCTCCCCAGGCTCACTCCAGGAACTGCAATCACCTGCAGGGAAGCCACACCTCCACCTCACCACCAAACCTCCATACACATGCCTTCCCCTCCCCGCTCCCAACACACACCTCTTCTTCACCTGTCCCCAGTCTGGAGTCACTACTGCTCGACTAGACACCCCCGGGATGCACTCCCACAACACCCCCAAATCCTTATCGCACTGCAGGGAAAATATCCAAAGACTTCTCGGTGTTCCTATTAGCAGCTGGGCTCCTAGAGGAAAGGGGCTACGCTGGGTCCCACTGCATGGCAGTCTCACTGAGCAGACTGCCATGGCGCACAGTATGAACTTAACACCCAGTTAGCTAAACCTCAAGGTAGCAAACAGGTGGTACTCTACAATTCGTGGTTCTGGGCAGAGTATCCATTTAGGCACAGAGCAATAGCGACAGCTCCAACGCATGCAACTGGCTATAAAACTCCTTTGAGAAAGCTAAAGTTGGCCGGGCGCGCGGTGGCTCAAGCCTGTAATCCCAGCACTTGGGAGGCCGAGACCGGGCGGATCCACGAGGTCCAGGAGTCAAGACCATCCTGGCTAACATGGTGAAACCCCGTCCTCTACTAAAAATGACAAACAAACTAGCCGGGCGACATGGCGGGCCCTGTAGTCCCAGTCTACTCGACGGGAGCTGAGGCAGGAAATGGCGTGACCCGGGAGGCGGAGCTTGCAGTGAGCTGGGTCGGCCCACTGCACTCCAGCCTGGCGAGTCAGAGCAGAGACTCCGTTCAAAAAAAAAAAAAAAAAAAAAAGAAAAGCTAAAGTGACTCCATTCACTCTCTGTCTAGTAAATCTGGTGACTGACTAGTACATAAAATTGCATTTACATATTATCAATCTATATTTCAAAGGAGAAAAGGGCTTTTACCTTAAGTTTTTACAACGTAATTTAAAAGTTACCTGCCCAAACCAAAGAAACAAACCAAGCATCTCTGATGGAAAGAGGAGACTGTGCTTTGGAAGAAGTGAACTGGGAGGCTTGTTGTTCCAGCACCTCCACAACCAAAGGAAACTCAAGCCTCCAGGGAAGTGGTTTCTAAGCAGGAAACACAGAGCCTCACAGCTCTGCTTCTCTGCAGTCAGTGGGCTTTTCCCCCAAGAATTTAAAGTGACACTGAAATGTTTTCATTATGAGATTTTGTAAACGGACCAAGCATGATGGAAGCAGCAAGCCAAGTCAACTCCACACACCTCAGAGCTGAGCATCCGCCTTTGTTCCTTCTGAATGTTAGCCCACACTGCTGTCTCAGGTCCCTCAGCACCAGAAGGCTGGCTGGAGGCAGCCTACTGAGGGCTCACGTGACTCCATTTACTGCCACATTAACCGAACACAAGCTAAGCCTCTATGAGGCCTCAGCACAAACAGTAACTCCTCAGAACATCTGTACTACTTTACTCAAAATCCTGCCTGGGACTGACTGTGAGTACGAAGGGTACAGAACAAACACTATACAACAGGTAGGCCAAACCAAAGTGTTCCAGACAGTCTATACGTTTCCAGAAGAAAAAGGAACTGAATTCCCAGCACTGAACCACGATTTGGGTTTAAAATTTGGCTTATTCTAGCTTATCTCCACATGAGTATCCTCTACCTCAGCCTTAACTCCTGCCGACCCTAAAACTCAAAGGTTCTGATTCTGAATGAATGTTTCCTCCACACATAAACAAAAAGGGGTTTAAGGGGCGGTACGGGTAGGTGCAGGTACTAGTCACTGAAGCCACGATCCTCATCCGGGGGCCTTGCTCACCAACAAATGCCTACCAATCCCCTCTATTCCAGTATTCTGTGTTGATTCATTTCCCACCCCCGGGGAAGACATACACCAAAGTTGAGTGTCTAAACAAGCTATCAATTAATCTGAGTGACCAGTAATTATGTCTAATTTAACATACAGTATTCAGAGTTACTAAATTACACATATAAAATACCAAAGTTTCTCCTAATGTTCTCCACAACGTTAAGATACTTTAGGTCCATGCCCACTGCAAAAATCCTGTTAATTCATTTACTCCTGTTAATATATAATGTAAAGTAAATGCCACAAACGAACATCAGAATTTTTAACTGAAGGTCTGAAAAGTTATTTCCACTTCAGTAAGCATGGATTTGATTCTAACATGAAACTCAGTACAAAAATAAATCTTTAATAACATCAAAGAATTTGGCAGAACTTTCTGCCAGTCAGTCCCTTGATAAAGCTTAGAATTGTGTTTAATCGCTTGGCATTCATAAAAAACATATTTATGCATGGTACTCTCTTAAACTCCAGAGATTTTTCCCCTAAATGGCATGTTCCTGATTTTAAGAAGCTTATACTCTAAAACAAAACACACATTAGACTAACCAGTAGCCTTAACCATGTACTCAGTAAGAGCTGATAGACAAGTATGTCTTCCAAAATACATTGTTATGTATAAAGAGATTTAGATACTGTTATGATTAAATAGACACATCCATTTAAGAGTGTTACTTTTCACTGAAATGCTGTATCTATCGCTGACACTAAAAATAAGTCCTTAACATAAAAAAGGTGTTCCAGACCATTCTGAAGGGGTTGGAAACACTTGCTGTAGAGATTAGAAACACAAAGCACATTAGTGAATAATAATGTAAGTAGCATGTTCAAAGATTAATATTGTGATGTTCTAATATTAGAAATCCACATATAAACTGCCTTGCCTAAGTTACTTCAGTTAATCTACTTTGACAGCTTTGTTCCTTTTTCTCTGAATGTAATTTGCAATACATCTGATGCTCTGAGGATTCATCCGATCAGAGGCCAGTCAAGTCCTGCTCTTTAGATGTTTATTGACCCGTAGAGGCCAGACAGCCTTGTAGCAGCCTAAGAAACCCAGTAGGAGCAATCCTGCAATCCTGTTACTGTTAAGACAACTCAAAAAAAAAAAAAAAAAAACCAAAAAACTAGCACTTTGTAATTTGTTTTTAGGCTTAATTCAGAATGCAATCTATAGTTAATTTGGAAGTTTTCTTCCAGATCCTTCTATTTGTTGTAGAAAGATTTGGCTGCTCAACAAGTATGTGTTAGCCCGGAGGCCATACCTGTACAACTCTCTCAGGATTATACTGATGCTGGCAACCCCTGGCTTTTGCTCATATTAACTCAGGTGCTGCTGTCCTGCCCTACACCCTCTTTTCCCAAGCAGAAAAAGAATTCTGGTAGATAACCCCCTATCATTTATCCTCCTACTGAATTGCTAATGAGAAATTTAAGAAATTACAGAGGGTTAAGAAAAGTAATGCACCTGCTAACGCAGAAAACAAAGACAAAAGAGAAATTCATTTCAATTCTTCTCCTCCTACCTCTTTCCCCTCAAATTCCCTTCTGCATACAGACAAAAGCAGAGTGGTGTTTTTTTTTTTTTTTTTTTTAATTCTAGTTAAACATGTGTTTATTAAGCCAAATAATCTAAATATACTGATGGGAAAACAACTTTTGACATAGAAACAGATTTGCTAGGATGGACTCACCTCTCTCCTGGCATCTGTATACATATTCAAGCACATTCACTGGTCAAGAGAATGATGCAAACACACACACTAAGGAAGACCGAAGGTGTGAGGACCCTCCAGGAGCTGCAGAGGGAAGCCTCAGGAGGAAATCACTGCTTGGAGACCCAAGTGAGCTTGAGGAAATGACCAGCTCACCTGTGGCCTGGTGGCGTTTCCTCCCTTGGATTACCCCAGGGGCGGTTGGTGTTTAGCAACTCGAAGCCAGCACAGGCTCAGAGGACTGTGCAGCAGTGCCCCGGAGCCCACCACCCAGCAGGGCAGCAGCCCTCATCTGCTTCCGCCGTCTTGAAATGACAGGGCACAGCTAATTCAGTGATCACAAAAAGTTCCCACAGAAGGAGCTCCAACTGTGTGACCATCTCACTCATTATCCCCCTGGGCCACTGCTGCGGTGCAGGAGGCTGGGATGGCTTGAGGCAACTGGGCTGGTGCTGGGGCCACAGGGCCTCCTCCTGCTTGTTACCGGGAGCCCCCAATAAATACTGGGGAGGTAGAAGACAAGAGGCAGACCAAGCTCTTCTGCAGTTTTGTAACTTTAGACACCTGCCCTGCAGTGCCCAATCTGGGTGGGGTAAGACCCTAAAAGACTGCAAAGCTGAACGTCTTGTAGGCTATGGAATCTGTTTTCCTTGTTCCAATCTCCTAATTGCTACATTCCCAACAGGACATCTCAGTATCTTATCTACTAGAAAGCACAGGGAACATCGTTTTCCAAATTAAACCCAGTATAGTGATTAAAACGGCAGTGCAGTAAGGACATTTAAATAAGGTGTGTGGCACTCACTCACCAGACAACTCTCTGCCCCTACAGCATCGTTCCAGTACCCTGCAGGG
The DNA here is from genome assembly GCF_001698545.2 of Rhinopithecus bieti. Taxonomy (NCBI): domain Eukaryota; kingdom Metazoa; phylum Chordata; class Mammalia; order Primates; family Cercopithecidae; genus Rhinopithecus; species Rhinopithecus bieti. The sequence goes on along the minus strand of NW_016810977.1, from coordinate 1,699,103 downwards.
AGACCTCAGGGCGCCTGCTGCCCCAGGAGCTGGGATCCAGCAGAGGAGATGACATAGGGTTCAAGAAGCCACCTTAAAAGCGAGCTACACACATAGAGACGAGGTGTGGAGAGAATTCAGGAGCACGCTCACTGCAGGGACAGGCAAAGCTGCACTTCACTAGCATTACAAGTTTTAAGTAGATCAGCTGCAAGCCACAATGGTGCCACAACTCAAAACGAAATTTTGTGTCAAGAGCTGCTTACGTGTCTAGTTAGGAGCCTGGGTTAGCCACCTCCCAGGCGGGTGACTGTGGGCAGGTACCTAGTCGCTCCATACCTTCGCTTCCTCACCTGTGAAATGGACAGCTTAAGAATCATAGCTCACAGAACTCACTAATAAATGCTATCAGTAGCAGTTGTCACAGTATTATAGTATTAATATCTGAAGCTTACTCAGCTATACAAGTTTGATAAGTGCTTTAAATAACTGAATTTTGGGAATTTTTGCCCATTTACCTAAAATTATTGTATTCTATAAAGATAGACATCTTTACTTAAAACTAAAAGAACAGACTGAGACATGTAATTATTGTTACAAGCCACTAACAAATAGACATATTTTTAAAAATCCACACAATCATGGTAAATTAACCTGACTATAAATAATTTCTCCATAACTTCTCCCAGGTGGACTATAAATAATTCAAGGAACCATAAGGCAATGGGAAAGTCAGGCCACTCTGGAAGATCTTTCTCATGCCCCGTCTGTCCCCCTTCCCCACCCCACAGGCACCTGAGCAGTCTCAGGGTCCTGCTCAGCCTTGCTCCTGGCTGTGGAAAAGGGCCAGTCAGGAAACAACCAGAAATGGAAACACATGAGCCAAAAAGTCACATGAGCAAATTCTTTTTTTTTTTGGAAGAGACTACTACCTCTCTCCCAAATGGTGGCAACAAAAGCTTCAATAACCTGAGTCTTCCCTTTCTGCCATCTTGTTACTTGTGCTAAGAATTCCGTGTCTCCCTTGAAGGATGGAGGTGGGACAGGTGAGAGTGAATGTTATCACAACGCTTTGCAGCTGGGGCCTCGGCCTTGCTAGTGGCCCCTGGATTCGGTGGAGATGCCTGTGGAAGCCTGTCTGGTGTCCAGAGGGCAAGAGGGCGCCTGTGCTCTTGCCAGGAAAGCCGTGACTGGACAGCAAGAGGTCGGCAGAGGCACAGACCTCACTCTCCTCCCATCTTCGGCTTCCACCTTTGGGCTCCCTTTTCAATAGGCAAACATCTCGCATTTTAACAGATGATCAAAAATAAACAGGATCTTCCCACTCTACTTTGACACAGAGGCAAACACCACAGGGAACAGCGATTGGACACACAGACAAAGATGCCGGCCTTTGTACACACACTGCCCTTAGTGCCACACCCCTGGCCCACTATGCTACAGGCTGAACTCATTTGTTTAAAGTGATGAAAAGTCACACTAAGTTTTCCTTCTTTATTCTTGCAAAAGTCAGGCCAGACGGTTTTGTGAAAGCTCACAGTATGACATCAGTCAACTCTGCAACCAAAACACTGTACCACCTTCAAAACCTCCACACAGGAGGAGAAGGGGCGGTTGCCATTATAGCAAATAACTTCTAAGGGGCCTGATGGTTTTAAATATTCAATTACTCACTTTATGGGAAAACAAAAAGGCTTTTTAATCAAACCTTCTAATTCTTTCAGTTACTAAAATGAAAGTCTCAGCAAAATAGGCCCCAGACTTGCAAGAGAATTGGTGTGACCTGTAAGAAGGTGTGTGTATTTATTACATATGTTTGAAACCACTACCCAGTTTAAGAATCAGAACACTGACACTACCCAAGAAGCCTCCCCCATGCCCCTCCCTGATCATACACACCTCCCTGGCTCTAGACATAACCACTATGCGGACTTTCCGCATAACATTTGATATAGTTTGGATGTTCTGTTCCCTCCAACTCTCATGTTGAAATTTGACCTCCCATGCTGGAGGTGGGGCGTGGGGGAGGTGTTTGAGTCACGGGGGCGGATCCCTCATGAATGTCTTAGTGCTGTCTTTGTGAGTTCTCACTTGGTTCACGTGAAACCTGGCTGTTTAAAAGGGAGTAGCACCTCCCACTTCTCTCTCTTCTCTTTCACCATGTGAGACACTGGCTCCCCCTTCACCTTCAGCCACAAGTGGAAGCTTCCTGAGGCCCTCACCAAAAGCAGATCCTGGCACAGTGCTTCCCTCACAGCCTGCAGAACAATGAGCCCAAATCAACCTCTTTCTCCTTATAAATTACCCAGTCTCCAATATTTCTTTATAGCAACACAAGAACAGACTAGTATGTCATTCATGCCTTACTTTTCTTTACAGTTTTGCCATTTATAAACCTAATCTACTAGTATACAATATATTGCTGTGTTGCCTTTTTCGAGCTTTATATAAATGCAATCATGCTACAGGTTGAACACCTCTAATCAGAAAATCAGATATGCTCCCAATTCCTAAAGTCTTTGAACACCGACATGACCCTACCACAAGTGGAAAATTCCACACCTGATGTAACGTGACAGGTCTCAATCAAAGCACATCAAAACTTTATGTACAAAATTATTTAAAATATTGTATAAAATTACCTTCAGGCTATATGTATAAGGTATATACAAAACATAAATGAATTCTGTGTTTGGTCTTGAGTTTCATCCTCGAGATCTCTCATTTTGTATATGCAAATATTCCAAAATCCAAAAATATCCGAAATCCAAAACACTGCTGGTGCCCAGCGTTTCAGAGAAGGGATGCTGGAACTGTACTTGCGTTCTCCCATGACTTGCCTCCAGTCTGCGTGACTCATCTACACTGATGTGCGTGCTGAGTTTTATTTAATACAGTTTCACTGTTGCATAGTGTTCCATTCGATGACTACAACATGAATTTATTTTGGCAATCTTGTAAGTGAACAATTGTTTTGTCTCTCATTTTTGCTATTATAAATAACGCTGCCATGAACAGCCCCGTCCGCTCGCCCAGAACTCACTGCCAATGTATCTCTAGGCCTAGAGATATGTCAGGGTTAAACAGCTGGCTTAGTGTTTACACACTTGCCCAAGTTTATGAGTTAATATCAAACTGTTTTCCCAAATGATTGTACTCCACATCCTCTTTAAAGCGTGTATTGTCCGTCAAACCAGTCTATGTATTTAAGGATCCAACCATTTGCTGCTACCTTTTACCAAATGAGTTGAAGAAGAATACAAAAACAGGCATATTAGTGGACAAGAGATTAATCTGAAATCAATTTTGGAGTCTAAACTCTCTGAACTAATAAAACAGCAAACTAGATTTTCATATTTTGCTTTAAAAGTGTGAGACTGAAAGAACAGGATACCCCATTGTTTCCCTTTCTATTTCTGTCTTAACTGAATTCCTCTAATAGTGCCTCCCATTTAAGATTCACTACAAGTAAGTGCCAAAAAGGAACCGCTGGGGATACCTGCCCATACACTCAGTCTCCAACCTCCAAGTGGTCTGGGTTCCAAAACTTTGCTAAGAAGACTGTTGTTTCTCAATTTTAAAACTTTTTTTTTCCCATAGAAATAATGCTACAGGTTGGTATTAGGGCCTGAGAGGAGCCCACCAAAGCCTGTTTAATATACAATAACCCACTTATGCTACTGGTGTGGCTGGAGAAGAAACAGGAGGAGGAGGGTGGAGACCAAAAACCTTCCTGCCTTTCTCAAGGGAGGACAGAGCCAAGACCAATGGTAGAAAGATGGCCTGGCCATCCACAGGACTCCCCCCTTCCTGCATCCTTCCTTTCCAGGCACCTCATACGGCACATTGCTAGAATGCACTACCCAGACAAGGCGATCACGGTCCTCCACGGAGCAAGTAGTTCCTGAGGGTTTGAGGCCCAAGACTTCTTTATACCTCTTAAAAACTGCTGAGGATCCCGGAGTTCGAAACCAGCCTGCCCAACATGATGAAACCCCGTCTCTACTAAAAACACAAAATTTAGCCAGGCGCCTGTAATCCCAGCTGCTCGGGAGGCTGAGGCAGGAGAATTGCTTGAACCTGAGTGGCGGAGGTTACAGTGAGCCGAGATCATGCCACTGCACTCCAGCCTGGGTGACAGAGCAAGACTCCATCTTGGGGGGGCGGGGGCGGGGAACTACTGAAGGAAAAGCAACTGGATCTATCAACAGACATGGCATATAAAGCAAAGGCCTTGACATACTGAAGTGTCTGCAAAGAGTCTTACATAAAAGATGCTTAATTTTTAATAACACAAAATCTTGAACAAGGCACAAAACTGCCACAAGTTTACAGTAAGAAAGTAACCTTTTCTTTCTGTAAACTTTTGCTTTACGTGGGTTGTATTTATTACTTACTTTACTATTCTGTCAACCTAATATCTAGATATCTCATATGGGTATTTACCATATTAGAAATTAAATCTGAGAGAAATTTTTAAAATAATTTCTTCTAAGTAATAATAAATTCATTACATATTAACATAAAATACTTTTCCCCCCAAAAAAAAAAAAAAATCAGAAAGAAGGCCAGCACTGTTTCACACTTTGGAGATTCCCTTTAATGTGTGGTTTAAGAGAACTCATCTAAACTCTCACATATGTTTGTCTTTGATCTGTTGTGATGTCACATGTCAGGCAGCCTCTGGAAGACTTCAGCATACACTTTGGAAAGAATGAGAGTGAGAAATAGCTAGCTAAGACTTAATTTGCCTGTTGTGAAAATAGTTTTAACTCAGAGATTCCCTACAAAGGTCTTAGGGAGCCCAAGGGGTTCCTGGGACCACACTTTGAGAACGACCACTTTAAGGGCACACTCTTCAAACACTGTTGATCAAGAATCCCATCACTGGCCAGGTGTGGTGGTTCATGCCCGTAACCAATCCCAGCACTCTGAGAGGCCGAGGCGGGCAGATCACCAGAGCTCAGGAGTTCAAGACCAGCCTGGGCAACATGGCGAAACCCTGTCTCCACAAAAAAAAATCAGCCGGGCATCGGTGTACATGCCTGTGGTCCCAGCTACTCAAGAGGCTGAGGCAGGAAGATCACTTGAGCCCAGGAGGCAGAGGGTGCAGTGCACCGAGATCATGCCACTGCACTCCAACCTGGGTGATAGGGTGAGAGATGTCTCAAAAATAAATAAATAAATAAAATACTATCACTAAAGAATTTCACTACGTAGCCTCAATCCTAAATTACACAGGTACTATACTGTACTAGTATAGTATGTATGTAGTAACACCTACCCCTAAATAGGCATTTAAAAATAAGCCATAAATAAGTATTTCTGAAAAGATTTTTCTATTTTCTTCCCATACCCAGAAGACCATGGTGCACACGGCAAGTGCAGAGCTCCTGTCCTCCTTGAAATCAGCATTTCCTTTTCTTGAGCAAAGTTTGTCTTGACTATTGCTGGAGTAACAGTGATACGACCAGAGTCACTTGCATCAGTGACTAAAAATTGTGCTGATACAGAAGCTATTTCCCTGGTTAAATGAATGGCTAATTGTAATTTTGGGGCCAGGCTGCCCCAGTGAGGCGAAATGATAGCAGTGTGCATGGCGCTACTGCAAGTCCAGGAGTCCCAAGTATACAAGCCCGTCTTGCTGGGTCTGCCCTGGGGTCAACTCCCCCATGGTTTGCCTCCTTCCACTCCCCTCAACCTCTCCCCCAATGAATGGCACCTAGGGAGGCCGGCCAAGGCAAGAAGGCTGCACAACCTTGTCCCTCTGCTCCCCTGTCAGTGAGCTGCAGAAAGCCCGGGGCCAGGCTGCTCCAGAAGGATGATGCCCTCTGGTTTAAAAATAAACACCTATATTCCTGGTTTATATGCAAGTAACCCCATTTAAAGGGAGTACTTCAGATCTAGAAAGGTCAGTTTGAAAGGAGATGTCTCAGGGATGGTTTTAATCGTTTCCTGGGCTCTCCTGCCATCTTTTGTTCTTTTTAAGAGAAGCAGCAACAGAAAGCACAGGTACCACTGAAAAAGGACACAGATGAAGTTCCTCGAGGATACAGGTGAGACCTGTTATAGAATGTGAGTTCAACCTCTGGGGCATGCCTGCCACTCTGACATCCCGTGGCAGGCCAGTTACAAGGCCTGCCTCTCAGTGGGCACCTAACAGCAAACACGGTTGAGCAGCCACCCTGAAAATCACCAAGAAGGTGGCAAGTCTGCAGACAGGAAGTCTAGTATGGTGGCCAGGTGCTCGGTGAGGCCACAGCTGGAGAGACAGTGAGAGAGGAATCGATGTAGAATTATCAGGAAGGAAAAGCAACTGGATCTATCAACAGACATGGCATGTAAAGCAAAGGCCTTGACATACCGAAGTGTCTGCAAAGAATCTTACATAAAAGATGCTTAATTTTTAATGAGACAAAAATCTTGAACAAGGCACAAAATTGCCACGGTGAGTTTACAGTAAGAAAGTAAGCTTTTTCTTCTGTAAACAAGTATAAACAAAGCCAAACTGATTATTGTTTCAATGTCATGTATTTTACAGCATCTGGTTAAGAAGGTACCACAACTTTGGAAGGGCTTTTTTTTTTTTTAAGTTGTCTCTTTCAAAACCATCTGGTAAGGCTCCACTGTCATTTCAAAAGTTGGTCAAATGTAGTCACATCCAGTCACCTCTACCTCAGCCTCCTCTCAGGTTGTAGAAAGAAAACAGATGCAGTCTTTCTCAAATGATCTGTTCCTGATCCCATGGCTTCTGTTGACACCTGCTGCATCTGTTAATTAAGCCAACCCCATCCTCACACCTTCCCTCTGCAGGTGAATTCAAGGCCCCAGCTGTTCCAGCCTCCCAGGGTAGCTTTGAGGTGAGCAAGGGTGAAGGCTCAATAAATGAAAAGACGCCCCACCTCTTCTCTCCCTACACCCAGTCAGTGAGGAGCCTACGCCATCCAGAGGGAGAAAGAGGGGCCTTTACAAAGAGGCTGCCCAGCCTCTGGTGCCCCAAGGCTGCAGGTGGCTGTGGAGAGGAAGGAACGGATGCACAGGCCCAGCACAATGGTGGCAGCACCAACAAGTGCTCCTTGCCATCTCCAATTCACTCCATCTCCAAATTCTACAAAGACCATGGTAGTTTAAGAATCTGGGATTTGGGTGCTATGATTTTTAATTTTATAGGAGTCAGGCTCTGTCAGGTTACATGCTGCCCGTGTGTGCTGATCAAAATCAGTAGGGACACAGCTTAAGGGAGAGGTCCCTAGAGGCATGGGGCTGGAAGCCTGGGCCATTCCTTTGTGTTCCTAAGAGGTTCTACTAATACAATCAAGACAGTTTCACTTTTAAAATCATCAACTATGAAACCAAGGAAACCTTGTAACTTCTTATATCTGACACGTAGTAGCACCTGATCACGATAATACCATCCTCAGGAAAGCCAGGCCCAAGAGCAGAAAGCCGTCCTGGCCTCATCAAGCCTCAGTGGCTGAGGGCTCACACCCCTCACCCCAAATCTCATGTTTTCTTTAAAGAAAAAAATTACAGGGATCAAATTCAAAGGGTTCCCCTCACCCTTCCTCTGTCTTCTGTGTGTTCCCTTTTCTGACATGGAAGGGCCTGAGCAAGCCATTTCACCTCTCCTGGCTGCAGCCTCCTCCTGGTAAGCCATGTATTTCAAAAGGCTGCTGGAGAATTCAGTGTCAAAATGCATGCAAAGTGTTTAACTCAGCTGAGCAAATCTGGGCACTATCCATGGCAGCTATTAAATCAAACTGCCCTAAATCAAACAGGATGCAATGGTGACCACAGAGAAAGGCACAACCAAAAAACAGCACCACAGGAGGATTCAGTTTTCCTTGAAAAGGATGTGCTTCTATGTACCCACAGCTGAACACAGTACAGCCTCTCCATCCCTCTCGAGTGTACAGGCTCGGGTGCCCTCAGAACTCATGAGAAAGCAGGGGAAGGGAGGGAAAAGCCCAAGCTTTGGGTATTTTACTCCTCTAATAAATAGGCAAGTGGTTGCTAATGGCAACAGAGCATCTCCTCCCCCAGTGCTAATTTGTGGGCATACAGAGAGGCTCCATAGCGCTGTACAAGAGGCTACTCTGGTCATTTTTCTGCATAAAAGCTACCACTGCAATTCAGCTGTAAAGCCAGCCACACACTGCCCTCATTAACAGGCCTACCCAGATGAGGGACAGCCCTGGCCAGGGGGAGCAGGCATGCCAGGAAAATGCAATTTAATTACAAACGCACAGTCACTCTGAGCCGATCAAGTGCTGGCAGCGCAGAGGTGGCTCAGAGGTATCCGTGAAGACAGTGACGGCATGCTGGCCACGTGGCCAGCAGCTAAAGGGATTACATCATCTCCTTTGTGCAAAGATGAACTGCAGGAGGAGCAACTGCTCGCCGGTTTAAACACCTCACAGAGCGGCGCTACAGAGGGCTGCAGTTTCTTTTGGTGTAAACTGCCCTTATTTCTCCCTTGTGTCAAAAATAAAACCTGCTCCAAAAGATGAGACAATAAAGCAGCCTGGACTTCTCTAACAAATTCATATTTGTCATTTCCCTGTGCCTTTTCAAGCACACTGTTTAACAGGATAATTGCTAAAGTGGAAAGGGGAAAACTGGTCTTTTATGAACTTGGTATGAAAATCAGCAGAACATGCATTCTCATTCCAGATCACTCCAGCTTTCCATTCTGAGGGTGGGTGATTTATACCTTGTCACCATGTTCTCTCCCACCATAAAATGAAGCTGCTCTGGGTGTCAGGCAGCTTGAGGATGCAGGTTTTTAAATCAATCCTCGTGCAGGGCTGTCACCGGGTCCAGAATGCTGTTCTGCTCATTTTTACATAATTCTGTTAAACCAGCAAGGCAAGCATCAGCTCAGAATGACGTTATCACCAAGAAACCTGCTCACAAAATGTGTCCTGCAAGTAAACATGCCTGCCCTTTATAGCTGCTCTCAATCTCACCATCCGACAAAGTATTTATGCCAAGGGGTCGGACCAGCTGCTTAACCTCAACACATGCAAATTAAACTTACATAAAGGAACAAACGAAGCCTGAACCACGCGAACCCATTCTCCATTGGCAATTCACTGCTCGACAGTCCAGAAAGTTCAGCTATCTTTCAAGCTGAAGCAACGATGGTGCCTCCCTCCCGACCCCACTCCACTCACTCTGTAAACTGGCATTTGCCTGGAGTGGTGGGTAGTAGCAAATGGGTAAGCCTAACCACTGACTGGCTGCCATCAGCTTCCTACGGACAACCTCCCGCAATACGGAATTTCAGGATGGCTCTGGAACTCAGAAATCAACTAAATCAGAAATCATTCTCAACCTTTCCAAGTCTGTTTACCAACAAGACTCCATTTCTGTTTCTCTTGTACATTTCCACTGTTTTCCTTCATAGGAAAAGCCACACATCCGCAAAACCGACAAGTCAGCCTGTCTCCAGCCAAGGTTAGCACTGCCAAGACTGCCCATCTATTCTCAACCTATGGGCACCTCGGGCAGGAACTATGTACATCTAGCTCACCTGGACCCCCGTGTTGAGCATAGTACCTCACCTGGACAGAAGCTCAGCAAATCTTTTTTGAGGGCTCTCAGTCTGGTGAGAGAGATCACCACCTTCAGGAAGTCAGCCAGGCTTGGAATCAAACCCCAGAAGTGCCATGTCCAAGTTAATACCCTCCTCAGAGCTTTGGAGCCATTGTCCATCAAACGGGGCTCAGAATTTCTTATTCGTGGGCTTGCTCTGAGGATTTCAGGAGAAGTCTGTAAAGCACTGAGCACCACTCTGGCACACCAGTAGTGTCCACCAATGTCAGCTCTGATGACCTGTTCCAAAGCAGAGCCCAGTGTAGCAGTTCCTGACAATGAGGGAGGATGAACAAGAAAGGTGGGCAGCAGTTGGGGGCCCCTTCGTGGACAGCGCTTGCAAGGGGCTCCCCTCAGGAAACTGACTCCCAGGCCCCGAGCTGCCTTCTGTTCCAGGCAGGCCTTGTCCTCCTCACCTACCGCAGCAGGTGCAGGGACACTGCCTGGGGCCCCGGATGTATTTAATCCACACACTCAACATAAAATTAACCATTCAAGTAATGAATGGATCAAATCACTTTATTTTACTTTCCTAATCTACTCAATGTCACTTCAAATTGGCAGTGGATGTTACTAAAATGCATTCAACACACTTCGCAAGAGCAACTGTCTGAACAAAAGGGTTTGCTGTAAGAGTTCAGTTACCTAATGCCTAAGGTTTGACATTCCATTTGCAATGTTTTAAGTGGAAAGGTAATATAACATTAAAGCATGATTCCTTCAAAATCTAATTTTGATGATTTTAACTTGGTGCATTACCAACTCCTAACTCTATGATTTCCTAATATACCATGAAGTACAAGACCCATTGAAACTTCCCACACTCATAAGCTAAAAACAAGGCAAAATGGTAGCCAATAACCGAGCCACAAGAAAGGGGCAGTGGTCTATACTTTTTTTTTTTTTTTTTTTGAGGCAGAGTCTCGTTCTGTTGCCCAGGGTGGCGTGCAGTGGCGCAATCTCGGCTCACTGCAACCTCCACCTCCCAGGTTCAAGCCATTATTCTGCCTCGGCCTCCCAAGTAGCTGGGACTACAGGCACATGCCACTATGCATGGCTAATTTCTGTATTTTTAGTAGAGATGGGGTTTCACCATATTGGCCAGGCTGACCTTGAACTCCTGACCTCGTGATCTGCCTGCCTCGGCCTCTCAAAGTGCTAGGATTACAGGTGTGAGCCACCGTGCCCCGCCTAGTGGTCTACATTTCTTCTGCTTCCCTCTCTATATTTAATTTATGTATCTAAGCCCATGTATTCCAATTCATCGACTTTACTGTCAAAATAGCATGCTCTTCNATATTTTTTTTTTTTTTTTTTGAGGCAGAGTCTCGTTCTGTTGCCCAGGGTGGCGTGCAGTGGCGCAATCTCGGCTCACTGCAACCTCCACCTCCCAGGTTCAAGCCATTATTCTGCCTCAGCCTCCCAAGTAGCTGGGACTGCAGGCACATGCCACTATGCATGGCTAATTTCTGTATTTTTAGTAGAGATGGGGTTTCACCATATTGGCCAGGCTGATCTTGAACTCCTGACCTCGTGATCTGCCTGCCTCGGCCTCTCAAAGTGCTAGGATTACAGGTGTGAGCCACCGTGCCCCGCCTAGTGGTCTACATTTCTTCTGCTTCCCTCTCTATATTTAATTTATGTATCTAAGCCCATGTATTCCAATTCATCGACTTTACTGTCAAAATAGCATGCTCTTCTTAGCACAGACTATAACATCCTAAAACAAAATTAACACGTATTTTAAGTGCAATATAATGCAAAATCTTATATGGCATATACCAATCAAATATGTATGTGTCCTATAAGAAATCTACCATAAAATTCAGTAAATTTTCCCAAACAGGGTTCAAATGATCCAGAGTTTCTTCAACATCACTTCAAGTCTTGAGTTAATCTAAAAGAACATATTCCTTAAAATACTTTTATATCTTACCATAATAGGATATACGAATTAGTAAGACTTCATTTAAAGCTGAAACCCTCATTTAAAAGTATATTTCTACATTTGGAAATAACTGAAATGCATATTAACCTGTTTCATAGTTCAGGCTAATTTGCCCCTAATTCTGAAGTTTACATCCACACATCACAACAATGGATTACAGCATACAATACCCAGCTGTGACAGTGACAGGACATTTCCATGTCTCGACTTGGCCCATGCTCCAGCCGAGGGCAGTAGAGGGAAGGGACCACACAGGCTGACACCGACGCATGTGGAGAAAGCTCACTGAGAGGTCACCAGGCCTGCACAATGCAGGTGCCAGTCCTTGCTCAGCAGGCTGAGCTGTGGGGAAGGGTAGGGGGGTGGGACAGACAGCAGTGGCCTGCTACCTGTAGTTTGGGAGGACGCACACTGCTGGTGTGGACATAGGAACACCAAGGAGTAAAGCCAGGAGGACTGCCCGCAAGGCAAAGGGACTCATCCAGCGGGGTGGAGAGGGGAGCACCTTCGGGGTGCACTGTGAAGGCGAGTGGTAAAGGTGGCCAGGAGTGGACACCGCCATGCCAAGAACATTGCAGGAGGTGGTGTGGGGGGTGTCTCTGAAGAACCAGAGACGGGTGCAGAGACAGAAGCAGAGCACAAGAGAACGGCAGGGAATGGCTGAGTCAAAAGAGTGTTACCCTTTTCCTTCTTCCTTATCCCTAGCCCCAAGATGGAGAAGCCACAGGGAACAGGAGGCGAAGGGTGACTGGAGAGGGAAGCGGAAGAAATACAGCCCCTTCCCGGAGGCTGGCCCACAGAAAAGGGGCAGGCCTGAGCTGGGAAGAAGAGGTCTTCCAGTGGGTGAAAGAGTGACATTCTGGTTGAGACTGGCTTGGGCTCTTAATGCCTACAGCACTGACTGTTCCAATATCCAAAAGAGAAGTGACAGCCACAGGATCTGCCTGAGAAGTGACCAAGAGCAGAGACAGGGAAAGTGAAGCCCGTTCCTGGCTGCACTTTCCAAGTTCCAGTAAAGAGGTTATGTGACGTTATTCACAGACTTCGTATTTTAAAATATTAACAAAGTTCCACAAATACATGTACCTCCGGCCCTGAATTAAACCCCGGAGTTCCCCCTAGTTTGACGGCTAGTAAATTTAAGAGAAATGAAGTAGCAGAACTTTAATACTGTTGATCCTAAAATTATGTTTTATTTTCTATCTTTAAAAGGCATTGTTTATTTTGAACTTTCACCTTCTGATTTAAATTGTTTCAAAGCATACAACGAAACTGTAACTGTTTATCAGATAGAAGAAATGGTTTAAGGTGAGAGGGGAAGTAAAATTTATCAGGGATTTAAGTAAACCAAGGGAGTGGATAATGACTGTTTTTCCCCTTATATCATTAACTGGGAGTTACTTCCAGAATAATAAGCAATGCTGAATGTACACTCTAACCTAGGAGGATTCAATCTTGTCCTAAATGGAATAGACATCAAAAATATTCAACACCCGAAATAGGCATCTAATTCCATTGCCTGTATCATTTACCTGGAATGGACATCACCGGCAAACTGTGCTTTGGGAAGGTCAAATTCCTGGCCGGAAATGATGGCAGCACACCAGGGGTCACCAGCTATCCTGGATCTGTGGCACTGGCCAGAATATCTATGCCTGCCCTCCATTTGCCCCATGTTCTTCTCAGGGACCTCTGTGTGCACAGGAGGAGACAGCCTCACAATCAGTCCACTCAGGGCAGCAGAAATGGTCAGGAAGAGTGTGTCTATTGCAAAGGCCACTGATCTGCAGACAAGACTCTCCACGCCGAGGCATCTCCAATTCAGTAGCGTAGAACTGTCACCAGCTTGGTCTGACATACACTATCTTTAAGCAATGACAAGCACAGCTCTCAAGAAAACAAGGTTTTTGTTAGCAGCTGCCTCAAAAATAATATAAGCCTTTCTTTTCTTAATCCAAAAGTGGAGGAGGGGAATGAAGAGAACTGCAAGCACTCCCCTGAATAAGAAACTTTGTGGTTGCAGAAAAAGACTGAACCATTTGAAAACTGTACACTGATCCTATCACACACATTCAAGAAGAACGTCCCAGTTGAAATAAGAAACTTCAGTGAAAGAGAGCTCAGATTTCTAGGGTTTACTAATGGAGAAACTGTGCCAGCATTTTCAACAGGTGCAAAGGAGCTTTCACAATAACCTAATTTAAATACTAGGGATAAATGGGCATACCACAGAACGGCGAGTGGATGTTCAAAGTTGAGAACAGTGAAACCCGTACACAGGAACAATATTAGAGAAGTTGATCACGGCAAAAGCTATCTTTTCATCGACTCAAAAAACTGGCTGGCTTTTCCCAAGTCTGTCAGTAATATTTTAGTGTTTGCTGTAGAGAATTGTGGATGCACAGCTCCTGATGTTCAAGTACTTAACTTGGAGCTGCATCCACCTGGGCCTATCTCAGACTCTTCCTGGGGCTATACCTCCCCCAGCTGCCCTTGCAGCGCACCCCCTCTGCCTATGCCTCTCACAGACCTGAAACCTCATTTACCCTGTGCTCCCTGCTCCAGTAACTGCAACCTCCCTGTATGAGCCTGACCCAATCCTCACTGATTCCACCTGAATACACCAAGGACCCGCTGCAACCCAGGCTGATGGCAAGGAGTGGAACGTGGAGTTCCCAGGTGCCGCTTCTTGCCACTGTGGGCTGTGGTGAGGAGTCAAACATGGTCCCATAAGCTCAGCAGAATTTCAAATTTATTTTAATAATTAATGCTTATTTTCTCTGACATTCTTAGTACTGCAGTTCAGCAAAATTATAGGACAAGACAATTTCTAGGGCTGGCCTGAGAGCCTAGCCATACAGATAACAATTCTACAGAAAAATCATGTTCTAGAATGTGAATAACCAACTTGGAAAAATTGGCCATAAGGTGCTTCTAAGTATTCTACATACTACTATGAAAACCCAGTATCTTTAATAGTCTCAAAAGCAAGCATCTAATTTCTACATTCTCTATAGCTTCAAAGATAGCCTCTTCCATGACGTTTGCCCCATTTACAGCAGACAGTGCCGAACCATCAATCAGAAATCCTATGCATGAAACAGGAAATTACAACTTAGAAGTGCATTCCCCAAACTGGCAACTTCAAATGCAAAATACAACACAACCTTGTAAATATCTTTGTGAAAAACAGATTATAATTTTAAGTTATTAAGATCTCCCTTCATGAACCTAAAAGATCAATCCCTAGGTTAAAGTGTACTACCCAAAGACCTCAAAATGTTCCATAATGTTTTATTTTCCTTATTTTAAGCAATGCACCCGAAGTGTAAAATGCTAAATTGCCTTCCCTCGGTCGCTGAGCTGTACAGCCAAGCAGGTCCTGGTTGCAGGACCTGAGTCACTCCTCCCTAAGAGAAGCTATTCTGCCACGCATGGCCCTGCATATGGCCCTGTTATTGTACTAGCTAGTTTGCTGAACAGCAAGTGGTGGACTCCTATGAGGCCTTTGCTATTTTTCTAGAAATACCCTCTCTTTGATGAATTAAAAGCTTTAGGCTACTGGCATGCCTATACCAAAATGGATCATACTAGACAAAAACTCATGAAAAATGTACACAATTAAAGAAAAAATGCCAACACAGAAAGTCAATATGATCTTTTAATGCACCTAATTATTTCCATCCCATATGTTTGCCTTATGAATGTATGAGGAAAACAAATGCTGGAGAAAAACTCGTTTGGCTTATATCCTCCTATGGAATAATTTTTTTAAAATCCAGAATATTACATTCATTATATTACGTTTTGTCATTATGACCTCTATTTGACGTATACCTTTCCAAAAATCATTTTCTAATTATTTGAAGAGACTCTCATAATAAAAGTTACCATTATAACAGATACATGGAAACTTAACCAAGTACCGTAGACATAAGGATCAGCCAAGGACTCCAAGCTAGAAACAACTGAACTGGGGGGAGGGGTGGGATTTTACTTGCAATAAGGAATATAATCTTTAATCAAGTTTAAATTTAACTTTTTAAAGAGCATTTCATGTCTAAGTTGCGAGCAAAACATTGAGAAAAAAGGCAAGATACACATGAATGGAGAAGGAGAGGGGATTAACAGCAGAGGCAGGGACCAGGACATTGACACACCCAAAATCCCAGGAGCCGGAGAGGGGACACAGAAACAGCAGGAAAGAGCCATGGCAGGAGTGGGAGTGCCTGGAATTCTTCGCTGGCTTCAACACAAGACTGAGCTCCTCCTGAGCTCTTCACACTGTGGGACCTGATAAAGTCTCCGACCAAGCCCTGCTGTCTTTGCAGATGTGGCTGTGAGAGAAGGGACTCCCTGGCTGGGCCGCCAACCATTGCGTGTGTCTGCTCCGTCTGCCAGAGCAAGGCGTCCCAAAGCTCACCTGCAATTTACCTTCCGGAGTAGAGAGGGATTTAGAGAAGGCAGGGCCTGTGTTTCCCATTCTGGTTTATCTTCCAACAATGCAGAGTAGAGTGGGAATATAAGGGCTGGCTGACTTTGAGCAATCAAATAATAAATCAAAAGGCCCAAATAGCCTGAACAACACAGTGAGATCTCATCTCTGTAAAAAATGTTTTAAAAGAATTAGGCAGGCATGGTGGCACGCCTGTAGTCCCAGCTATTTGGGAGGCTGAGGTGGGAGGACTGCTTGAGCACAGCAGGTGGAGGCTACGATGACCCATGATCCTGCCACTGTACTCCAGCCTGGGCGACACAGTGAGACCTTGTCTCAAAAGGCGGCAGTGGGCAGCATGTGACCATCTTTTCCTCCTGACAGTCATTTGTGAAACAGTATGGATACAAAACCAGAAACTCCTTTATGCCTGGCAGGAAACACTGTTTTCTTCTTGTGAGGATCCCCAAAGAAAAAAGTCTATCAATTTTAACAACATTTCAATCATAAGAATTGACAAGACCCCTGATTTGTATAAGATTGGTATCTTTTTGTTTTACATAAATGATCTTTATTCTGCGCTCAGATGTGTAGGTTAAGATGATTTAGCATGTCTTTATTATATACATATAATACCTACATTCATATCTGAGGCCACAGTAAAGATGCAGAAAAGAGCTTTCTGTTAGTCAACGGAAAGCACGAAGTAGAGCAGCAGTAGCCCAGAGGCTAAGAGCACAGAAGCAAGGCCTCCCTACTTGGATTCCAGGCCTGTCTCTGCCACCTGGCGGGTATGTGGCCTTGAGTAAGTTACTTAACTTTTCCGTATCTCAGTCTCCACATCTGTAAAATAACATGCACACCTACTAGCACTGTAGGAAGGATGAGAGTTGATACAGGCAAGGGTTTTGACCAGTGCCTGGCACATGGCAAACACCATTAGTGACTATGATCAGTGTAATTAATATTTACAGTGTCGTTGGAATAATATAATTTACTTTTAATTTCAAAAATCATAGCATTCAAGTGTACTGAACTGCTACCAAAAAAAAAAAAAAGTTCCAAGCTTGCAATGGAATATAATTTGTCCCACATCTTTGGCACTGACAGGCTGTACTGCTAATCTAACTGGTATATCCTAACATGTAAACCTAGAAGCAAATCCAATTATAGAGTGTCTGGGGGAAGACAGAAGAAACAAGAACCCAAAGTGAACAAATCCATGTTGGAATTGCTACTGTTTTGCCTTCTTGAAAATTGTGCTATTTTAAATAACATAAAATATGAAGCATCCTAAAATCAGAGTTTTAGAGCTGACAATGCCTCTATATCCAAAACAATATAAAATTTAGCCTACAGTAGGAATCAAGTTTCAATTAAATAAAAGGTTTTAAGAACATTTTTAAAGCACATGTTTTAGTCTTAAGCAGGAACCAACAGCTGACTCTATTACTCCCTTCTCAGACTGCTCCCATAGCATCTGATAACGGAAAGCTTAATTCACTAGCTTGCTTTACTACGTACAAATTGTATGATCATACCAAACAATTACTAAAAGATTACAGAAGCTTCTGCCTCACCCATAATTTCTACCTCATTTCCCCAAATCAGTATCATTCAATTTCCTATCATGAAATCATCAGGCAGATTTATGATACCCCTAGGACACAATAACTATAAACTTGAATATAAATGAGGCAGGCCCCCCAAAATGTCTATACTTGTAGCTCATATGGAAAAAAAGGTATCTGGAAAACATGCTTCTTCGAAGAAAACTCTCAAATTGTTTTAGCAAGTCTTCACCAAAAACAAAGTCAGTAGAATTTTAAAAGCCTTAATTCTAATACTGATAAATAAATTAAAAAATCCAAGTGGCATTTTTGTTTCTTTCAACATACTGACATACGATGCTATTTCCCTAAAAAACCTCACCAGTATTTTAATGACTCACTCTAGGGACCCATGAACTTCTCTTAAAAACTTATTTCACGATTCAAAAGAAAACAATGTAAACTTCTACCTTTTACCATGTTAATTCCAGAACACATTTTGCCAACAGTTTTAATGAATACCATTTCAATAGTTAAAAAAGGGGTGGGGGGGAAACACCCAAATTTCACATCCTTTTAAATACAAACCAATTAGTAGACTTGCAAAATGTTATCAAATATTGACAACTGAGGTCTTGTTTAGAACGTTTTCACCTTCAGTGAAATAGAAGTATTGTCTGAAAATCCACAAAAGGATGCCAGCTCTCTGGAGAAGTCAGCAAGTCTTCCGATGGCAGACTCGCACCCCATGGAATGATGCCCACACCCTGCCGCTGAAAGGGTTTTGGAAAGTGGCTGACTGGTTAACAGATGCTTGGCTTAGATTTCATCCCAAATATGTTTTTAATGCTGATAATGCTGATAATGCTTAAATGCAACTGTTCACCACAAGGGAAAGAAGAGAAGAATGAAAATCTGCTGTTATGTAAAAGAACAGGAAAATAGCTTCAGGGTAACAGCTTAGCTCAAATTTTACAGTGATTTTCACAGACATAAGTACATCAGTCCTTCCCAATCTTTTCACCACTGAGAACCCCCTTTTCTTCCTTTATCCCCACTGTGAAGCTCATGATTTGAAAGAAATCTCCCTACCAAATTGCATTTAGTAGATAATAACTGACTCCATTTTCAGAAATAGTTTATGTTAAAATAAACCAATGTAAGCACAACTGTGTTCATAAAAGGAAATAAACTTTAGGCTTCACTTAGTTTCTCAAGCCTCATTCCACAAACCAGTATGAGTCCCATTAACTCTTTTTATTACTATTTCAAAACTTATTAGTCACAGACTAGACATACAATCAAAAAAAAACTGAGGTTGCAAAGGAAGGAAAGTCAGGCAAAAGCTAATCTAGGAAAGAACCGCTGAAGAGACAGGGAAACCGAGGGGATGTTCTACGTGAGAAAAACAGGGTACCCTGAAACAACTTCTAAATTAGGTACGAATACTTTTAAATCAAGAAAATACTCCTTCTCCTCCCATGGCGGTTCCCTCCTGTGAAAGCATCCGTCTGTCTTTAAAGGCATCTCAAACTTCATGAAGCCTTTGCTACTGATCAAAAACAAATGTTCTCCTTTCACATCCTACACAGTTCCCTATCCATTCCTCATCGCTGAACTGAATTTTGCGCTTCTGTTCTAAATCTCATAAAGTCATTCATATTCCTGTATCATCCCTCCATGCAACGAGAACGCAGACAATAGTGGAAAGAATGTGGGTTTTTAAGAGT
Organism: Rhinopithecus bieti; assembly: GCF_001698545.2. NCBI lineage: Eukaryota > Metazoa > Chordata > Mammalia > Primates > Cercopithecidae > Rhinopithecus > Rhinopithecus bieti. The sequence goes on along the minus strand of NW_016810977.1, from coordinate 1,679,864 downwards.
TGGCTCAAGCTGATCAGAATTCAGTTCTGCAACTAGGTGACCTTGGGCAGGCTGTTAACACTCCATGCCTCAGAATCCCTACCTATAAGGTGGAGCAGTAGCATCTGATGAGGTCAGCGAGGATCAAATAGGGAATCAGTTCCGAATGGAGTGCCCAGTGAATGCAAGTCATTACGTGAATGACACCTCTAGGGGTTTGTGAGGGTGGGGAGATGAACGCTAGTTCTCCCATGTTGCTGCGCTTGCGTATTTCTGTTAGTAAAGAGACCAAGGAAACAAGAAACCTGGCACTGCAGATTTGATTCACTGCATTTAATTCTCATTCTATACATTTCAACTAAGTATAGAAAAAGAATAACTACATTTTCAAGAACACTTATATAAGCACTGAGAATGGGGAGGGGGTGGGAGGTTGAGTCCTTACTGCTAACCAGGATAGAAAATTACAAAGTAATTTTAGACTTTCTATCAAAAGAAATATTTTAGCATAACAGATCAGAATACCACTTCTATCTTCTGAAATTATTCCTGGTATTTTAATATTTGAATGTTTCAATATTTTGAACTCTGTTGATTGACTGCATATATAAAACACCCTGGGCATATCTCAAGCCTAGAGCCAACAATCTTAGGTTATACGTAACCTCTTACCATCGTGTATGGAAAAATAAGTCCAACAGGACAAGCCTCATCAGCGTCACCATTCACTGCAGTGATACCACAAGCTGGCAACTCCCTTAGTCCAACGAAGTACCTGTTTTTATACTTATTTTCCATAAGAAAATGGAGATTTGCAAGGATTAATTAACCTACACAGTTGACAAGGCAGCCAGCCAGGTGGCAAAGATGTGGGATGTAAAATCAGGTTTGTCTTAACTCTGCACAACACTCTTTTAGACCAAGTGGAAAACATTTTATTTGCACCCCCCGCCAGGGCTTTTCCAAACTTTTCTATTTAAAAGAGCCATCCAATAGGATCCTACATTGTAAGATTTTAATTTAAAGTAGCACTTTACGAATTATTTAAAGAAAAAAGATGAAATATGAAAACTTACGTTAACACTGATTTATCTTTAATATTGTCTGCTATTAAATGCACATGGAACATAAAGGAGAAAGATTCATACCCCTTATCTCCTCGGATGTCCCCTGCACAAGCTGCAGGAATCCATTGCAGGCGGTGCACGGGGCCCGCGGCGACCCAGGAGGGCCCACGTGGGCTGGTGGAGCCCTGGAGGCTGCGAATGCTCTGGCACAAAAACGAGACAGCAGATATTTGGCTTCGAGTTTACTTAACACCATACCATGCAGTAGGGAAAAAACCCTATCATTGACAGTATAAATGTTTTAAAATAATGAGCAAATTAATGACCACATTCAAATCTGCATCAAAGAAAACACTGGAATGCTTCTCTTCACTTAGCTGCAGGAAGTCCCTCCCAGCATGCAGTAGTCATCACCTCCAGGACCATATCCCTCCAAAAACAAAATCTGTGCATTTTTCTAACTTTTATTCCTACTAAAATCAACTACACATACACTGTTTCAAGAGAACTGACATAAACTTTACTTTCTCATGTGTAAATTTCACTTTTTAGCTCTAATGTCATCTAAATATTATAATCACTTAAATTCACACACACAAAAAAGGAAAATTCCTACATGTTCTGGTGGATAAAAGGCAGGATATGGGCAATGACTACATAGCTGCTCAGAATAACATTCTTAAGGTAAATCTGTCCAACAAAGAATAATAATGCTAAATGTTAGAGGAAAGAAGAAAATTTGATGAGTCATGAATTCTACCTCAAATAGTAGCAACCTCTAAATTAAAACCAAGCAATTTTGGGCTCAGCTTGTAACCTGTTTCTCTTTTCAAAACCTAGCTATCAAATCTTGATCAATATTATTGGCCAACTAAGAATCTATCAATCAAAGGATCTACTTAGAGGCAGAGAAAATGGCTGAGCCTGGGCATTAAGTCAAGGCATTTTAAACACCATGCTGGTCAATGTAGAGGGTTTTATGCCTCATACTCAACTGTATTCACGTTCACTTCCATCTGTGTCAAGGCTACAACTGTTGATTTCCACCCAACAACTGCTGTCGGCAGCAGGTGTGCACACGCCACGTATACACAAACATCTCCAGCGTGCCACCAAAGCAAGCAGGCACACATGCCAAGTCATCCTGCCTTCACTAATCCAGATTCTCTGGTGTTCAAGGTAACATGCAAGCCATTTCTTATGGGCCCCGTCACATGACACTCACAACAGCCCCACAGTATCACTGTCCCCTGTAATTCTTAATCACTGTACTGACAATCGCATTAACACCAAGTTACACGTTGAATGTCCCAAATCCAAAAGCCCAAAATCTAAAATGCTCCAAAGTCTGAAATACTTTGAGTGTCGACATGACACTTAGAGAAAATGCTCACTGGAGCATTTCGGATTTCTGATTTTCGGATCTGGGATACTCAACAGGGAGTATTTGCACATATTTCAAAACCTTAAAGAAAAATCTGAAATTCATAACCCCTCTGTTCCCAAGCATTTTGGATAAGGGATACTCAGCCTGTACTACCGAAGCAAAATAACTCTTGCTTCCTTTAAAGGGGAGAATAACTCTCTGATGCTGACAAGCAGGCAGGCCCCATTCCTCTCTCAGAGGCTTACAAAGGTGCAGCAGGTTATCACAGAGTGCCACAGGAGAGGCTGAGACGCTTCCCTGTGGATACCACTCTCAGGTTATAAAAACTGGTGGTTTCATAGGCAAAGCCACTGAGACAGAAAGTCACCTGGTAGTTGTTTGGGACTGGAAGGAATGGGGAGGCTGGAGGGGTGAAGGCTAAGGGCTGCGGGGTTTCTTTCTGGTGCTGAAAATGTTCTAAACTGGCTGCAGTGATGGCTGCACAACTCTGTAGATGAATATACTAAAAGCCACAGAACTGTATACCTTAAATGGGGAAATTGTATGCTATGTGAATTATACCTCAATAAAGCTGCTACACAAAACAGGCTATTTGGAAATAAGTCCACACAAAAGAGTAACTGGTTATTTAAAACATATATATATTGAATGAGGGAAAAACCATTTTGAGTAGGTATTACTTCTTCTCTCCTAAAACCACACAGTTTTGGTATATACGATAGTAACTAAAATGGTAACAATGTTTAATACCTTGGTCCAGTACTCCTCTAGAAAAATAAGTGCATATATCCTAAGTAAATCATTTCTGAACCCAACAGTTACGTTTGGTGTACTGAGAAGAAAGATAGTTACTTAAGTATTCATTACCTTCAGTTTGGCAAGTAGTTTACTGTAAGGCTAAGCCCTGAAGAAGGAATGTTTAAGATTTAATAATCAGGACAAGTTTTCAAAAAATATTTTATCATTGTATAGAAAAAATGAAAACACTAAAATGTTTAACACATTTGAAGAAAAAACTTTAATCACCATATTTTTCCTTTCTGGGGACCTGTGATGTTCTAAGAGTGGGGTGGGGAGGCTTTATTTCACTGCATCCTCACAGGCCAAACCACAATTCCAGGTCATTGGACTTTCACTCTCAGAAATCAACAGCGCAGTAACACAAGCTTGGTTTCTACCGCAAACAAATTATTTGTTAAGTAGGTGATCTATCTAACCAACTATGTGAGTTGGTTGAATCTACAATTATAAGATTTATGTTTCATCGAAAATGTACAGTTTTATAGGGCTGGGTCATGGTGGCTCACTCCTGTAATCCAGGCACTTTGGGAGGCCAAGATGGGAGGAGATCGCTTAAGGCCAGGAGTTTGAGACCAGACTGGTCAACACAGTGAGATCCTAACTCTAATAAAAAAAAAAAAATTGCTTTTAAATAAAATTAAAATGTACAGTTTTGTCAGTGAAACCACAAAACCTGTATCTCCTACCCAAAAACTTGTGACAATTTTCCCATGAACTGTTTCCCAAATGCATGCTTATAAATTCAAATGCGTGTAAGGGCACGGTAGATCTCATCTGTCTAGTGTAGTTCCATTCTGTGTCCAATTCAACCACCTGCAGACCTAGCAGAACAACCAAAATCCCGCCATTAAAAGCTAGTAGTTGTAACTGTAACAGCAAACATTTAATACAGACCTTTGCAGTTTTCAAACTATTTTCCCAAACTTTATTAACTCACTTCATGCCTAAACCCATCCTGTATAACAGACATATTTATTGTCTACACTTTAGAAACCAGAGACTATAGCATCAAACGTGAAACTAGAAGACTTACTAGAGACAATACAGCCGGGAAGCAATTATCAAACCCAGGTCTTCTGACTTCATGCTATTTACTTACTGTACTCAACCCAGAGCCTAAAGTTTTGTTTGGATCTCATCAATTTTATTTCTGGAATTTATATTAGTTTGTATTAAAGAAGTTGACTATTACAATGCTTAGAATATACTTCTGAAGCATTAAAAAAACTGTAAAGAAATATTTTATAAATAGCAAAACACACTTCCTAGGTTTCCCTGTATATTTTGAATAAGTTATGCCAGGATAGTATAGGGTACAAGTCTTTTACTTTGGTTGTTTTCTTTCTTATCTTTTTTTTTTTTTTTTTTTTTTTTTTTTTTTTTTTTTTTGAGACGGGAGTTGCTCGGTCGGAGTCTTGCTCTGTCGCCCAGCCTGGAGTGCGGTGGTGCGATCTCGGCTCACTGCAAGCTCTACCTCCCAGGTTCACGCCATTCTCTTGCCTCAGCCTCCCGAGTAGCTGGGACTACAGGCGCCCGCCACCACACCCAGCTAATTTTTTTGTATTTTTAGTAGAGATGGGGTTTCACCGCGTTAGCCAGGATGGTCTCGATCTCCTGACCTCATGATCCACCCACCTCGGCCTCCCAAAGTGCTGGGATTACAGGCGTGAGCCACCGCGCCTGGCCCTATAGTCAGGGTATTAAGAGAACAAATGTTCTTAAAGCTTCCGCTAATATTTAGATCAAAATTTCCAAATTACTAGACTATAATTTAGGGCAAAGCAGAACCCCTGTTATATACTTTTTTAATAAAATAACATTTTAAAAGAAAAAATAATACATTTTAATTTAAAACAATTTTTTCTGATCAACATTCTGGACTAAAGACATTCCTTGAAAATAATCTAGTTTTGAAGATTAGATGAAAACTTTAAAATAAGTCATTTCAGATACTTTTGCAAATAAAATACTTTTAAATGTTCCACACCTCTGTGAAATGATCTGACATGGCAATTTAGGCATTTCTCTTAATTGACTGACATATTTGCTTCTGTGAAATAGGCTAATACATTTTGCATCACAATCTGCAATCCTTAAAGCATTACAAGGCTTCCCTTTACTTGTATATGTAACGTAGGAACAGAAACAATTTCCACTATTTTACTCCTTTACTACACCAAATCTGAATTTTTTAATATTGCTTCTGTAAATACAGATCACAAAACATTTCCCCCAACTCAACTGTGGTGTAAACCTTCCCTCAGACAGGTACCTACTGAGACTGCAAAACCTGCTCATGGGGCTATCTGCTTCTGGCAAGCATCAGACCTCTCACTCACATTATTAACCCATCTCTCAACAACAGGAAATGTTAAAAATGCCAGGGCAGCTACCACCCTACCCACAGATTAGCAAAAGCAGCAGCACTTCCTCAACTCACTGGTCTTGCCACAAGCTTCTAAGGTCTCCACTGCCTGGCACCCCATCCACTGCCCAGCTTGTCCAACTATCACCACTGAATTGTACTTTTTTATCCTCTGCCATTCATTCTACTCTGAAACTACCAGTATTTCCCTATGGGCCTAAAGTAGTCAACATTGTCTTTGTACAGGAACCTCATTGGCAATAATGACGACAGGGAATAAATCTTTTAGATGTCTCTGGTATAGGATAAAAAAGCTTAACCAAGGCCAGACATGGTGGTTCACGCCTATCTCAGCACCTTGGGAGACCCGAGTGAGAGGATCACTTGAAGCCAGGAGTTTGAGACTAGCCTGGGCAACAGTGAGACCCTGTCTCCGCACACAAAAAAATTTTAAGTAGTTGGGTGTGGTTGGTATGCAACCTCCTGAGTCTGCAGTCAGCTCTAATTGTGCTACTCCACTCTAACCTGGATGGCAAAGTCAGACTCAAAACAAACAAAAAACAAAACACACAGACAAAAAATACAAAACCAAAACAAAACAAAAAATAGCCTGGGCAACATAGGGAGATCTCATTAGCTACAAAAAAATATTTTTAATTAGCCAGGCATGGTGGTACCCGCCTGGAGTCCCATGCCTGTAGGAGGCTGAGGTAGGAGGATCACTTTAGATTCAGTGTGCCACTGTGACACAATAAGAAATACATGTTTTGGTATGTATTAATAATAAAAAGAGAAGGAAGAAAGGAAGGAAAAATATTTGCTAAAGGAGAAGGCGGGGAGGTGGGGTAGTTACATGATTCCTTTTTCTTCTTTTGAGACAGGGTCTCATTCTGTCACCCAGGCTGGAGTGCAGTGGCGCCATATTGGCTCACTGCAACCTCTGCCTCCCAGGCTCAAGCAATCCTCCCACTTCAGCCTCCCAAGTAGCTGGGACTACAGACACACACCACCATGCCAGGCAAATTTTTTTTTTTTTTTTTTTAAGAGACGGGGTCTCACCATGTTGCCTAGGCTGGTCTCAAACTCCTGGGCTCAAGTGATCCACCTGCCCTGGCTTCCCAAAGTGCTGGGATTAAAAGCGTGAGCCACCGTACCCATGATTCTTTAAGACCCTTCAGGCAGCCCATCATTTCAAGATGATATGGTCTTATCCCCTGAACTAGGTATCTGACCTCAATCACAGCTGAGTCCCAGACTTCCAGTGAACCTCCTCCCCACCTCTCCCCCAGTGATCCTTCATCTTGACGCGCACTCACTCACCCATCCTTGCATGAGTCCAGCACATCCCACCCTCGACCATGCTTTGATCAACTGCAGTCTGGTTCCACTGTGGCCATGGAGCTTGTTTAGTTACATGTATTCCCACAGGGCCTGCCCCGGCAACCCCAGCTCCAAGTGTAGTGGGTCCTGGATACCAGTTGATCCTCCAACATACAGAAAAACATATTAGAAACTCTATGTTTTAAATATTTTTATCCTCTTTAAAATGCCAATATCATGTATTTTGACAATATGTGTATATATTAACACATATATTAAAAATATATACTCAATTCTTTTCTAACTTCATGGGCAATTTTTTAAGTTTGTCATCCATAGCTCAAAGGATACACATCTCTCTCTTAGAGCCTCTCTCAATATCTACTCTGTATGTATTTAGCATAAAACATGGTGGACAAAAGTATGAACATCCATTCATTTATTCATTTAATAAATGTGTACATCCACCAGGCGTCATGTGCAGTAATGATGCCAGACAATTCCTGCCCTCGCGGAGCTTAGAGTCCAGGACACCAGACAAATAGAGCAACGAACACCACAAACATAACCAAGTATAAAGCTGAGCATTACAGAGGGTGCAGGGGCCAGAAAATGCCTGTCTGTAACAGTAACGCCTAAGACCACCAAAGACGAAATTTAAATGATGATTAGAACTTAACTGGAGGGGTTGGGGGGAGTGGTATGGAAGGTGTATTCATTGCAGGCAGAAGGAACGGAGGCTATGGCAGGAGGGCCTGCCTCACTCAAGGATCCGGGAGAAGCCCCATATGGCAGAAATATGCTATTAAGAACTGTGGCAAAAACACAAACTCTGCCCCTACCAGCTATATGACCTTAGGCAACCACAGGTCTCTCATCTTCAGTCTCCAGCATTATAAAATGAAGATAACAAGACTTACCCTCCACGGGCTGTCAAAAGGATTAAGTGAGATAACATATGCATGCCTTTATCACAGGGGCTGGTGGAGGCTGTGGCTGCAGTTATAACTAAGTCCTTATGTTCTCCAGTAGACTGTAACACCTTTAAGACCAGAATTTTTGCCTGAATGATCTTCTACATACAGACTCCCAACGAGTATTTGTTTTATTCCCCGCAAATGGCCTATGATAGTATGAGAAAACAATCAGGAAAAAAAAAAGTCACTGGCTTATGCCTACATAAAACTCTCCAAGGAAATGTAAGAAATCCCCAAGATCAGAAAGGTTCACCTACTAAGAGTCTACAATAAAATATATAACTTTCTATAACTTTGAATAATAAAAGTTTTAAGTAACTGTGTCATCATGACACATTTTATTCTTGCATACTTTGTATGTTCTAATAACATTATTAAATAAACTCACAAAGGTGAGAATGAGGCTGGGAAATGACTCTATGCCTCAAGGCAGAGAAGATGGGAAGTGGCAGGCCCTAGCAATGAACTTGCTAAGGAGAGCAAGGAAGGCCCAGAAAGAGGTGTTAACAACAGGTTTTCAACTTGATTCCGAAGAAAGGTTTTCTCTCTTCATTGACAGTCTGGAGGGTCCAAGAATAAAATACATATTCCCTCTGGTTTGGGAAAATTAAGTAGTGATTATGACTCATTACTACTCAATGTGAAATCCATAAAAGTGAGTGGCCAACATCTGTTGAAGCCAAAACTGCTTCATAAAATAAAACCTTAACTCTTGTTTCAGATACAACAGCAGTCACACCCCTTCCACTTTAATACTTTAATACTAAAATCTAAATTTAAATTTAAATTTAAAAGCTTTAATACTAAAATCCACCAACCATCAGAGAGTCTGGTCTAAAGACGGAAAAATGGATGCGGTAGGTGCCATTATTTTAAATAGACTTTTCAGCAACACTGAGTATAAGAGGGTCACCAGAGGACCGAGAGAGTTGTTAAAGCAAAGTAAATTCCTAAACCTTTGGATTGTTAAAAGAGTAAACAAAGACAAGAATTCTTTTTCCTTTCTTTGTAATGTCTACCATGTAAATAACTAAACACAAGAACTAGGCATTGGCAAGTAATCTGCAGGCACTAACTTGCAAATTTAATCCTCCAATAACCCCATGTGAAGGGCACTAACGGTAGCCCCAGTCGCAGAAGTAAGATGTGCGGGGGCCATAACTCCATCACTTTCCGGCTCAAAAAACAATCAATAAGCAAGTCAGTAATATTAGAAACAGCACACTACACATTTCCAGTGCTTTAGTTACGATTGGTATAAATTATTTTCAACACACCTTACAAAATGATTAAGACTCACCAAAATGTTGAAACAGCAAAGGGGGGAGGGATTGCATTGGGCGTTATACCTGATGTAAACGACTGGTTGATGGGTGCTGACGAGTTGATGGGTGCAGCACACCAACATGGCACAAGTATACATATGTAACAAACCTGCACATTATGCACATGTACCCTAGAACTTAAAGTATAATAATAATAATAATAAAGAAACAGCAAGAGGAGAAAATCTACCCTAGAGAATGAATACAAAAGAGAAATGATCAAATAAAATGGGGCCGTATTAAGGGAGGGGGGCAAAAAGGAAGAGATGAATATATACATATATGAGAAGAGACTCATGGAAAACAAGTCAGAAGTTCTGAGGATGCACAGGAGAGAGTTCAGCTGCTTTTATCATCCCTCTGCAGTTCATCCGCACAATGAGATCACAGGAAAGGATGATCCCCACGTGTAACCACTCTTCCCAGATCCTCACCTGCATGCTCCTCTGTTTCATTTTATATTTGGAAATCTGTGGGGGCATCTGCAGTTGTCACAATGATGGGGGGCAGACATTGTGTGTGACAGCCTCCTCTCATCAACACACACACACACACACACACACACACACACACACAAAACATCTTGCCTGACTTTCCAATTTCCAGATATTCTCCAGTAAGCAAAAATCCTGAGCATAGACCCAACTCCATTTCATGCATTTTGGGGCACAGGTTTATACACAACATTTTTCAGGAGAGGAACTATCACACAAGTGGAGGAAATCTCTACTTCAGTTTGGAAGTGTACCAAAAACTATCCACCTCTTCAGAAAATCATGTCACCAGTGGCAAAGTGGCTCAATATCTGAGTCGCCAACAGGACCCCTCTAAGGACCTCCTGCGTGAGGGGATTCTACGTGCAAGCGCTGGCAAACGTTACATCTTCTGGAGTTCAAAGTGTGATCTGCAGACTGGTCACAAATCCTTCATTAGGACCTGTTGGTGCTTAGAGAAGGAGTTTGTGCCTCTTTAATTCTCTTTTCACAGCAAGATGGACTCAAAGAAGGCGGCAGCTGAGTGGTTTAGAGATGATACTCTCAAAGCAGACCTGCATTTCAGTACCACTGTTTCAGCAGTCATACCTAACCATTCCTACATTTAAATAAATATTTATAAATCATATTTCCTTTCATTTCTTCTTTGTGAGTCACACCACTATTTTAGTGTTTTCAGCATGTGTTAATCACACCTCGGGACACTACAATGAGTGTTACACAATATATCATAAACAGGGGAGCTGGGCCCAACAGAGTCACCACTGCCGTCACCAAAGAGAAGAACCAGCTGGACCCAGTCTTGAACGCTGTCTTCCTAATGGTACAGGGTAACCTATCAAAAAAGGCATTATTACCTGGGCTATTCCAACATGGTCAAATTATATAACCCCAACTCTCAATTAAACTCCCAGGACAGATTCTAGAGACTGCTCATGTGTAACAGTTTCACTTCATTGACTAGCAGTAGAGAAAAAAGATCCCCTCTCCTCCAGGCCTTACAACAGTACTGCAGGTGGCAAAGGAGGGCCTGCAGGCCAACTCCGCTCTGTCAGCATTTGTAAGTGAAGTTTCACTGGAAGGCAGCCACACCATCTTATGTGTACCGTGTCCATGCTACGAGGTGGCCGCTTTCCCACTACAACGGCAGGGCTCAGTAGCTGAGACAGAGACTAAACTATTTATCCAGCTATTTACAAAAAGTTTCCCAACTCCTGTTCTAGATCAAACATACCCTAGTGTGTTTTCATTTTATCTTAAACCTATTTTTAATTTTAAATAAATCTATATATCATAATCAATATTACAAATGTAAATACTATGAGGGATGTTTGAGATAAGAAGGAAAGTCTGAGCTTCAATAAACACTCCTAAATTTTAAGTCTCTTTCATTTTATGAACACATACCTAAAATTCTCTGCCTCATTTTGGTTATCCCGGCCTGAGATCAGGATGGTTTGACTCTATGGATTTGGTATATTCTTTTTTCTTTTTTTTCTTTTCTTTTTTTTGAGATGGAGTCTCACTCTGTCACCCAGGCTGGAGTGCAGTGGCATGATCTCAGCTCACTGCAACCTCCGCCACTTGGATTCAAGTGATTCTCCTGCCTCAGCCTATTCAAACAACCTTAGTAAGAGAAAGCCTTTTTTTCTACCTAGTAAGGTTGTATAAAGCCAAAATAGTCTAATAGATACAAGTGGTGATAAAGCAGATATCAATTTCATTCCAAAAAACTTAGTCAAAATGATATGATTTGTGCCTATACAAATTATCTGCTTAAATCCACATGTGGCCTCCCTGATGGAGTCTGCTACTCTAGAAGTTCAAAGAATTGCATCCAAAACACAAGATGGGCTACTGAGTGACTTTTTTCAGTCCTCAATACTTTTGCACCCAGGAAATTCAGTCATGTGCTGCTGCGGTTATGCTGTGCACTTTCTGTGTGACACTCCCAAGCCATCTGTCCTGATTCCTAATATGCACTCCGAAATGCATGACATACTTTTGTCAACCAAAGGCTCACATGTCTGTGGCTGCAGAAGTTCATTTTGTCCGTTTCCAAAATAGCTTAAGCTCACCCATGCAGTTTAGAATGCTGGGAACACCTGGCAGGGAACAGTCTCCAGCTCTGGTTGGTTTTCTCTTTGTCACAGGTATCAGGAATGGATTTCTGTCCATTCTGTGCCCCATAAAACACATCAGAATTAGAGCTCCAGGTGTGGAATATTGCATTAAAATACACAAATATCATTTCCCCCAAGCCCAACCAGGCAGTAATAAAACAAATCTGTTTTCTTTTTTCCTTTATTGGAAGTGGAGGTGCAGTTTCCTCCACTAGGAAATTGGCCAGGAGAAACCCTGAACAGCCCAGCTCCCTGGCCTCCTCTCCACACAGGCCCCCACACCCTCCCTCTGAATCCCCCCAAAAGTTCAGATACAAATGCTGATAGGCATCTATTAATGGAATACTTGGCTAAGCATTAATGACAAGCTGTCCTCATTGTGAATATCAAATATATAACAAGTATGCTACTAGCAAAACTAGATGCTAATTTTACTCATAAGAGACTTTTCATTACACTGAAAACTCTTATACCATACCTTTCCATTAAGACTAAAGAACAATACTAAAGTTGTTTCCCTAAATTTTATATCTGCATTAATAAACAACCTAAGAGTTAGAGTCCTTATCAGATGACTTAAACCCTCCCCATGCAATGGCATCGTATCTAACACAACATAATTTGCCTACTTGTACTTAGTGAAAAACACTCTGGGGCTCTACATGTATCTCCTAAACTCAGGTCTTCCTTCCTAACCAAATTCCTCAAAGGGTGGTATCTTTTATTTGCCATGTCCTACAAATCTTAGGGGAACAAAGTTCTGAGAACACGACAGATAACTAAGAAAGTACTCTCCAGCTGACTGCATTAAATAAAAAACTGGAGTACGCCACTTAGTAAAACAGATCTTCAGTATGACAACCACAAATGAGGCGGTCCATCAGAAGTCTAGAGTTACACTGTAACCAACAAGCCACCCAAGGATTCAATTTCCCACGGCACAAAAGGAGGTCCCTGTCCTTTATCACAAACATCGAGTTTCTCCACTTTCTCCTCCTTCTATGACTGAGAGAAAATATCCTCATTCTAACCTTCCAAGTGGTAGCCTTGGAGTGAGGTCCCTTAGCATTTGTGATACAGCGGGAGTGGCTGGCATCCGTGCACTTCCTGAAGGCTATCAAGGGTAGAATGACCAAATGCTTGAAATACCTCAAGGACTGTGGGCGCAGAACAAGACAAACCTGGCTGACAGAGTTGTTAAGACAACACCGTGTTTCCTATTTCTGCATGTTTTCCCCAAAGCTGTCTCACGTGCCTCAACTCTCCACGCCCCAGCAGTTGTGGGTTTATGAAAAGCTTTCCTATGATGTTTTTCCCTGTTTTGAGGATGCTTGTCTTCGGATTGTGTTCCTCACTCCTGGACTCCTACTTTAAGCACAGGGCAATGCAAAAGACAGGAGGAGAGCTGCAGAAACCACTTTCCTCCCCTTCTTCCAACTTCCCGGCCATCGGCCACTTGTGCCTTCCACGTCTCCGAACGCTGGGAAGTTGTGGAAACACTCCACCCAGCACCTCCACTTCAGGGTGGAGCCTTTCAGGGTGCTGGGTAACCAAGGCAATTGACTAGACAGGTTAGTCACGTAAGTGAAGATGCAATGCTTCTCCAAGCTTCGGGGACAATGTTAAACTATAACGTTGTGATTATTAGAAATTCCATGTCTTACAGCCTATTATAAATGCATAATTTGGAATAAAACAGTATTGTGCAAAAGAAAACTACTTTTATAAACCCTTCTATCTAGCCACTCTTAGTTTCAAAAATAGCATTCAGATTCCTGGTTTATTAGAACTTGAGGCTCCGTAAGTAAAATTATTTGTTGTCCACGCTCCACACCACTCTCGGGTTAAGTCTTGTCCACAGCCAGAATGCTGCATGAAACTAGCAACACCCTGGTTTTCAACCTCCACAAGGTCTTCTAGAAACAGCTGCACTAGCAGGGCTGGCAAGGCTGTGGGGTTCTCCAGAAGAAAGGACTAGAAGTTCCCTTCCTCTAACCTGGTGACACCAATCAGACAGGCAGTCGGGAACATCAACAACATCATCATCATCATCATCATCAAATAACCTGAGTGGAAGGACTGGAATCTTCCATGCTGGTCCCATGAAGACCCACCCCACCAGGAGGAGCCCATCTCATCAGGAGGAGCCCATCTCATCTGCACTGCGTATGCTCAGCCCACCTCCTTGCCTCTCCTGGGTGAGCCCCAGCAATAACCAGGTGCCTCCCTGAAGTCACTTACGGTCCCTCCAACCTCCCACCCCCACTCAGTCAAATGCACAGGAAGAAGGAAAGGAACAGGAAGCATCAGCCTTGCCATGGCGGAACTCAAAGCTGACTTTTAATTTATTTCCCTTTCTTTCCTTCCTCCCTTGCTTTCATTCATTAGTTCAACCTGCAAGTATCTAACACAGTGGCAGGCAGAATTCTTAGATAGCCCTAGGACATTTGCCCGCCCCCAGTGTTATGCCCCTTGTATCATCCTTTTGGGGGTGGGGGGTGGGAGCAGTGAATATGATGGGATAGCATGCCCATGATTAGATTACTAATGAGTTGACTCTGTGTCCATCAAAAGGCAGACTTCCCTGGTGGGCCTGACTCATCAGGGGAGGCCTTTAAAAGCAGGTGCAGTGTCAGAGAGACGACCTGCTGGCCTCAGAAGAGCAAACTGCCATAGGGTGCAGCAGGCCGTGCGGCAAGGACCTGAGAGTGGCCTCTAGAAAAGAGTGACCCCTGCCAACAGCCAGCAAGAACCCTGGGACCTCAGTCTTACAACCACAGTGAAGTGGCTTCTGCCAACACCCTGAAGGGACCTGAACAGGACCCCACGCTTCAGGTGGGAATGCAGTCCCGATGGCCTTGTAAGACTCAGAACAGAGAATCCAACTATCCAGACACCTGACCTACAGAAACTGTGGGGTAAGAAATGAGTGTTTTAAGCTGCTATGTTTGTGGTAATTTGTTAGGCAAAAATAATACAAGCACCTAGATTAGTTTTGGGTTCCACAGATTTAATTCCATCTGCTTTTTATTTTTTTCTCAGAAGTATACCAAACCTCCTCCCTCCTGTCTACAGCACTCATCTCACCCCAATCCACACAAGAGCCAATTAATGTTTCTGATCAGGGTGTTACTGCCAATAACTCTACACTGATTCTCTACGATTCAGATAAACTTGAGGGAAGGCTATGTTTTAGGGCTGTAGGGTCCTGTCACAAGCAACACATCATCTCCATCAGGCTTTGTAAAATCACGGAAACTGCTCAGGAGTTCTACATCAGACACGAGGTGGCGCAACCCCGTGCATTCTCAGGAGCAAGGAACGAAGGCTCAGGAAGGTGAAGCATTCAAAGACCAAACAGCCTTTAATTTTTACACATGATACTAAAAACATCTATTGTATATTTAACATAATGTCACATATCTTAACCTACGCATTCTGGTATCCTACTTTTTTCTCTTTCATTTAAAAATTGGTGGTATGTCCTGTTTCTCAGTTCTCCATTATTCTCCCATGTCTATAACTCAACTTCCATGCCTAGATCCACTAGGGTTAAGTCCTCCAAAAAACAACTAAAGACAATCATTTCTGGCAGCTGAACTATGTTTTAGCCACTGAGTCCTTCCACTTTGCCTTTTCTTTAAAGCTGTATTTACTAATATTTGTTTTGGATGCCTGCAAGCAACTTAGGACTATCTCTTATAACTCATTCATGAAAGCAAACAACCATCCAGCCTTTCCAAGCTAGTCTCCATGCTTTAAAATATATACAAAGTAAGTGTCTGAGATGGTGCTAATATTACAGACTATGTCACCTTCAGTGAATCTTTTAGTATATTCTTTCTTCACTTAATTCTGTGCTCACTCAGAAACTCAGACTTAACTATATCTTCTCAGCTAAGAGTTCTTCCTTACTCCAAGAGTAACCTAAATTTGAAAACAGCTTACAACTTATATTGTAAACTATTTTAGAATTTAATTAAAATTATTAAAAATTATTTTTGAAAGACAAATGCAGAAATTTCTACTTAAACAGTATGTATAAGGTTAACCTGCAGACAAGGTAGGGTTCTGGCTTCACATACTTTCTGAAAACAAACAAAAGAATAATAATAATAACAACGTGTTCTTCCATTAAAAAATCAAGAAATGAAAAATGGATAAACACCTTAACATTAAATAAAATTAAACATAATATTCTCATAATAAAACATGATTTAGTGGCATATATCAAAAAATATGGCTGCAATCTCTGCTTGAAAAACATTTACTTCTATTAATATTATTTTCAGGCCAAATGTGGGTTCTGTCTCTAACTATGTACCTCCTGGATATGAAGACAAGTGTAACAAATGTAATCACTTGTGAATCCAAGTCAAGACTTTGGGGATATCAAACACTGAATACCAGTAAAATAACAGTAAGACAATATGTACCTCTATAATCCGACTTAGATTAAGACTAAAATTAGATAGGAATTTGAGCATAAAATATTACACATTTACAAACAGAGGAAGCACATGTGCCAAAGGGAGAGGATGACCTCCAAATTAAAAACAAAGTGCCTGTGTAGGGCCACAGAACACACAGCTGCACACAGCAGCCCTGCTTCCCGGAAACTTGGCCATTTCCTCTTGTTCTCGCAAATCTCACTGGATATGGCTTCCCACCTACACACCATCAGAAGGGGTTTTGAAAGTAAATCCTTCTCTGTTTCTTTACATAGTAAGATTAACTCGAAGCCAAACAGGGTCACCTAGGCTAGTTGCTCCACCTCCCTGTTCCCAATGCTTCCCTTGACGAATAGGACACAGCCGAAATGGCTGTGATGCAACTGACACCAGCCTCCTATGGGGAAGGAGGGCCTGCTCCGGAAGGAGCTCTCAAAGTGCACACTGAGACTTGCTGTGTCCCACACAAAATCTGAGCTGAACTGCAGGGTGCCAACAAATGATTCTGTTTACATTGTTTTTCTGGAGGAACTCAAAAGATCTGCATACATTTTGTTGACCCACTTAGTATCTCTGTCAAGGTAAGAGACTGGAAATACTGTTTATCCAAAAGATAGAATCACAGAACTTAAAATCTGGAAGAACTCTTGGGGATAGACGCTGTCACATAACCCTCTGCCACTGCCCAAGATTCCAAAGCTGTGGCAGAGCTGGGACTACAAGTCATATGCAGCAGACACGGCTACCTGTCCTCTTGCTTGCCTCTTTGTCAGCTGCACTCACGGAAGGAGCAGGTCTCAAAGGCTATCCCAGAGACAAAAGACTTCATGCCCAGGATTCCAACACTATCATTTTGAACAATCCTATTTATTTTCGATCCGGGAGATGCCCTCAATCAGAAACTTACATCGTCCACATTGCATGCCATCTGATTCTCTCCGAATAGGAAGGGCAAGAGGAATGGCGGCCTCGTGTTGCCCTACCAAGCCCTCCCCTTAACATCTCTGCGATGTTATGGAAGTCACAGAGTCTAATTAACTGGGGCTTCAGCATTCTTATTTGGAAATGGGGGAAAGTGGGAGGGAGAGGAGATGCCCCTCAGAGAATTGTTACAAGGTTTAAAACTTCACATGTATTTCTTAAAAGGTGGTCCCATAAATACCTGCATCAGAATCCTATGGAACAGTTACTCAAAATGCAGGTTCCAGTGCCCCGCCCCAAAGATACTGAGAAAGGAGGTCTGGAAGGGGCTGCATTTTACTGTTTCCAAGACACTGCTTAGGACAAGTTAAAAGCTTCCCAGAATCTTTTATTCTTGGTGTTTGTCTCAGAGCAGATGATTTACTGGCTGGGGGTCTGAGCTAAGGATTCAAAACAACACAAAAGGAGGTTGCAAGAAAAAGGAACTAAGACATCATCTATCCTACTGGGTTTGAAACTTTTTTGACCTTAACCCACATTAAGAAATACTTTTTACAATGCAACTCAATACTGAGGTATGTCAGAGATATTGCTTGTGGGTTTGGTTCCAGACAACTGCAATAAAGCGAGTCACACAACTTTCTTGGTTTCCTAGTACATATAAAAATTATGTTTACACTATACGTTACACAGTATGTTTACCCTACACTGCAGTTTATTAAATGTGCAGTAGTATTTATGTCTTTAAAGATGAATATACCTTAATTTAAAAATATTTTATTGCTTAAAAAAAAAAGTGTTATCATCTGAGCCTTCAGACAGTCGTAATCTTTTTGCTGGTGGCGGGTCTTGCCACGATGTGGATGGCCGCTGACTGCTCAGGGTGGTGGCTGCTGAAGGCTGGGGTGGCTGCGGCAATTTCTTAAAATAAGACACTGATGCAGCTGCATCTATCGACTCTTCCTGTGATGAAAGACTTCTCTGTAGCATGTGATGCTGTTTGACAGCATTTTATCCACAGCAGAACTTCTTTCAAAATTAGAGTCAAGCTTCTCAAACCCTGCCACTGCTTTGTCAACTGAGTTTGTGGCATGTTGGAAATCCTTTGTTGTCATTTCAACAAAGTTCACAACATCTTCACCAAGTGTAGATTCCATCTCAAGAAACCACTTTCTTTGCTCATTCATAAGAAGCAACTCTTCATCCCTGAGGAGTGTAATCATGAGACTGCAGTCATTCAGTCTCATTTTCAGGCTCCACTTCTAGCTCTGGTTCTCTTGCCATTTCCACCATTTTTGTAGTTACTTCCTCCACTACAGTGCTGAACCCTTTGAAGTCATGCATGAGACCGGAATCAACTTCTTCAGAACGCCTGTTTATGCTGTTTTGACCTCCTCCCATGAATCACAAATGTTCCTCATGACATCCAGAATGGTGACCTTTCCAGAAGGTTTCCAGTGTACTGTGTCCAGATCTACCAGAAGAATCACTATCTATGTCAGTCACAGCCTTACAAAATGTATTTTGTAAATGATAAGACTCAGAAGTCAAAATTACTTTTTGATCCATGGGCTGCAGAATGGATGTTGTGTTGGCAGGCTCGAAACCAACATTATTCTTATACACCTCTACAAGAGCTCTTGGGTGACTAGGTGTATCGTCAATGAGCATCAGTATTTCACGGGGAAAAAAAAAAAAAAAAAAAAAAACCTTTTTTCCCGAGCAATAGGTCTCAAGAGAGGACTTAAAACAGTAAACCATGCTGTCAAAAGATGGGCTATCATCCAGTCTTTGTTGTTCAACGTACAGAGCATAGGCAGAGTCGATTGAGCATAATTCTTAAGGGCTCTAGCAATTTCAGAACGGTCAATGAGCATTGGCTTCAACTTCAAGTCCACAGCTGCATTAGCCCCTAACAAGAAAGTCGCCTGTCCTCTGAAGTTTTAAAACCAGACGTTGATTTCTCCTCTCTAGCTGTGGAAGTCCTAGATGGCATCTTCTCCCAACAGAAGGCTGTTTCGTCCACACTGAAAATCTGATCTTTGCAAGATCTTCTGGAGAACTTGCTGTAGCTTCCACATCAGCAGTTGCTGCTTCATCCTGCACTTTGTTATGGAGATGGCTTCCTTCCTTCAATCTCAGGAACTAACCTCTGCTAGCTTCCAACTTTTCTTCTGCAGCTTCCTCACCTCTATTAGAATTTGCTGAGGCCTTACTCTGGATTAGGCTTTGCCTAAAGGGAATGCTGTGGCTGGCTGGATCTTCTATCCGACCACTAAAACTTTATCCACGTCAGCAACAGGCTGTTTTGATTTCTTATCATTTGTGTGTTCACTGGAGTAGCACTTTTAATTTCCTTCACATTCATAACTTGGCTGTTTGGCACAAGAGGCCCAGCTTTTGGCCTGTCTCAGCTTTCAACATGCCTTCTTCACTAGGTTTAATCATTTCTAGCTTTTGATTTAACGTGAGAGATATGCAACTGTTACTTTCACTTGAACACTTAGAGGCCATGGTTGGATTTATTAATTGGCCTAATTTCAATATTGCTGTGTCTCAAAACTAGGGAGGCCTGAGGAGAGAGAGAGAGAGGCAGGGTAACAGCTGGTCAACAGAGCAGTCAGAACACACACATTTACTGATTAAGTTTGCCACCATATACAGGTGTGGTCCACAGTGCTCCAAAACAATTGTTTTGGACTAAAAACATCAAAGATCACTGACCAGAGATCACCATAATATATAACAATGAAAATGTTTGAAATACTGTGAGAATTACCAAAATCTGATACAGAGATACAAAGCAAGGACATGCTGTTGGAAAAATGTCATGGATAGACTTGCTCAACACAGGGTTGCCAGAAACCTTCAATTTGTTTAAAAAAAGAGGAGAAGAAGAAGAAGAAGAAGAAAGAAGAAAGAAGAAAGAAAGAA
The DNA here is from genome assembly GCF_001698545.2 of Rhinopithecus bieti. Taxonomy (NCBI): domain Eukaryota; kingdom Metazoa; phylum Chordata; class Mammalia; order Primates; family Cercopithecidae; genus Rhinopithecus; species Rhinopithecus bieti. The sequence continues at coordinate 1,659,720 of NW_016810977.1, read as the reverse complement.
AGAGAGAGAGAGAGAGAGAGAGAGAGAGAGAGAAAGAAAGAAAGAAAGAAAGAAAGAAAGAAAGAAAGAAAGAAAGAAAGAAAGAAAGAAAGAAAGAGAAAGAAAGAAAGAAAGAGAAAGAAAGAAAAGGAGGAGGAGGAAGAAAGAAGAAGAAGGAGGAGGAGGAGGAGGAGGAGGAGGAGGAGGAGGAGGAAACCATAGTATCTGTACAATAGAAAAAAGTGCAAAAAAAAAAAAAAGTATGCCTGTACATGAACACTTGTGTTATACATACTGACTTTAGAGACTCACAAAATCACTCATGATATGTGCAATGAACTCTGATATTTCTGTACTATTTTAGGGCATCTTTTAGCTTTAAAAAAAAAAACTGCTGGGCACCACCTGCTGCTTGAAAAATACTGATCTATTTTACTTCCTCTAGAAATGGTTCTTTAATGTTAGTCCTCACGTAAACATCCTGGAATCAGAGCGAACCCTGAACCCTATCCCAAAGATACTGATGCCTCAGGTGGTATTGAGGATTCTGCATTTTCACAGGTATTCCAGGTGACGCTAACACAGGTGATCCCTCATCGCAGCAGAAGACCCGGCCCACGTCGCCACTCGCAGTACTGTCCTACTGATAATGGGACTGGTGGTGAAGACACTATACTAAAACTGGGAATCCACAAACCTGGAGGGTCCCCTACGACTCCGGTCAGAAACAGCCTCAGGCTCTGATAGAGCCATCCAAACACGTGGGCAGCATTCCCACACAGGTTGGTAAGATAGGCATGCTTTAGAAAGCAACAGATCTTTTATCAGCACTGAAATAGGACACAAAGACTGTCTGGCTGAGTATTTTCAACAAGGAAAGCAAGGTTTGCAGACGCAAAAGTAAGGGGCAAGGATCTAAACGGAGCTTTCCTACTCCACTGTGGGCGGGGGTAAGGAAAACAATGATCTGGTCAGGCTTTTGCAGAGTAAACAACAACAAAAAATACGCAGAAAAAGAAAGCAAATCATCCTCATCCCTCTCCACTTCACATACACACACAAAGCACTTGGCCTTAAACTCAGTTCTTATGCCACTGGCTCTGCTAAAGTCTAGTAGTACTTTTCCATCTCACAAACATTCACCCATGTCACACTGCCAAACTGAGCTACCAGATTTCACCCTGATCAAGTCTCTGACAGCATCAGAAACCAAGGCACTTGTCCTAAATCTTGTAAACTAAAACAAGAAGGCGCAGAGCAACAGCTTCCCTAGTAAGAGGCTTCAAATTCGCAAAGCCGGAGAAGGGTTGTTGCTGGCACTGTCAGCGGCATAAGGATCCCACTTCCACATCCCAGTCCTCTTCACCGGAGTTTACTGCGATCGGGAAGTCCACAGCCTTCACTTCCACATCCCAGTCCTCTTCACTGGAGTTTACTGCGATCGGGAAGTCCACAGCCTTTGGAAACTGCATCTGCCATGTTTCAACCAGGAATCGGTGCCCCATCGAATGTAGGGGGGCAGTGGCCGTGGAGCCCCCACAGCAGCCAAGTGTAGCCCCGGCTGCGTGACCTTCATCTGCCTACCCTTGGCTTCTTGTGAGGAGCCACAGGAGCCACAGGAGCCACAGGACCTGCACAGCTGTGGGCAGGTGCCCATGCTCCAGCACCTGAGCGTAGTCTCGCCCAGGGCCCGCCTGCCCGTTAAGACTTGCCTGAGATTTTCTTTTCAGCTACAAACTACTCTTATTATGTCGTTGGGTTTTGGGGTTTTTTGGTTTTGTTTGTATTTCAATATCAATTTTACAGTAGAGCTGACTCTTAGACTCAGTTCAAGTCCTTGGATGCTAATTGTTGGAAAAGTTAAGAGTTTTTTCAAATTAAATGACATAAACATTGCAACTACTTCTTCTGTGGTCTTAGTATCAGCCTTCTATGTCGATTATTATTATTTCATAATAAAATTAAGAATATTACTTTAGCAATCATTAGACACTCCCTCTGTCCAGGAACCACCCTAAGCTCTTTGAACCTACGACTTCACTAATTCATCCTGACAACCTGCCAAGGGGGGATCCAGGCGGGTCTGTGCCACTTAACTGCTTGCTGACACAGATGACAAAGTGTAGAGATAAAAACATGCCCCTGTGCTGAATCTTACTTACTTTGCAAAAGTTGCATTTTAAAATCCAACCTGTTTTGGGAAGGTAAACGAGACCCTCCCCACAACACACACATGAACTCTAGGTATATGAAAAACCATTAATAACACTTGTATTTATTTAATCAGAAAAGCAGAGTCTTCTTTCAAAAAGTTACTGAATGTTTGTAAATGCTTGATTTCAACCACATGTTATTCTTTTACTATTTTCTCAAACGTTGGACTGATTACTACTGGCAATATGGAATAAAAGGCAGAGACACTTTCCTATAACTTTATGCAAGCCATGTGTCAGGCTGCGAATGCTCACACAGCCCCACACGTGCTGCGACAATCACACACCAGAGGCCCTGACACCGGGGACCGAGTGCCAGGACAGCCACACAGGGCTGCAGCAAGTGCCACACACACTTCTAGAATGATACTCACCTTCACATAGCTGCCCGGGACTTATCCTAACCATTTTCTCATTAATTTAGTCATGTATAACCTTGTCATCATTGATCAAGACAATCTTCCTATAAATCAGAAATCTAATTTTAATAACTGAGTGCCTGTAACTGAGCAGACTGCAGCTGTGGTGGCTGGCATGGGAAAGCCCCAGAATCTTAATTCCCAACCTTCTGTATACTTCATACCTGGGCTCGTGGGGGACAGCAGGAGGGAGAAGAAAAGCTTTATGGTCATTTCAATGTAACAGCTCTCACTCTCCTGGGGACTAGTGCCAAGAATGAGGGCAAGAAAGGGGCCCAGAAAGAAGCTGTAGCTGTAGGGATGGCATTTCCTTTCTGTGAAGTCTCCTGGTAATGGTTTAACAGGACAGAGCTAGGACACCTCAGAGAGTCGGCATGAATGGCCTGGGTAGAATGACCACATGCTGTACAGTGGCTCTCAGGACACTGTAGGTTCTGTTGTTTTGTTAATTCCTGGCTCCAGGTATGCTTAGTAACAAACATCCTTTAGTAAACAATGGGAGGAATGAAGTATGTAAAAGACCGGTAATCAGAGAACTCGGTGACGCATGGGACATCATGCTGGAGGAGGAATGCATGATCTGGGCCTCTGCCCACATACCAGGCCACTTGGTCCTGCTGTCTTAAGCCGGGCTGTTCCCAGCACGCCTCCTCAACCTGTAGGAGATTTCTAAGAGGTGGCAGAGCAGTTAAGAGCCTGGCTCTGGCCAGGCTGCTGGATTCCAACGTTAGCTCCCCTTCCTAACGAGGAGACCTTGGTCTGGCTATCTACCATATGAGGCTATTACAAGGATTTGACGAGCAAGGCAAATAGGCCAGTCATGGTAAACAGGAAAAACAACTGTTCAGGACCCTTGGAGGCAGTTTCCCCGGAACCATGAATCATGTTAAACGATAAACATGCTTTTATAATACTGCTCCCGTCCTGCCACAGGCCAAATGGAATGACACTGGCAATAATACGATACACAGAGTCTGTAAGAACCAAGAGGTATGACTCCAATCCACAGTACAGATGTTTATGGTATGCACTGAAATACGACACCTTGATGTCAGTATTATGAGAAGAGACCACAAGTTATTTCTAAGACACAATCAACTCAATGACCATTCAGCTCTTTTGGAATGGTTGGACAGATACGCAACACCAACTCCAACAATCCAAGAAGGTGAAGCAAATACAAAAAAGAAGAGAAAAACCACCTTGTTGTTTGAAACACCATGTCTTTTTTCAAATAAGTGTATAAATAAATGGGCAGGCAAAACTAACAACAATGGTTGGACAAGTGTGAATTTTATGGCTGGTCCTGAGACAAATTCAAGTCTAATACAGCCAAACCCATTCATAAACTACCTAAAAGAAAACGGAATCTGCAGCATTTCCAGATCATAAAACTAGTGATATGGGCAGATGCAAAGAACTCTTAAACTTATGGAAGGAAAGATGGCTGTGCAGGCTTGCTACTACCATGAAAAGAGTAAGTCCCCATCACAATCTGAAGAGTCAACCCTTGTTAAGCTCTTGCTGTGAGCCAAGCTTTGCACGGATTATCTCACTGAATCCTCACAAGAACGCTAAGAAATAGATACCATGATTACTCCTAATTTACAGATAAGAAAACTGAAGCACAGATAAGGTAAGTAGCAGAGCTAAGATCAAATGGCTTGATTAAGTGGAGGGGATGGAATTCAAATTTGATTCCAGAACATGAGTTCTTAATCTCTAAAGAAAATTTTTTAAATAATCAATATAAATAAGTGACCGACTCTCAAAACTAGCTTCTACTGTCAAAATTCAGTTGTCTATTTAGAAGAACAAAAACTAGTTTTACAGTTTCTCGATTTCTAGGCACTTTGGAGTAGTAGAACTTAACCCGGGCCATTGGAGCAATTGCAAATAGATTTGTACATACAAGTAAGATCTCACACTTCGTGGAATCACTGGATCTTGGAGCTACAAGATCTCACATTTCATGGAATCATTAATCTTGGCGCTAAAAGATCTCATACTTCGTGGAATCATTAAATCTTGGTGCTAAAAGATCTCACACTTCATGGAATCATTAGATCTTGGAGCTAAAAGATCTCAAACTTTGTGGAATCGTTAAATCTTGGAGGTAAAGAGACTTAAGGAATCATTTCGTCTAAAGCCATTTCATGGATGAAAAACCAAAGTTTGCGGAAGTTCTCAAGGCCATATATAAAAGAAGGTCGGTCTGAATAAAAAAAGCTGAAGGAAAAAAATCAAGTTTTTATCACTAGCATATTCACTAGTAAGATACAAAAATCATAATAAACTGTGACAGGTTTCCAGATCACAATCAAGATTTGTCATTATACACCAATAAACACTAACAGTGTGCATTGGCTGACACGAATAACAAAGTCACTGCAAAAGAACGTTTGTGAAAGAAATGTAGTAGAAGCAACTGCCACAATTCAACCATCTCTTAATTAGCATCATATAAAACACGATGCGTGCTTTTGGTAGGTTTCTTAGGGGTTTTTCTTTCACCTAAAACCGTTGTGAAGAAGATAAGCTCCAAATCATCTTTATCAGTACAGAAGTACAGAAAATCTAGGCTGCTTTTTTTGGTCTAAATTCATTTCCCCATTCTTATTACTGAACTAGATAGACATTCTAGCTTCCTTTATAAATTACACATGGTAAAAACCAAATACAGAAAAGATTTACTTCTCATACAAAATAAATTTCTCATCATTTTACTTTCTTCCTCCAAGTCAAGTTTTAAAGGCACTTCATTTAACACAATTTTTTTAAACTGTAAAAGGAAAAAATAACATCTTAACTACTGATTTGAAATCAATGAGTTCAAATGATTTAAGGTAGGATGTGTTTCATGACCTAAGGTGTTTTTCACCTTTGTCAGAAATAAATAGAACCCACACTTGTCTACACACATACATTGACTGATGTCACAGACAGATCAATGAGGTCCTGTATCATCAAAGTGAAATATAACACTCGGTTTCATTCATCCATTAAAAAATAATTAGGTGAACTGAAGTGACAATGAAATTGATTTCTGATTTGTACTCTAATAGGTCTGCACCCATTCTGCTATGCTCTTTCAAACTTTCTGGTGAGCTACGGTAGATGCTAATAACATCTGGTAGATTTTAAATAACAGATTTTTTTTCCCCTAACCTTTGCAAAAAACTGTGTGTTGGTCAGACTCACCTGTATTTCCAAACTGAGAAGACCCTGCATCCTTTCAGAAAACAGGAGGTAAGGAAACACCTACTGAGTTCTCAACACTGGAATTTGAGCTTTTCAGTGTGTCGTCCAACATCTGTGAGTCTTGGACAAACAGCCTCGGTTCTCTGCCTGTGAAGAGAGGAATTCTCCAGCGGCCCTCCCTAGGTGACCCATGGCATCCCCTTCCATGGGGCCTGAAGGGTTTTGTCTCTAACCATGAACACCACGGCTTACAGATCTGTCAGGGTAGCAGAGAGCAACTGATGCTACCAATTTCAGCCTTCAAGATGGCCAGTCCACCCAGCCCTTCTCTAGCTTTCCACTTGGGTGTAATTTAAAGAATAAGGAATCGGATCGATTTCCAGCAGGAGCACATGACAGTTAAACCCAAGCAGTGACAGCCCTGACTGCGGCTTGCCTGACTGCATGAAGCTCTCTTTCTCAAGGGGATCACTCGTAGTTTGGTAAGGTAATTTTTAACTAAGTCAGTTAAAGCAGAGAGTCGTTAGAAAGCGCAATTAAATATGGTTTTCTTTCATCCTCCCGCTCAATACAGGCACATTGCTGAGTGCCACTGGAACAGCCCTGTCCCTCGCGGTCAGTCTCCTGCCCTGGGCCAGTACCATGGTCTTTTTATGAATAAAGTATGAATCCCTGGACAGAAGCTCTTCATTGTCTTACTTGAATAAACCCTAATACTCCAATTCTGGCATTCAACCTTATTAAAGTGGAGTTAGAATACAGACACAATCTGAAAGAAAGTAACGTCAGAATGCTCATAGACGTTTACAAAATTTTCCCTGACCTTACAATTCTCTCCCATGTTTAATATGACAGCTTATTTTAAACAGATCACCTTTAACACATCATTCAATTTAGCCTTTACAGAAATACTTTTCCCACTCATATCTGAAAATACTCAGACAATATTTAATTAAATTACATGTTGATAGTAAAGGTGTACTTGGCATAAATGGGTTAGAAACAAGCACAGCTAACTTGTGCATCAGCTTAATATCTAACTAGCGAGTCAGGCATGTGAAAGTAGCCTGCTCACCTCTGCTAGCAGCTAGAGTTAATTATCAGGTTAATATATATATATATAATGCATATCTTATAAATAATTTTATATATTTATATATTAATATAGTATGTCATTTATATATAAATATATTAGTTTACATATATTAACCTGATAATTTAGAAATAAATAATTTTTTAAGAGAGAAGGGGGAAGAAGAATGAAAAAAGAAGAGGGAGGAGAAGGAGGAAAAAAATTGTACTTTCCTTCTCCTTCATTCCATCCAAAGAAATCCTTTTGCGCTCTAAGTGCAAAGCAGACTTATTTCCCTCCTATCCTCAGTGTTTGCAAGGTTGTTTGTAAAGAGTACACAAACCTCTAGGAGCAGGAAGAACCTTGCACTTGCTCTGAATTCCCCTAATGTACTTCGTCTGTGTTGTTCAACAGCAACTGAACTCTTCTTGGTCAGAAACAAGAAATTACAAATCAGATCCGGCCATGAGTCTTAACTAACAGTACAGTGTTTTCATCAGGCAAACATGAAGAAAGTACAGGCTACCCTATTTGATCTCCTGATTGCTAGAAAATAAATGAACAAGTATGAGTACCATACAAATATAAGCTATGAGAACCACTTTCTCAAAAGTTGATGCAAAGCAAATTCAAATGCAATGTGTAAATTACAAAATTAAGCAATGAAGTGCCAAACCCTAACTTCCTGGCTATAATCAATCAGTAGACCTGATGTACACTGGTCAGGATAGGGTAATTTGCTTTGTTCTCCGTTTTGAGGATGCGGAGGACACAGCTCTTTCCTTTTTCTTCAATAATGCCAACAATTCTTACCCACCCTAGGCCGGGCGCGGTGGCTCACGCCTGTAATCCCAGCACTTTGGGACACCGAGGCGGGTGGATCACGAGGTCAGGAGATCAAGACCATCCTGGCTAACACGTTGAAACCCTGTCTCTACTAAAAACACACACGCACACACACACACAAAAAAGTTCTTACCCACCCACCCACCGCAGTCCTTCCTCAGGCACTCCTGCTATTTTTTTTTGGCACAGGTTAACATTTAAATTTCAGATATCTCATTTTAGGTGTCTGAAATTGAAAACACCCTACGTGCCTGAGATATCTGAGGTTCAATGAAAGCAGCATCTGCACGTTTGAGCAGGTATGTGAGTCTGGTTCAGACACTGAAACAAGGTTCAGAGAAGTTGGCTGGAGTTCCCCGAAGGTTCCAGAGGAGCCCTGGGGAGCTGCACTGGGGTGTGATTTCTGAGGGAGCCACCAGCCCAGGCACCAAAGCAACATACTTGGGTGAGCTGGAAATCTTTTTGGTCCTCAGAAACCCGCCTGTTGCTCCTTATAGGGATAGAAGCTGGTCCATGGCACCTATTTATAACTCTGTCCTTCCTGAGCACTCTACAAACTATAAATAACACATTTTAACCATTAAAGTATTAATTTGCCTTTTTTTTTTTTTCTTTTTTGAGACAATGTCTCACTCTGTCACCCAGGCTACAGTGCAGTGACAGAATCATAGTTAACTGTAGCCTCAAACTCCCAAGCTCAAATGATCCTCCAACCTCAGCCTCCCAAGTAGCTGGGACCGCAGGTGCATGCCACCACACCTGGCTAATTTTTTTTGGTTTTGTTTTGTTTTTGTAGAGATGGGGTCACACTATGTTGCCTGGGCTGGTCTTGAACTCCGGAGCTCAAGTGATCCTTCTACTTTGGCCTCTCAAAGTTGATGGGATTACAGATGTGAGCCATGGCATCTATCCCCACTAATTTAATCTACTGTATTTCTCTTTATAGCTTTTATTTCATTGATAATTTTTTTCTTCATAGTACTACTTGATCAGAATACTAAAAAGATTTCCACATTCTGTTTCTTAAGAAGAAACTGTTGCTCTCTGTATGCAGATCTAGCCAAGAGAAAACATACGTGACAAAAAGATTGTTCTTATTAATTTCTAAAGAACAGATCTTAAATTTACAAAGAAAAAAACCAACAGTATGCTCAGGAAAGCTCTATGTATACACTCTAACTGGTAGATTCTTGTTCTAATGTATACCTTCAAGCACACATGGCAAAATATTTTACTGTTTCATATTTTAAATTATTGTATAAGTATGTTTTATTACAGGTTAATTCACAGCAGGGGCACATTTACAATAATGACTGCTTATGTTGGTCCATTTATAGTTAGCAAGCCATTTCAAAATATGGGCTTTATACCAGGTTTGCTTATAAACAGGTCTAAATTACTCATTCATATTAAGCATTTTGCCGGCCCAAATTATTATATGTTAATAGCTAAACTTTTTACATCAAATCTTTGAGATGATGATTCTTTCTGAGATACTAGAAACCCAACTCTGATTCTCTTCTTTTTGAGGAAATGATGTTGGCAGTTGTTAAATATATGAATCATTGGTCTAACTATAACTTACTGTTCTAATTGGAAAGTCAAAAGAAGGTAAAGTTAAAAGGTCTAAAAATAATGTTAATGTGACTTTTATTATGATTATTATTTGCAGTTGGCACGGCTTCAAGTGGTCTCCAGTAAACCTCAGCAATTCCCAAAAATGTCAAGGAAGTAGACCTAAGTAATCTAGCGGCTCATGGCAAACTTACAAGGGCAGGCGTGGGGAAGATGGAAAGAAAGGAAGGAAGAAAGAGGGCAGAGAGGAGAAGGGTGAAAGGAGGAAGGGAGTGGAGGGTAGGATAAGATAAGGACGGATGGACTTTTTGTGTATGTGTCATCCTCTGACATCCACTTCATTTCTGCTGAATTCAATTTTAATTTTAATGTACACAGAACTGACAGACAATAAGGCTGAACAGAGCAAGCTGCACTTTAAAACATACCACTACAATAACTGATGAAAATAAGGGTGATATCTACGTTTCGTGTTGAAATGAAAATTTATTTCCTTTTTCTTTCATGGTTTTTCCCCAAAACAATTGTAAAACAACAACAACAACAAAATAACACTTTCAAAAGTGGTTTGAAAGGAGATTTAGAAGAAACAAATGCTGCAAAATAACCTCCTCTCAATTGTCTCCACAGATCTGGAAAAGAGAGACCTCTAAATGTGCTCTGACAGACACTCCCATAAGTTAAAAGTGCACCTGGACAGCAAGAAGCTAAACACAGGCCACAAAACGGCTGGCTGCAAACAGGTCCCCATGGGGGTCAGAGCAGAGGGTGCGGAGCCTGGGGAAAGCTGGACACCCCTACTCTTGGCTGGGGTCACTGAACAATTACCTCGGTGGCCTCAGACAAGCCAAAGCTTCCCTAGACTCAGTTTCTACATCTGTCAACAGGAAGCTGTCCTCAAACGTAACCAGTAGTTTAATTTCATGCCATTTCACACTTCCAACCTTCTACACAGAACTTCCCTGTTCATCTACCATCTACTTGTACTCCTTCAAAACTCGATCAAAGGGCCCGATTGCTCCTCCATCTGACTCCCCCTGGCCCCACCTGGGGCCCCATACCCCGCACACGCTGCCCTAGTTGTGACCCTCTACTCCCCAGCCGGGCTCCTCCAGCAACCAGGGCTCCCATGGCACCAGGACCCTGCTTGGTCCACGCTGCAAGCTGGATGCTAGGCCCACACACAGGGAGCTCGGCACACAGGGAGAAAGGGAGCAGCCAACACCCTGGGGACCCCCCTCTGGGGGACTGCAATGCTCTGCCACTTCCTCTGTCCCTCTGTGCAGAAGCCTCCTAAATTCCTCTCACCAGAAGATCTGAGTCTGATAAAATCTCCTGACAATTTAAAAATACTGCCTTGAGGGCCAATACTGTGAATTTTGTTAATTTTTTTTTCTTGGAATATTTTAAAGCATTTAATTTAAAAAATAAAATACAATAAAAGCATGCTGCACAACCTCAAACAACACAGGTTCCTTTAGACCATGGAGCTCAACTAACAATGGCTGCTTGGGAGAGCCAGCTAACAGGGTGTCTGCAGCAGCACCCCCAAGGCCATATAGAAGAGTTAGCCCAAGTGACCCAGTATCCACCACTGCTTTAACCCAGGATGATGCAAGCATGGAAGAGCAAGCGATCATTTAAAACAGAATGACATTACCCTGAACTATTTACAGGAGAAAGAATGTATTAGTAACTGGGACTTGCCTCAAAGTAATTGAGGGAGTAGAGACATGACACGTGACAGGCCACAGATGGTGACTGCTGAAGAGCTCACGGGTGGCATCACCCATTCTTTCTACTTCTATGTATGTCTAAAATGTTCCAATATGAATTTTAAGAAATGATGGCAAATATAGTTCCAGACATAAAGGATGTTCACAATATGGTCTTTACAACGTCATGAGGTATTTTGAGGTATAATTTACATACCATAAAATTTACTCATTTTAGCAGACAGAGTTCTATGGTCAGAACATGAGAATGGGACCTACTGGCTCCGAGACCTGTAAGTTACCAGCAGTAGCCCTCAGTTTCCTCTTGTGGAAAACAGGAATGTAATCTACCTCTTAGGACTAGATGAAACAGAAAATGGCAAAGGGTTTTTGTAAACTGTGACCTGTTGAATAAATTTTGGTGCACTATTTTTAAAATATTCACCCATTTTACATGGACTGTAGTAAATTTATAATTGTGCAACCAGCATCACAATCCAGTTTTACAACAACACAATCCAGTTTTACAATCCAGTTTTACAAACAAACTTTATAACAGAGTTTAACTGAGCAAAGGATGATTCGAGAATGAGGCAACCCTTAGAACCAGCAGAGGGTTCAGAGAGTTCCACTTCAGGTAGGCAACACTTATGAACAGAAAATAGAAGTGAGGTACAGAAACAGCTCCAATGGTTAAAGCTCAGCCTTTGCCTTATTTGAACAAGGTCTGACGAACTGACCCCTTGTGACTAACTGAAGCCCAGCTGCTTTGATTGGCTGAGACTCAGCTATTTGTCACAAAAGTATACTCTTCAGTTTGACTTTCTGTTAGTTTACATACTAAGTTAGATTACAGTTGCTTACATAAGGACTCAAAGCACAGAGACATCTTCAGGCTTTAGTTTGGTTTAACACTTTCGTCACTCTGAAATGTTCCCTTTGCAGTCAATCCTCTCACTGGCCCATACCCCAAGGCAACCACTGAAATGCTTTTTTGCCTAATTTTGCCTTTTCTAGAAATTTCATAGAAATGGCATCATGCAATATGTAGTATTTTGTGTCTGGCTTCTTTCACTTAGCATGCAGTCAGTGAGGTTCACTCAGGTTGTGGCATGTGTCAGAAATTTGTTCCTTATTGCTGAGGAGTATTTAACCATCTGGATATGATGATGATGATATACCACATCTTGTTTATCCATTCCAGGTGGTGGACATTTAGACATTTAGATTATTCCATTTTTGGCTATTAGGAGTAATACTGCTAAACATTCGTAGAAAGGTCTTTGTGTAGACACGTTTCCATTTCGCTTGAAATGAGATACCTAGGAGTAAAACTGCTGGTTCAAATGATAAACCTATGTTTAAACTTTTAAGAAACTGCAAACTGTTTTCCAAAGTGACTGTACAACTTTATATTCCCAATATATGAGGGTTCCAGTTTCTCTACACCCTCGTCAACACTTGGCAATGTCAATTTTTTCATTACAGCCATTCTAAGTGAGTAGTGGTATTTCATTGTGATTTAAATTTGTACTTTCCTAGTGACTAATGATATTGAACATCTTCTGATGTGCTTATTTGCCCTTCTTTGTTGAGTGTCTATTTAAATCTCATGCTCAATTTTTAATTTGGTTGTGTTATTGTGTTATAAAAGTTCTGCATATATTCTGGATTAAAAAGCCTTTATTGGATATATGATTTACAAATATTTTGTCTTGGTCTGTGGCTTGTATTTTCATTCTCTCACTCTCTCCGAGACAAGGTCTTGCTCTATTGCCCAGGGTGGAGTGGAGTAGAGTGGCACGATCACAGTTCACTGTAACCTTGAACTCCTGGGCTAAAGCAATCCTCCCACATGAGCCTACCAAGCAGCCAGGACTACAGGTGCATGCTATCATGATGCCTGGCTGTGTGTGTGTAGAGACAGAGTCTTGCTATGTTGCCCAGGCTGGTCCTGCTAGCCTCAAGCCAACCTCCCACCTCAGCCTCTCAAAGTACTAGGATTACAGGTGTGAGCCACCATACCTAGACCATTTCCTTAAAGGCATGTTTCGAAAAGCAAAACTGAATATAAAAAAGTTTAAACTGTAGACTTTTTTCTTCTGTTGTTCATACTTTCTGTATCTTATCTAACAAATCTTTGTTTAATCCAAGATCACAAAGATTTTCTCCTAAGTTTTATAGTATTAAGTTTAGATTTGTGATCCATTTTTATACATCCCTTGACAGAGAAAAAACTAGTGATAAAATCGCATTGCAAAATGATCCCTTTTAAAAATATGTAACATGATTATATACGCTTATATGGAGTTAGAGGTACACAAACAAAAAGAGAAAAGCCTAACTGGACATGCACCAAAACAGCAGTAGTACTTATATCCTAGGAAGCTTTATTCTCTTTTTTGGCAGCACACGGAAACAGCAGATAATGAAATGGCTGTAAGATACTATACACCGATCTGTACTCTCTGTTTCACCCAGATAACGAATATATACTGCAGTCATGCACAGGTTACACACAGGCACCATCGAAATGGAATGACAAATCTCAGGAGCAAGGCAGCAACTGTCAGGTTAGGCACACGCCAGAATAGAAGGGCAGTGGGACCTGAGAAAGGGGCTGCTGGGACCTTAGAGGCTCACGGGGAGAAGGAGGTTGAGTTAAACTTTCGAGGATAAGAAACATCTGGAGAATCTGACCACGAGTTGAGTTCAGAGGATGCAAAGTCCTCAAGACAAGACCAAGAATCTAGAGGAATTAAGCAGTATGCTTAGTTTTTTAAAAAGAAGTTTCTTTTTCTAAAAAAGTACATTTTAGACCAGGTGCAGTGGCTCATGCCTATAATCCCAACATTTTGGGAGGCCCAGGCAAGTGGACTGTTTGAGACCAGGAGTTCAAGACCAGCCCGGGCAATATAGTGAGACCTGTCTTTACCACAAATAGAAAAAATTAGCCACGTGTGGGTGGTGCGATGCTGTGGTCCCACATACTCAGGAGGCTGAGGTAGAAGGATCACTTGTGCCAGGGAGGAAGAGGTTGCAGTGAGCTGAGATCGCGTCACTGCACTCTGGTCTGGGCAACAGAGTGAGAAACCATCTCAGAAATAAAAATAAATAAAAAGTACATTTTAAAATGAAAAACACTTGGCTGGGCACAGTGGCCCACACCTATAATCCCAACAATTTGGGAGACTGGGGCAGGCAGATCACTTGAGGTCAGCAGTTTGAGACCAGCCTGGCCAACATGGCGAAACCCCTTATTTACTAAAATACAAAAATTAGCCGGGTGTGGTGGCATGCGCCTGTAATTCCAGCTATTCGGGAGGCTGAGGCATGAGAATCGCTTAAACACAGAAGGCAGCAGTTGTAGTGAGCCAAGAGCGCACCACTGCACTCCAGCCTGGGTGACAGCATGAGACTCTGTCTCTAAATAAATTGAAAAACATCTGTATAAAAGCATTTGTATGCATGTATGTTTTCATTAGTATGAAACCAACTGGTATCTTCTGGAATACCAATAATTCTTATATTTTGTGTTAATAACACAGTGGTCAGATAATAAAAATGAATGTTATTATGAAGTATGATATGTAGCTTTTATGAATTAAATTTAATTGTAACTACAGCTGGATAATTCCTATTTTTGCCAGGGGCTTTTATCCTGTCCCTGGCCAAGGAACTTCAGATACAAAATAGACCTTCATTTTGAATCTAACCTCATGAACAGCATATTGACTTGTACTGTGACGTCAAATGCTGAGGAGTTACTCTTCCCTGTTTCAGGTACTTCTGAATGAAAGTGTCAGCTGCTCTGTTATGGGGACAATTATCTTATTCTTTATTCTTATTTTATTCTTTTCTCTGGATCACATGTTCTATTTTCCAAAGAATCTGCAATCCACAAAAGAAACAGCCTAGGAAGCATGCGGTGGATGTGCTCAGTAACTCCACCTCCCTGGCGCTGAGGCCAGAAAGCAGACACTTCCTGCAGCTGCAGTTACACAACGATGTTCTGTGGATTTTTCTGGCAATAGTTAATGATTTAAGACAATAAAATCCTGTGCCCTCCTGAATCCGTGGGCACTCCCCTTTGCACCACAAATACTGGCCTCTGTCTCTACGGCAGCCACAGTGGAAACAGAGCAAGAAAAAGAGCTTGGAAGAGGAACCCTGAAGAAAGGGTGACACCACGCATCCCAGACTTCTACACGCCTATAAATGCCCCTGATTAATATTATTACTAAAGTGTATACATGGTGGCAGGCCCTGTTCTAGGCTCTTTACAAATATTAAATCACTGGGTCATCAGAACAGCCCTGTGAATGAGTACTATTGTTACCTGCATTTTACAGTGAGGAAATGGAGGCAAAGAGGGGAAGGCACTCGCCCAGGTCAGGGTCACTGCTCTAAGCTCCTATATCCTTAGGTTAACTCTCCATGTTACACTGTATCTGTTACTTCGTCTCTGTTCCCCAAAATCTGAACAGCATTTTTAATGAGAGACAGGCTGCAGGACTTCATAGGATAATACACAATCGCCTTATTTTGGGCAATATCTTCCTCAAATCCTTTGTTTCTTGAAATCTCTACTTAATTAGCTATTTTTCCACCGTACGTGAGTACACATTCCCATATGGCCTAGAGACCAACATTGACCGTACAATGTTAGTATGTGGTCCATTCACTCAACCAGGGGTGCCAGGACCTTGCTTGTCCCTAAGCTGCCCACGATCATAAAGACAGACCAAGACAACCTGCAGAACAAAAGGAGCAAGTTCACACTCTTCCTCCTCCGTGACCATCTACCAAGGAAAAGAACTCCCCTTTCTCTCTCATATCCATGAGGCTGGCAGTGCAGAATTCCTTCCCTGTGCACCCTCCACTCCTCTCCCAGATTACCTGTGCAGTCCAAAGACAGGCTGGTGCTTTCAAAATCAGCACTTTATTGTGAGGTCAAGGAGAAATGTACTAGCAGCACAACCCACTCCCCTTTCTCTCTCGCATCCATGAGGCTGGCAGTGCAGAACTCCTTCCCCGTGCACCCTCCACTACTCTCCCAGATTACCTGTGCAGTAAAAAGACAGGCTGGTGCTTTCAAAATCAGCATTTTATTGTGAGGTCAAGGAGAAATGTACCAGCAGCACAACCACAGATGGCACTTGTTTGGCTTAAAACAAGACACACAACTCAAAACAAGCATTTCCCAAGAAATAAAAAGCATCAACAGCTTTTAAAAAGTCTAGGCTATTGACAGGCTCAAGTACTTGATTATCAAGGTCTAGAAACATTTGAGACATCCATCAGGATCCTGAAAAGAGCAGTTCAGTTCCTCCTACATTTGTTGCTTTACTTAAAAGTACCAGGCATCTTCTGAGGTGCAACGTAACGATAAGAGAAAATAAAAGGAAAATCTACCAGGTTTGAGGGTACAATCAACAAGAGTTCACCATCCCCCTTGAATTTTACATGCTGTTCCTGCTGTGTTTCTCTAATAAGCCATCAGCCCACCCCCACCCCTTCCCAGGTCTGCTGAGAAAAGGACTAGACTTTATACAGCTTCAGTACCTAGCAAGGGGCAGGTGACTGCCAGGAGAGCGAGGCCCCCTTGTACAGAGTACAGGAAAGGGTCAGTCACAGACACCCGTCACGGGCTCGATTCCCATACTTGAGGGCACTGAACGCCACACTGGACAGTTACTGCACACGTTTTTTAAAAGACTGTTTCTTAGAATTTGTTACTTTTTATTCTAAGAATATAAAAAGGTCATTTCCATAAAACTTACAGGTGAATATAAGATCTTTGTCTTAATATGCTTATTTCATTATTAAGTACAAAACCAGAAATAGCTGACCAGAAAACATGGTCTGTAAAAAAATTTACCTTCCTACTTAATTCTAAAAATACTGTAAGAATGATGATGATGTTTTGTAAGACTTTTGTAGTCCTTGGGGGGAAATGTTTCTGAACACAAGGAATGAAGCTGCTTTATTTTAAGACACCAAAAGTCATCACCTTGGGATGCTACAGACTTATTTCAACACATACTATAGGAACGCTGCCAGGACTCAAAGCCTTCTGGAATCTCTCTTTTCAAATTGCCTGTTACAGCCTATGGGACATTCCTTGGAAAAATCCTTAATGCAGTAAGCCATTATTTTTTAGGAACAGATTAGAGTTTGGGAAATAACTAAATTATTCAGTGCCAAATATACATAAACAGAATAATCAAACCTGGTTACTCCATGTTATAAAAAGTTATGAATATACCTGATGTATCAGGTATCTAATTACTACAAAACGAGCCACCATAAAACTTCTCATGGCTCAAACGATAACAGCTTATCATTTCTCATGACTGTAGGCTGACTGAGTGGATCTTAAAAATTGTAAGTAAAAGCATAAATAAAAATTATAAATGACCAGAATGGTGTGTTAGTCCTTTTTCACGTGACTGATAAAGACATACAAGAGACTGGGTAATTTATAAAGAAAAAGAGGTTTAATGGACTCACAGTTCCACGTGGCTGGGGAGGCCTCACAATTAGGGCGGAAGGTGAAAGGCACGTCTCACTGCCAGGGGAGAGAGGCCCCTTGTACAGAGTACAGGAAAGGGTCAGTCACAGACGTCTTGGCGGCAGACAAGAGACAATGAGAACCAAGCAAAAGGGGAAACCACTTATAAAATCATCAGATCTCATGAGACTTATTCACCACCACAAGAACAGTATGGGGTAAACCACCCCAAAGGTTCGGTTATCTCCCACCAGGTCCCTCTCACAACACGTGGGAATTATGAGAGCTCCAATTCAAGATGAGATTTGGGTTTGGACACAGCCAAACCGTATCGAATGGAGATACTGGTAATCACAACATGAGCTACAGTATTGAAAATCACTTCAACCTGCTCAGAGTAGGCCAGGAGTGCCCAATCTTTTGGCTTCCCTGGGCCACACTGGAAGAAGAGGAATTGTCTTGGGCCACACATAAAATACACCAACACTAACGATAGCCGATGAGCTAAAAAAAACAAACAAACAAAAAATCACAAAAAAATCCATATTTTAAGAAAGTTTATGAATTTGTGTTGGGCCATGGGTTGGACAAGCCTGTTATGGGTCCTTAGAACTGCCTAGTAATGCTGGGTTATCTGTGTGCTATATGCTACTTTCACAAGTAGATAACAGAACTTTAATTTTCACCTTTTTTTTTTTAAACTGTCAAAGCCAAGTAAATGTGACTGCCATTCAGGTCCACCTATTTCCTGGGGCCCAGATTTTAATCATTTCCGTATTTTGTTTTATATAAATGTAGGCCTGTGACTCACCGACAACATAGTTTTTAAAAAATGAGCAATTTATTCAGAGTTAACGAATGAGCAGAACAAATTCATTAATATTTCCAAGTAAATCTAAGTGAAGTAATTTTTAAAATCTCTCCTTTTATCCAGATAAAGGATCATCTTAGAACATGGCTTGCCTCCTACCCACCTGGAAAAGTTTCTGTTATCAGAATAACTACATGTAATCCTCAAAGTTAACAATCAACGCTGTCAAATGCTCTTAAAACCGGATGATATAACCTTAGCAAAGTATTTCACTAAAAATGCTATGTATTTATCTGTAATCAACATAGTGTTGGAATGCGTATTTAAAAGTGTGTTTTAAATTTTTTTAAAAGCTGCTATAACCAAGGTGTGATTTTAACTCGTATTGTACTTTTGTTATAAGGTGAAACAAGAAGCAGAATCTTCTTAAATTACTCTAAAAAAATAGATAAGAATGTTTGTGTATGTATGTATGTATGTATGTATGTATGTATGTATTTTAAGACAGAGTTTCGCTCTTGTTGCCTAGGCTGGAGTGCAGTGATAAGATCTCAGCTTGCCACAACCTCCAACTCCCAGGTTCAAGCAATTCTCCTGCCTCAGCCTCCCAAGTAGCTGGGATTACAGGAACGTGGCACCACGCCCGGCTAATTTTCCTATTTTTAGTAGAGATGGAGTTTCTCCATGTTGGTCAGTTTGGTCTCGAACTCCCGACCTCAGGTGATCCGCCTGCCTTGGCCTCCCAAAGTGCTGGGTTACAGGCGTGAGCCACCACGCCCAGCCAAGAATGTTTTATTTTTATATACTGTTATTTTGAAAGAAAATGATTTTCTAAATCATTTAAACATGAAAATGGAATTTTGGCTAACTTTGAAAACAGCAAAAACTCAGCTGTTTAACAAAAGAGAAGAAAAATTAACTCACTAAGGCAGTGATTTGTTTATATGCTTATGCTAGACAACAGCAGTAACCACACCAAAGCAGAAACTAAGAGTAGGAGTTGTATATTTCCGTAAGTAGCTTTAGTCTGCACTACGAACAAAACAACAGTAACGACTCCTTCCCTTACTGCACTTATATCTGCCTTCACCAGCCACTCTACAGTTGTGAGGTCCTTTAACCTCTACTTGCAGGCTCAGTCCACCAATTTCCAGGTCAATCCAGGTCCAATGGGGGAAAATGCCAAACCCAATCCATTTATTCAACAAGTACGTACTGAATACTTACAATGCACCATCATGTATTAGACCCTGGGAGCACAGATGTGAATGACATTCGGTCCCTGCCTTCAAAAAGCATGCCTGTCTTACAGGGGAGACCAAAATTAAACATGTAATCAGCACAATTAGGATTCCGTTCAAGTGACAAGTGCAATTACAGACAAGGGACAGGATGGTGGAAAGCATCTGGGGGGACTTACATCACGGGCGTGGGTAGGAAGCCTTCTCTTTTGAGCAGGCGGTACTGAAGCACGACCTCAGGGTGGGGATTCATGGGGAAGGGAAAGGCCCTGAGAAGGATGGAGGCACATAATGGATGGCAGGGAGGGGAAGGCCAGCCAGAGCACGGTCACCTGGCTGAATGGCACAGTAGGCCAAGCGCCTAGTATATAATGCCTGGCACCCTGAGGACACTGCTGTCCTGGTTGGTTCTCCCACTCTCTTGCAGGGCAGAAGCCCAAGTGTGAACCGCTGTCTAGTGGCCCGGACACTAAGATCACACAACCCTGGTATAGTCAGTAGAGAGCTGGTGACGCTACTTCAGCCAGGCCTCCTAATCACAACCGTTGGCCTTGAACACTCCACAGAGAGAATGCTGTCTGCGTTCTCTCTTTTAAGTCTGTTTCGGCTCATTCTAACAGACCTGGCCCTGACCTCTCCTCCCCAACTCCCTGTCTTGGAACAGGTACAGCCTTACGTTCAACTGAAGAAACCAAGGTCTGGCAATGGTTGGACCCAGGACAAGATAACTCTCAAGACGCCACCTGGAAATTAGGCTCGCTTCAAGACCAGCAAAGCTTTGGTAGTAAATGCCATCATTCTATAAATCCTCTGCTTTAGGATAAAAGGGGAGGGGGAAAGAAAGGGGAGGGGGCAGGGAACAGAAAAAGGAGATGGTCATGAGGATGCAGAATGCCACAGGCCCAACAAGCTTCTCTGCCATCCTCTCCATAAGCCCACGGACACCAGGAGCAGAGCTGATCCTTAGTAACAACAGTTTCGTCTCAGTACAAAACACTGCAACTTGTTTTACTGTTTGAAGGCAGTACATCCTTAAAAATTTTCCAAGAACTAATAAGCTTAAGTCATTCAACAAGGAATATTTTCTTGAAAGCAAGATTACGCAGTTTTGTGGCTTTTGAAAGAAAGCTACTATTCAAAAAACCATTTAGCAGTTCTGCATTAATAATCCAAAATCTCATGGTCCTGAAGTTTTTTAAGCAAGGCAAATTCCATTAATATGAATACTTCACAACTGCTTTCAATGGAATCTAGAAATATGAATACTTAACACCTTGAGTTGCAGTGTTAGGGAAGTGCTTTTTTTTGAGTCCCACTCTGTTGCCTAGGCTGGGATGCAGTGGCTTCAAGCAATTCTCCTGCTTCAGCCTCCCGAGTAGCTGGGATTACAGGTACCTGCCATCATGCCCGGCTACTTCTTGTATTTTTGTAGAGACGGGGTTTTACCATGTTGGCAAGATTGGTCTTATACTCCTGACCTCAGGTGACTTGCCCACCTCAGCCTTCCAAAGTGCTGGGATTACAGGCGTGAGCTACCGTGCCCAGTCCCAAGAGGTACTTTTAAGATAAGATATTTCCATTGTTTTTAATAAACTCCAAGAAAATATATGCCTGGAAACGAACTATCTAGCTACTATTTATAAGGAATTGAGTCAGATTGACAGAATAATTTTTAAAACTCTCTTTGGGGCAAGTACTTCCCAAGGCCATTTGGCCCCATGTGGCCAGTCTGATTCAGGAGGGGCTCTCAGGTGATGGCTATAAGCAAAAGTGGCCCTTGAAGTTCAGCCCCTACAGTCACTATGAACTTGGCTGGGCAATATCAAGGGGCTCAAGAGGTTCTAAGAATGAGGCTGAGGTTTACAGAGCCCAGTCAGTCTAATGCAAAGGCCCTCACACTTACAGCCCAATGCTAGCAAGGGAATCACCCAAGCAATGCTGCCAACCCAACTTCTTCCAATGCCCCAAATTCCCACCACTGCAGTTCCATATTAAGGTTTTCTTGTTGGTTCCACAAGGTCTCAGTGAAATGTAATTATATTAAAGGAGAAAGTTAACACACATGTTAAATGAAAAGGTTGGACCAGATGATCTGAAATCTCTGCTCTTCAATCTCTAAAACTCTGATTCTATACTTAGCACAATTAAATGCTAGGCAGAGAGCAGGGCGCAAGGGAACAGAAGACTGGGCAAAGACGCTTCGCCACATCAAGAACACAGGCAGCAGAGAGAGGGAAATGGGTATGGTACAGTGGCAGGTGAAAAACATCACATCACAAGACAGAATGTACAGTACAAACCAATTTTTATAAAATACATGCTATATGAAATCAATTATATTTATGGCTAAAACTCTATATATTTCAAAAACCTTAACAGTAAGAGTGACAGGACTGTAGAGACTTATCTTCTTCTGTTTTCTAAATTTCTATGATGCATATTGTTGGTAGATAATTCTCCATGGGTCTCTTGCAATTCTGTACATGATTTAAGCAGAGGCAACGAGTACCTTTGTTCTGGACTATCATTACAAGGATATTTTATAGTAAATAGACTCAGAGATAGTGTCTTCCTTCAGAGAAAAGAGCAGGTATGCTTACAGACTTGGAAGACAGAGACAGCATCTCCCTTAAGAACAAAAAGCAGGCATGCTTGCAGTCCAGTATAAGAGATTGGGGTACCTCATATTCAGGGTTCCTTTCCTGTAATGCAACCCACTGTATGTGCACAACTGGCCTTCTGCAAGTCACCCTGTGAGAATCAGGGCTTGAAGAACTGGTGCAAAAAACAAATGCTGATATCATGACTACTGTTACCACTGTGAGTAATAAAGTCCTCTTTATTACTACCCAGAGTCTCATGTCTTACCCAGGAGTCTCATGTCTTTTGCCAGCAAACTAAGGAAGGTTAACCTAGCTTGCAAATAGAGTAAAGAAGCTCAGACCCTTCATAGTTCTTGGCAAATAAATACTACTGTTGCCATATGAGATGATTATCATTGGCTAGAGACAGTTTTGACTGCTTGCAACCAAAAGCCCTGACTAGTGATATGACTGCTTTAAAAATCAGTCTTGAGGCTGGGCGCGGTGGCTCAAGCCTGTAATCCCAGCACTTTGGGAGGCCGAGATGGGTGGATCACAAGGTCAGGAGATCGAGACCATCCTGGCTAACATGGTGAAACCCCGTCTCTACTAAAAAATACAAAAAACTAGCTGGGCGGGGTGGCGGGCGCCTGTAGTTCCAGCTACTCGGGAGGCTGAGGCAGGAGAATGGCATAAACCCAGGAGGTGGAGCCTGCAGTGAGCTGAAATCCGGCCACTGCACTCCAGCCTGGGCGACAGAGCGAGACTCCACCTCAAAAAATAAAAAAATTAAAAATAGGCCGGGTGCGGTGGCTCAAGCCTGTAGTCCCAGCACTTTGGGAGGCCA